>NW_012267349.1:1467703-1642916 GCF_000151885.1 Dipodomys ordii | reverse complement strand
AGGGTAAACAAAGGAGGAGGCTACAATGCTTGATAAGAAATGTACTCATTATCTTGCCCATGTAATTGTAACCCCTCTGTACAGTATTTTCACAATTAAAAAAAAAAAGTCTCATGAACTTTCCTGCCTGGGTTGGCTTCAAACTGTGATCCTCAGATTTCAGCCTCCTGAGCATCTAGGATTACAGGCCTCAGCCAGGCTTTTTGTTCTTTTTAGAGGTTCACAGCATGTCTATCAGTACAACCTTTCCATTTGGTCCCCCAGCAGCTGCAGCAGCATCCCCTGTGCAACCTGTCATAAAGTGGTTTCACCCTATTGTCCCTGTCCTTCCGTGGTGCTTGTTTATTCCCTTTTCTAGATAAAAACAGCATCTGGACAAGAATGGCCACATACAACACCAGGCACAGGTACCCAGTCTCAAGGTTACATACAGGGTTACCTAAGGTAGCACATATGAATATGACTCAAAGGTTCACAGATATCCTGAACAAGTTAAACCTCAATCCTTGGGAGGTGCAAGCCCAAAGCCCTCCAGAAGTTATGGTGAGAAAAATCCTTGAGTTATTTCATGTAACATAGAGCTTGATTGATTTGGGTGCCACATGAAGTGTAAATGCAGTAGATTCAGCCTTGATTAAAACTGTAAGACTTGAAGTTGGGTTCTGAAACCCTCTCCCTTTTCTTCCTCTAAGGTTATATTTTAACTCCCTTCTTACCCACATGAGACCAGAATCTCATGCTGAATTCTAGTTCACCAAAGTAACTCCTTCCCAACTCCCCAGACCATTTCTGCCTATCTTTTCTCCAGTTCATTTTTCTCTAAAAGCATTCTCCAAGACTCTTGAAAGTGATTCTTCTTTTAAGGCAAATTAACATAGTTAAAAGGAGGGAAATTATCCTTATCCATCCCCTATTCATTCGAGGATTCAGAGAATATCCATTTGTATCAATATCCAGCAAAATTGGCTGAAAACTCCTTTTTTCTCCCAGGTTGCTTCTAACCTACAATACTGCTGCTGATCTAATGACACCTCAGTCTGTGTGATGAACAAGATTCCACTCAGTAGAAAGATGATGGATTGGAACTATATAAAGGATGGTTTTGGAAAGCAGTGAATTTTTGAATTAGGGACTGGGCAAATCTATAATTATTATCCCAAATTTTAGTTGTTGTCAAAGAACTGGTGGCTTGTGTTTTCTATTTTGCCAAGAAAAGGCATCGTAAGAAAATACTTGTAATTCATTCAATCACATTCATTCATTCATTCATTGAATCATCATATTCTGAGACCCTATCTACAATGTCTGTTTAGTAGGTGCTGGGGACACAGTGCTGAGGAAGACAAATGTCTTTCTTGACTGTTACCATAACACTAGTGAAAAGGAGCCAGGCCTTCAAAGATTATGGGAGGCTCAGTCTGGGCATTGAGAAGAGCAGGTACAAAACTTTGAAGTAGGACTCATGGCTGGCTGAGAAACAGATGCCAGAGTAACTAGTGTGGAAGAAATAAATGACAATAAAAAGGGCATTTTCGATGATGTCAAAAGCACAGTAAATCCTTGCTATTTGAAGATTCTGTTTTTGCAAATTTGCATACTCACCAAAATTTATTTGTAACCCCACATCAGTCATCGCAGTGCTTTCCCTGTCACCACCATCAAGCTCAGAGACCATCTGAAGTGTGCCGACGTACACATGCTCCCAGCTGAGGCTGAACCAGCAAGCCTTCTTGTTTCAGCGCTCATACTGTGAACAAATTTGCTTTCCACAGTCTACTTAGTGCCACATGTTTCACATTTCTATGCCTTGTGTCAGTGTTGTCAATGTTTAAAATGCTGCAAAGTACAGTGGTAAAGTGCTTACTGTCCAGTTCCCCTAAGCTCAAGAAGTCTGTAATGTCTCTTATGTGTTTGATAAGGTTTGTCTAGACATGAGTTCCAGGGTTTTTGGCCTTGAGTTCAATGCTAATGAATCCACATTGCATAGTCAATAAGATATCCTTAAACAGATATACACACAAAACAAGATAATGTATTGACCAATTTTGATAAAATGTTAGGACTAGAAGCTCTCAGACCTGAACTGTGTATTTCTCCTAGAAGCAATGGTTCAGGATTTGCTAATTCATGGTAGGTGGCAACTTTATTGGACATAACAACTGTGAATTATGAGAATAAACCCTATAGGAGTGGCCAGTTTATGTTTGGTCTAATAGGCTTGCTAGAGAGTTTGGATCTAGTTTAACTAGATCCAACTTACAACTAGAGTGGTAAGCCAGAGGGTTGGGGCAAAGGCAACAGAGGGAGATACAAGATTTGATTACACGTCTAACTCATCATTTAATTCTGATGGAGAATATTCAGAAGGGAGATAGGTTGAGAGAGAGAGAGAGAGAAAGAGAAAGAGAGGAAGGCAGGAAGGCAGGAAGGCAGGAAGGCAGGCTGAAGAAAGAAGGTTAAGAGTACCATTTACTATGAACACCAGCTGATAAAAGAGAGGATGTACCAAGATAGTTTGTATCAGGAGGGAAGAATAGCCATTTGTAAGGAGGAACAGTAGATAAGCCCTTATTATAATATAACATAAGTATAAAATGGAATAGATTTCCTGATTTTTTTAAATGCAAAAAATGATATGTTTTATGTTTATAATTTTGCTTTGCGTACCATTGTGCTCTTGATATGTGTTGCTTGGGAGCTCTTCTTTCAATAGTTGAATAGAACAAGAAGTCTAAATACCTTCCTCAAAATATGGTGTCAGACAAAAATGTTCACAAAACTAGAAGGCAGTCATTTACCTCATTCAATTAAAAAATACCTTGTGAGAAGTGAGGAAACTGAGGCACAATAGCTGGGCCACCTTTGCCTAGAGAAGCAAAGTATAGTATGCCTGGGCATACAGGGATAGACCAGGAGCCTAAGACGCTCCGGTGACGGGCAAAGCTCAAGCCCAACTAAGGGCAGTCAAGAGTCTTGCTCAGGTGTTACTAGGGCCTTTTCTCTCTTCTCTCTCTCTTTCTCTGTCTCTTTCTCTCTTTCTATCTCTCTGCCTCTCTATCTCTCTCTGTCTCTCTCTCTTTCTTTGTCTATCTCTGTCTCTCTCTCTGTCTCTCTGTATCTGTCTCTCTCTCTCTCTCTCACACACACACAGGTACACACGCACACACACATACACACAGGCACACACACACACTGTTTACACTTGACTTCAAATCAGCAGCCATGGACTCCCCAATGATTAGACCAAGCTGTTAAATATTTCATTTTCTGCACCCTCCAAAAGGTGACATAAGGAGCATTGAAATGATCCTGGTCCTTTTTGTTCCCCTTAAGAAAAGGGAATTGGGAACTGGTAAAAGTGTGAGGGTATGGGGAGTGTACCAGAGGGGCACATTCTACAAGAGTAGCATTTCGCATTTAGCATTTGACAGGAGAGGCTCACAGTGACTGAAGTCAGTTTGCCCCATCCACCTTCAAACTACTGTCAGCCTAGAGTTCTTAGAATTACATCTAGATAGGGATTTCCCTGAAAATCTAATTCTTTTCACTTGAATGTGAAATAGTCATTTGAACCAGGAGTCTTGTGTTAAACACTAGACGTCCAGGTTTTTAAAAACTCAATAAAACATTGTGGCTAGACTAAATACATTTAGTAACACATACAAGAAATAACTTACAATGCCATGTGGCCATGCATATCCGCCACGGGCCATTTACTGTACTATTATGAGGTGCTAGCTAACGTAAATTTAATTAAATCAATTTCTGTAGTTTTTCATACTGTGGAAATACTGGTTTTCACTAGTAATCAGTGAGGCATGGCATTTTAATTATCCATTAATTATTTTCTTTATAAAAATAAATGCCCCAACCCTAATGAATTTAGAATTTTATTGTTTTAGAAATGCATTTGGGGGCTGATTTTTTTCTTAGTTATGGCCTAGGATTTTCTTAGTGGTTTGATGTATCATGGACAAGTGGGAAGCCGCTTTTGGGGGGTAGTCGTAGATCAAAGAAAATACCACTCTGGTGCCACATGCATTTCACTTGGATACAAATAATTCAGTGCTCTTGTTGTGACATGATGTGTTACTCACTATTTTAACAGGGAAGGATGGGGAGTTCTGGTTTCTTGGCCCTGTGTGCCACATGATTTTGGAGCTTTTTACCTGTAAATTCAATCATTCTTAGGTTTTCTTGAATATATGGCTGTTATTTAAAATATGAGCAGAACTATCATTTTCTTTAAAATATGATAAAGCTGAGCGCCAGTGGCTCAGACATGTAATCCTAGCTACTCAGGAGGCTGAGATATGAGGATTGCCAGCCAGGCAGGAAAGTCCATGAGATTCTGATCTCCAATAAACCACTAGAAAACTGGAAGTGGTGCTGTGGCTCAAGCAGTAGAATGCTCACCTTGAGGTGAAGAGCTGAGGGACAGCGCTTAAGCCCAGAGTTCAAGCCCCACGACCAAAACATAAATAGATAACAAAAGTATGATGAATACAGTAGAAATTTATAATATAAAATATAACAATATAACAAAATTTATAATATAATACTATGTACCAATCTTTCTAGCCCTGTTCCATATGATAGAATCACACTAATGGAAATTCCCAGAAATAATCCATGATAACAGGGTAAGTTTTTTTTTTCTTGTAAGTTCTATGTGTAATTTTTCTATAGTTAACATCATAGTATAGATAGGCCTCTTGATTCTGTCATTTAACCTTCAGAATTATTTTGTAAGATTAAACTATATTTACAGCCTTGGTAAATCATGACTGTAGAATATGCTGCCAATAGATGTAATCAGTTGTTCGCTTGAACTTTTCAATCTCTTCTATATTGGAGTAGAGCTTGTTTCTTCATCTACAGCTCCTAATGGTGGTACTAAAGGATTCATTCAGCAAACCCTAAACCAATTAAATTATTACTGGTATATGTGAATTATTTATATATATCCATACATATATGTACACTAAACATTTTATGAAGATTTCCTCATTACCAGTCAGATTTTAAAATTTGTGAATCTGTTAGATATAGGAACATATATGGCTTAAACAGTGATTTTAAGCTCTTGTTTAACTGAGGTTAAAGGTTTTATATTCCCAAAATCACTAAATATTGTGTTTTGAATTGCTTGTTTATATATTAACCTATGGATTTACATGCCTATTCAATTAAATGAATGTGATAAAGAGATTTTTGACATTTCAATTGCCAAGCACAAAGCCTGAAATATCCTAGGAATTCAACAAACTGTCTAAAATTAAATTGTCTCCTAATTCTGACACCAGAAGCATAGATTTTATTATATGTATTTGTATTTTTCTAGTTTTGTTCAGCTCTTCCCTTGTAGAAATACAATAGTGTAACAAACTGAATTTTCTTATGGGAAATAGATTTCGTCCAGTAATGATGGCATTTATTAACATTGAAACATAAACTATTTAAATGTTTGGACTTTTGAAACAGCTTTGTGATGTTTTTAATAAACAATTTTCAGAGATTAACTATATCTTCTGGTTTTACTGGTATAGTTCACTACAGTATTTATATTCACCTTGGAGAGTAAATTGGTGAATCTATGCTAAATTTTCTTATCTTAAAAATCAAATACAATGGTTTGCATTTATACACAGAAGAACATTCTTTTCTTCTCCTTGACTTCTTACCTTCCTTCCTTCTTCCATCCCTCCCTCCTTTCTTCCTTTCTCTCTCCTACCTTCTCTTTCTTTCTTCCTTCCTTCCTCCTTTCCTTTCCTTTCCTTTCCTTTTTCTATCTTTCCTTTCTTCCCAAGTACTAGGGCCTGAACTCAGGACTTCAAGCTCTTGCTTAGCTTTCTTCTTCATGGCTGGTGCTCAACACTTGAAAAGCACTTCCAACATGGCTTTCTACTGGCTGGAGTCTCTCAGGATTTTTTTCCATGTTGTCTTCAAACTGAGATCCTCCAGATTTTAGCCTCCTACATAGGTAGGGTTACAGACAAGTGTGAGCTAACATTTCTGACAACAAATGTATGGGACACAGATTGGCTAACTCTTACAAAAGTTCACAGAACTCAGGAGAAAAAGTTTATTATAAAGGATTTATGGAAGGAACAGACAAATGGAAGAGGGTTCAAGGTGTGGGGATGGGCACAGAACTTCTATTCCCTTTTAAGGTGCATTATCCTCCCAGTATAAAATACATTGATGTTAGGCAAAATGAACCCCAAGATAAGGACTCAAATGTTTTTTCTTTCTTGCAATTGTTTCTAACATATTTATAAGGTGATTTCTTTTTTGCTTTGTATGTCCCTCCCCCACAGTATAACCCCTGTTTTCACTGTATTTGATGTTGGTATAATTTGTGGAGGGGAAGGGAAAAAAACAAATTGTCTAAATAGGGATACAGGTGGACCCATTGCAACAATGAGATTTATAAGATGTTTTGTCAAAAAATGAACTTTACAACTTTGGGAGGGGGATAGGGGGAGAGGGGAAGATGGGAAGGGATGGGAAGGGGAAACAAAGGAGGAGGCAACAATGTACTCATTACCTTGCCCGTGTAATTGTAACCCCTCTGTATGGTATTTTCACAAATACACACACACACACACACACACACACACACACAGAGAGAACAAAGTCTAAAATAAAATAACCTAACTTAGCACCAATACAGCACTATTATATAATTACAATCAATTAAGTCCTTGGCTATTTCTGATAAGCTCAATTTTCTGTACTTCAGTCTAAACTCTATGATCACAGGGTTGGTTCTTTTGGCAGCCAGCCCCATCTTCAAAAAATCTAAGGATCCACCAAGATATGTCATTAGCATAAACTCAGTTATAGTTGGAAAGGAGCTTATCAGGAAAATTAAACATGCTCTTGTTCTACCTACAACTCAGGAAATTCCAAGGGTTTTGAAGCTCTGTGCCAGGTCAAGAACAAAGACCAAATATGCATTTTATATTAAATGACAATATCACAAGTAAAAAGTTAGCATTCAAACATGGAGCACAAATTAATGAAAAAGGAATAAGTGGATGCTATTGAATCATTGCCATTTAATCATAGTGACTGAGCACCACTAATTCAGTGGCTTAAAAGGACAAAAATAGTTTTCTTGTGGTCCTGGAGACCTACTATCTGAGGCAGGGCTGAGCTCCATTTGAAGGCTGTAGAAGAGAATTATTCTTTGATTCTTTCTGGCCCCTACATACTTCTTCTTTATGTGTTGTATATGTGTTTCTTTATTGAACTATGATTTGTTTACTAACATTCTTTTCTGCATTAAGGGTCCCAGATGCTTCTTAATTGATGGAAAATTCCTTTTTTTTTTTTTTTTGGTTGGTTGTAAGGCTTAAACTCTGGGCCTGGGCACTGTCCCTCAGCTCCTCAGCTCAAGGCGAACACTCTACCATTTGAGTCACAGTGCCACTTCCGGCTTTTTCTATTTATGTGGTGCTGAGGAATTGAACTCAGGGCCTCATGCATGCAAGGCAAGCACTCTACCACTGAGCTACCTTCCCAGCCCCAATTGATGGAAAATTCTAATCCCTACCTTCATCTTTGCTTTCTTTACCTTCTCCTGTCACTTCTTCATTTTTGTCTTCTTAGTGCCTCTAATGACGACCTGCAAGATGTAAAGGATGATCTCAGCTAGAGATCTTTAATTACATCCTCAGTAACCTGGCTTACAAATAAGGTCACAGGTTACAAGAGTTAAGACACAGGCAGAACTTTTAGAAAGCCACAGTTCGACTCACAGCAATCATACACCTATACACCTTTAACATAAAACTTCAGATCTTGCCTCCTTGACAATTGGAAGCTACATTTTGAGATACTGACAACTGTAATCACCATTAATCTGAAATCATTTTATACATGAATCTGGAATAGTACAAAATGGAGAAAAGGCTATAGGTTTTGGGGGAGTGAAGAGGGGAAGACATTAGGATACTTTGAACTGAGAGTAGTTTTTAAATATTTAAAAATACAGGGTGAGGAAGATTGAGATTAAAAATGGAAAGACTTTTGTTTGCCAAAAATATGTTTTTGCAGACATATAGTATTACAGACCAACTTTATATATTTATGTAGCAATTTAATAGGAGCCAAAAGTTTGGTCAATATCAATGGAACTTTTCTGTTTTAAATTGGCATGACTTTATGTGTAAACTGACCAGTTTTCACAGTTACTTAAGTATATTTAATTTGGGAGAACTACTGAGACCCCCCCAAATCTCTGCCTTTTTTTCATTAATTTTAATACACAAAAGTCTATCTGTACTGTGTTATATAGTCAGAAATGGAGCCCATTCCACCAGTTAACTGAAAATATGAAGAATGAATTGAGTTAGTTCTCCTGCATGTATTCGTAAATATTATTGAAGGCTTCATGCTGTCTCTTTTAATAATCTACTAAGAGTGTTCTTTTTGAAAGGGATTTCTTTTTAGTGGACACATTAGGGGGAAAAAATTAAAGACCTCATACAAAATGCCAAAAAAGAGAAATCCTCAAGTAGGCTTTCCCAACATGAATTCTTGTCTATCAATTGATACAGATTTTCAATTAATCTCTCCACAATTTTGCCCAGCTCTGTAATGATAGCTGTTTTTGTTTTGTTTTATTTGTATTAAATATTGGTTCCTCTGAGTCCTTCTTTAGCTGTTCAATGATTACCCTGGGCCTTCTCTGGCTACCAGATTCCTCCACAAACCATTCTTCCTTCTCCTCCAAAGACACCATCTCTCTGGCACCATTGTCCCTGACCTGGCTCCATTTGAGCTTCCTATAATGTTTGGTACAAAGCTGTGATTGAAGGAAGTAGAACCTCACAAAAGTAGCTTCACTTCAACATGAGGGCAAGGTCCTCCTCTAAAAGGAAGGAAATGCACCACAAGAGAAAGTGAAGCAATGATGCCAGTGCCCTCAGGAAGCAGGGAGGCTCTTTCTGTGATGCTCTCTCTCTCTATTCTATATTCTTTATTCTCTGCATTCTTTACATGTCTCTTCCTTCATCAAGTTTTTATTTACCTTTTCTGTTGCACTCTAAAAGTAGCCTCTCCACCAGTATTTGTGATGCTAATTCCAGGTTCATGTCTAGAAGCTTTTGCCTACATTCTCACTCTTTCTATTTCCTAATGCCTTTCCTTGGCTGAGTTTGAGGGAGGTGAACACAGGTGTCAAACTCCAGCATCAACAAAACTCCTGCAAGCTGAAGTGTGCCCCTCCCTCTTCCTTTCCAGGAAGAGGTGAACTTGAATGGCCTAGCATTCCCTATTCCTGTTTCATGTTCTCCCTCAGCTGAGCTTTGCTTCTAAAGTTTCCATAAATCTTACTTCAAAGACATCAATATCAAGGTAACAAAAGAATTTTGCCACGTTTAATATTGTGGTATTTGCTATTTTTAGTTCTTTCCTACTGGAATAAACCTTTGTTAAAAATTGACGTATCTTATTCTATTTCTTATACTCATTTTTTAATTGATTCATGCTGACATTATTGTTATTGGTTAGATCATTATTTTGAATTGAGATGATAGAAATGATTCAATAATTCTCCTCTTAAATGATTAAAATCAAAGCAAGTTTTTTTTTAATAAATCACATATCAATGTGAAGTTTCTACCAAATTTCGAGCCATATCTTGCTTTTCATGTTGGGAGTTTCTCTTTTGGTGAGCTTGAGTTTGTTTCCCAGAAGATTTAACAGTGATGTGAGTTAAGAATTGACCTTGTCAATTCCCTGGAGATCTGCTCTTTGCTTTTATGTAAGAAGCCAAGGCCAGAATATTTTACAGAAAGAAATCCAGGCTTCACCTCCCCATCTTTGTGATGAGGAATGCCCAATGCTAGCAGCTTCACATCTTACCCTTTCCTGATCAAAGATTTCTTCCATGGGCTGGCACCAACATGGGGATCTTTACCCTGATAGAGGAACTTGCAGAAAATTCTCCCTATCAATCCTTCACATGACTGCTGTCATAAGTTTTACTGAGCTCCCTTCTTTCAGCTTAGATCTTGTCCAAGACTCCCTGAAGAGGAACTGCATTTAAGATTTATCAGCCTTCAGGCCAATGCTCGCCCATACAGCCCTCATGCAAATTAAATGAAGCACTTCTTATATGAGGTAGAAAAGTAGTGCAATTCACACTAGTATTTGAAAACTTATCATCTGACCCCTTGCTAGAAAATTATCCTAATAAGTAGAAATCTCTCATATTTATATTGGGATAATCTGTGAGATCTGCCTGCCTATTTCCAACATCCTGACTTTTTTTCATCCCAAAATATTACGAGTGTTTGTTTTCTGCGAGTACCTTTGTCAAGACCATAGTAGAGGCAACAGGAATACCCAGTCAGCAGTTATTGAAGAGAAAGAATAGATGGAACAATGAAGGCACATCTCACAACTTTATTCAATTCCCATTGGATTACTTAGAAAAGTTGATTTGCAAAATGTCTGTCTTTTGAGAATATTGTTAAATATTGTTGAACACATTGTTTTTCTACCATAACCACTTGCATTGGTCAGATGAACTCAAATATGAAAAGATGTCACAGAAAGAAACAAAATAAAAACTCATTATGCAAAGAGAAGGTGTTTCAAATCTTAAACAGACATTTGAGAGCCTTTCAATTTTGGAATAATGGAATAAGGAAACAAATTTGGTTTTACAATAAGTGGTGGTATATTAGAAGAGAGGACAGACCTGATATTATGTCGTTTGGACAGCTTGTTTTGATTGGTGATCTGCAATATGCAAAGACTGTCTTTCCCTGCATAGTCCTCATATCATTGTGTACAATAAGCATTTTGTCTTTGTCTTCCTACTAGAGAAGCTCAGAGAAATGGTAGAGCCAAACTTCAAGTTAATCATATCTGACTCCAAGTAGTATCCCCCTTCCATTCTAATTACTACTCCATAGACTTGTAGTGGCTAAGATTAACAATTCATCTGCTAAAATCCTAACTCCCAAATCTCAGAATTTGGTCTTGTTTCCCCTTATGAATAGGGAACATTTGAGCACAGACACTCAGAGGGTTAGAGAATATCCAAGTGAAGACACAAGCAGAGACAGGGAGCAAGGAATGCCAGTGACTTCCCTCAAAGCCACCAGGAGAAACAGAGCCAGAGAGCAGATTCCCACCCCACCCTATAATCCTGAGGAAGGGCTACCCCTCTACATACCTTTAGGTTTGACTTCTAACTTCCATCCATTTCTTCAGTTTAAGCCAATTAGTTTTTTTTAGGCCAATTAGTTTACTGGGGCAATTATTAGAAGCCAAGGTTAAATAACACTTGAATTCCATGTGGAGGGTACGAGATATGAGAAGCAGGTGGGAATCATTGCGAATTTTGAGAAAGAGAAGAATGAGCTTTGAGTAAGTGATTTCTTGCTTGGTAAAATCCCAGCTGAGTTCACGTTGGCTGGAACAGCTGAGTCCAGGTAAATAGACTGTTTTTAAAGCCCTAACCACTTTGTTCACTTATGCTTACTAATTTTGTTTAGACCTTTTATTCGAACGGACAAAGTTCATGACATTTTATGTTGATTAACTCAAGCAGTGACTTTTATTTTTTAATGATATTCTCAAGATTGTCAACTTGGTTGGCCATGTCGGCTGTATGTTATATGTCTTGGCAATTAAGCTACTACTATTGTCTGTTACTCTCACAGGAAATGGATGATAATAATTGAAAGAGAAAGAAAATGTGAAAGAGACCACAATGTAGGATGGGGATGATAATTTATTTTTGGTAGATATATGACACTTGGGGCTTGAGGAAAGTACAGGGCACTTGAATGGAAGTAGAATAATTTTCCTAGAAACTAATACAACCTACTACATGATGATCTTATAGCGACAAGAATCTCTTTAAAATGTTTAAATGTACATAAACATAAATAATTTTGCAAGGTCAGTCTTGTTATCCACAAAGCCAAGTGATAACCAATATTCTTTGGTTTGGAAGCCTTACTTGTTGTGATCTGTTCCGTCCCAAACAAACACTGGGTACTTTGTTTTCAAGCAAATCTTCAGCCCTAGCCATTGTCTGTAAGCAGAAGCATACCTCAGATAGTGCTGAAGAAAGTCTGTGTGATTCGGAATCATTGATGACCCTGCGTGGGTTACATAATTCATCTAGCTCATCTGCTCTCACAGATGGAGAACACTCTGGGGAAAGGGACTGGCAGGATGTTCCCCACATCCCTAGCCTAGGGTCCCTCTTTAACTCTTCAGAAAGCTCTTCCATTTGAGTCTGAACTATTTAAGGAATAAATATATTTCCTATCTGGAATAATGTGTTATATTAGTAATTAACTCATTTCTTTTTTTTATTTTCACTTTTTTAATTTAAATTTTGTTGTAAAGGTGAGGTTACAGTTTCCTCTTCCCCCAAGTTGTGAAGTTCATTTCCAACATAGTGTCTAGAATCACTCTTGAATTGGTTCACCTTTGTCCCACCATTTCTGTGCTTCCCCTTTCCCTTCCCAAATCAGATAAACTTATGTACAAGACAAAGGGTTCAGAAATCTGAAACAGCAACATTGAGGAATAAACCAAAAATTTTTAAAACGGGAAGAAAAGAGAAGTAACTGCAAACAATAAAATAAAAAATCCCTCTTGTTTTAACTGGTTTCTCATAGATCATGATCATTACCACTACCATCATCATCGATGCTAACTTTTAGTGAATATTTACTATTGGAAGATACATTACCATATATTTTCTTTATTTCACTTTCTATTTCAAGGAGAATGATAAGAATGTTCAATTTTATTATTTCAAGATCATGTGAACAAATCAGCCTTTTAAATATTTCTGTTCACTGAGGTCTATAGAACTCAAGATTATGCATTTTTATAGTGATTTAAAGCTTTGATGCTATCTCCTGCCATTGAGAACAAGGATTTTTTGTTTTAATCTGAATTCCTGGTGACTTCTTTGATGAAGTGGGTTGTACTTCCCTTCATAGGATCTAATTCTGTTCTATATTTTCTGAGCGTCATCCAACAAAATGGTATATATGGTTCCTGTTAAGAAGGTTGATTTATTAATTTGCAATATTTGTATAATCATTTTTGAACCCTGAAGGAAGGGTTTTAACATCTTTTTTTAACCTGCCATAAAAAAAATCTGTTTGAAATGAATGTTATAGTCCTAAATTTGGCCTTTAAATGTGACAGTATGCCATATTCTTTCTGATTCTAGGATCCTTTGCATGTATCACTACCCTCATGGTCATCTCCTTCCTTGGACTAGCACATGCTTATTCTGAGTTTTTGTCTTAGATAACCCATCTTCTTAAAGAGTTTTCCTTGGTTCTATATCCAAGTAGAGGGACTTGGCTAGATGGCCCCCAAACATTTGGCCTTCGGTAGCCTGCTTCATATTTACTGTTTACACAACTCCTATACAAATTTCAAGGGAAAAGACAGGTTTTTTTTTCTTTTTAGTATCTAATTCAGCATCTAGGTCCCAGAAGTCAAGCAAGAATACTGGTTGAAAAAGTGAATGAGGTAGGTTTGTTTCCATCCTTACATTTCAAATTGTAAGAAGAGGTTTTGATACTGATTTGATTTTTGATTCCTTCCTATAATGAATTGCTATTTCAACATTTATTTTAGAACTGATATCATCAGTGACCCTTGGCTTTGCCTCACAGAATGAGAAAGATCCCAAGAAGGGGACAGTTGGTACTTATTAATTTCTATTTTACAGGCTGGGTTAGATAGACTTCTTAAAACAGGTGGTAGAAGTAGTATTTCTACAAATGTTGAAATTCATGACTTTATGTTGTATATCATTCTGCAATGCTGCACTAACTTGGTATGAAAGATGAATATAATTTATGTGTGGTTATAAACAGCCAGCAGTTCCCGGGATATTCCAGATCCAGTTAATAGAGTTGAAAAATGCTTGCTTTTTGTTTATAATTAAAACTGCAGGATTTTTTTATTAACTATTACTCACACTTCAGTGGTTCTCTGAATATTTCCTGGCCCTCTGGTGATGACTGTTAGGCAGGTGTAAATGAACATAAAATAATGAACACTTACAGGAACATTTTTGATAACTGAAAGCTTTCATATGCTCAACAAGAGTTTAAACAACTTGGAACAAAAAGTGAGAAACAAGTTCTCAAATGCTGCTGGGTGTGGGATTTTTGACAAGGTCAAACAGAGTTTATTACTTAATGGCTCAGTGGTTTCCACACAGATCTCTAATAAAACAAGCATAGCATAATGTCTAATTCCTATGTTAGTAGCTGTTTTCCATGCATTCACATCTCTGGTTTAAAATCCCAAAGTGCAACTGATTGGTTTATGTGTGGAACTCTCAGAGCAATGGATGGATCTAAAGTCAGCAGAACAGGAGTGATTCCTCATGCAGTCCTTTCGTGAATAAAATCAATTAAATTTCTTTTGAGGAACTTCCGTACTGCTTTCCAGAGTGGTTGAGCAAGTTTACACACCTGCTAACAATGCAGTAGGGTTCCCTTTTGGCTATGGCCGCTCCAGCATCTGTTGTTATTAGATTTCTTGATTACAGCCATTCTAACTAGGATGAGGTGGAATCTCACTGTTGTTTTGATTTGCATTTCTTTTATGGCCAGAGAAGTTGAGCATTTCTTCATGTGTCTATTGGCCATTCTTATTTCCTCTTCAGAGAAGTCTCTCTTTCAGTCTTTAGCCCACTTATTAAGGGGGCTATTGTTTCTTTGAGGATTTGTTGTTGGGGGATTTAATGTTTTGAGTTCTAAGTATATTTTAGATATGAGACCCTGTCTATTGTATGGCTAGTAAAGATCTTCTCCCAATCCATGGGCTTTCCATTGATCTTGCTAGCTATGTCCTTTGCTGTGCAGAAGCTCTGCAGTTTCATGTAATCCCATTTGTCCAACCTTTCTTTGATTTGTTGTGTTTCTGGGTCTTTATTAAGAAAATTTCAGCCTGTGCCAAGGAGCCCTATAGTTTCTCCTGTTCCTTCCTGTAATGTTTTCTGCTTTTACTTCAAGGTCTTTGATCCATAGAGCTCCCCCATGACCAGCAATCCCACTTCTGGGCATTTACCCAAATGATCACAAACAAGGCCATACTAAAGCTACCAGCACAACTATGTGCATTGCAGCATTATTCATAGCTAAGATAATGGAACCAATCCAGATGCCACTTAAGAAAATGTGGTATATGTACACAATGGAATTCTATGCCTCCATCAGAAAGAATGATATCAGCCCATTTGTAAGGAAATGGAAAGACTTGGAAAAAATCATCTTAAGTGAAGTAAGCCAGTTTCGAAGAATTATAGGTCCCATGTTTTCCCTTATTTGCAATAATTAGTACACATCTAGGATAATTTTATCAGATGAGCAGAAAAGCTCAAAAGCTGTGTACCTTATGACCGTATAAGATGATGCTAAGTGAAATGAACCCCAAGATATGAACACAGAGATTTTCTTTGTTGTTGTTGTTTTTAATGTAGTATGTGATTTTTTTGTTTCTTTTTATATTCTTCCCCCTATGGTATATCCCCTGTTGTCACTGTATTTGATTTTGGTACCCTGCATCTTGTACATACATTTGTCTAATCTGGGGAGGGGAGGGGGAATAACAAAATGCTGAAACAAGGCCATAGGTTGACCCATTGCAACAATGATACTCACAAAGACACTATGTTGGAAATGAACTTTACAACTTTGGGGGGGGAAGGATAGGGGAGTGGGGAGGGAAGGGATATTAGGAGAAAAACAAAGGAGGGGGTAACAATGCTTGACAAGAAATGTACTCATTACCTTATTCTTGTAACTGTAACCCCTCTGTAAAGCATCTTTACAATAAAATAAAAATTTTAAAAAGAATAAAAATTTAAAATAATGATGGTAGTGAAAGTTCAGCCCTAGGCTCTGTTGCCTTTTAAGCCTCCTGTTTTTTGTTTTGTTTTGTATTTTTTTGTTTGCCTCCTGTTATTTTAATGTAGTCTGGGACTTAATAATGAATATGGTTTCTCTACATACGTGGAACATTTTAGTGAGCTAGAGTCTCCCAATTCTGAATCCAATTGTTTTGTTTATATTTGAGTGTAATGGACCTTTGGGGAATGTACTAATATGAGAAAAAAGAAACCATCTTTAGATCTGTAAGTGGATATAAAACTAAAGTTATTCAATTTTAAACTTCCTAGGTAGCTTATGCATGGCTTTATTGATTCATGAATTGCATGAGCCTCAATCAGTACTTTAACTATTTCAGCCATTGTTTTGGCTTTTGAAAATATAAAAACAACCACAGTATTATTACTGCATAATCACTTATTTTGGGGAGTTCACACAAAGATATATTCTTTTTAGTGATCCATTATCTGAGGTGTGTACTTAACATAATGTCAATAGAATTAGTCAAATAGTATGTATATGTTGGTGGCAAGGTGAGTTTTTTTATAGACACAGAGATATTTGAGCAAAGTGGCTAGAGAATCAAAATCCAGTTGTCAAAGGAAGCAGGGAACTACTTTGTGTTGTGATAGTCTTAATAATAGGCTCATAGTTCACTGTAGTTACAACTGAGGAGTTAAGTAAGTTCCTGGAAGGCACTGTGGGGTCAGTCTAAGTACACTACATGTCATTTGTGGACAACAGAAAACCTTGTCACAATTCAGGTCTCTACAGAGACAATTTATCTTGTGGGTTGTACTCAAGAGGAGAATACAGTAAAATACTATACGCGGAGAGATGTATCAGCAGCCTTAGAGACAAATATGAGTGCCTGAATTAGAGACCTGTGCCCCTAAAAGAAGACAAGAGATTTTTAAGGATAGGTGTAAGAATACAGTAGAGCTGGGTGCCGGTGGCTCATGCCTGTAATCCTAGCTACTCAGGAGGCCAAGATCTGAGCATCACAGTTCAAAACCAGCCCAGGCAGGAAAGTCTGTGAAACTCTTATCTCCAATAAACCACTTAGAAAACTGGAAGTGGTGCAGTGGCTCAAGTGGTAGAGCACTTGCCTTGAGCCGAAGAGCTGAGGGACAGCATTCAGGCCCAGAATTCAAGTCCCATGACCAACAAAAAGAAAAAAAAAAGAATAGAGTAGAGAGGGAGCAAGACTCTCAGAAATGTGGGTGACCACATGGGTGGTGGGACTACCAAGAGGATAGAGAAAAAAGGGTGGGCTTGGGGAAAAGCTAGGTCATTGTTGTGTGTGATTTGTCCATGGGCCACCCAAGTGTGCTTATGTGATATGAAATTAGATATATTCATCTGGATAACAAAGTGGATGTGTGGGCTAATGATTTAGACTCAGGGATCCTCAGGAAAAGGATGGTGGTTAGAATGGTGGTAGAGGCAGAGAGACCTCTAAGAAAGGACAGGTGGGAGGATCAAGGGGCTAAGCAAAGGACATTCAGAGCATCAGTATGAAAGAAGGATTTCTCTAGGGAGCCTGGCATTCTTGTGCTCAACACAATGTTTCAAATATAAAAAAACAAAAAGAGTAAAGTGAGTATCTTATCAATCAGTATATTTTCAGTGTATATGTGAAAGGTATAAGTTACATCGAGGTAAACAAATTTGAAAGCAGTGACTTAAGGTTCTAAAAAGCCATGATAAACTACAATGATTAAGCCCTCTTCCCCAAACTGCTGTCTCATTTGCCTGGGGTGGGCCATAGACACAAGTCAGAGTGTATGCATGTACACATACACATGCAAATAAATTATATATAGTTTTTTTGTGTATATATATATATATATATATATATATATATATATATATTAGTTTAAAAGTAAGGTTGTTTTTAATGTAGTTAAAATTGAAAAAGAAACCAGATAAAGATCATGGCCTAAGAAAGCATTTGACCCAATTAGAAGGAGGAAGTGTAGCAATGGGTCCATGCTCCCCCAGGGTATGGGATGGTATGTTTGCAGCTTCCTCTCTGCTCTGTAGATCACAGGACATTTCACAACACAACCAAGGAGCCAGTCATTATTGGCTAGTTCTCAGATCATTTCTAGGGAGTCTCCCGACTCAAGAAGAAGTCCCTGGAAACTGCATTCTTTCTCTTGGAGCTTGAAGGATACAAAGCATGGATTTACTGGGTGAAATATATACAGACATTGACAGCAATGGGCCTGGAGAGATGGAGCTGCAGCCAGCCTGCCGGAATCGCTCACAGAACTAAATCTAATTGCTTTTTTGTCTAGGTGAGTGTATCTTATGAGTGGCATCTGCCATTGTGGGTACATGTAGAAGTAAGATCAAAGGCTACTCCAATGCTGAGAATTTGATAGGGATACTCTGAGGATCCACAAAAGGGATTATTCTAATCAATATATTGCTCAAATGAGCTGGAAGCCACATTGTTGGGTCAACACATTCTGATCGTTAATTTCAGGTTTGGTATTCTGTTGGTGAAGGAATAAGCCAAAACATTGTCACTCTGAGATCAAAGTAATTTTGCACAGAAAACATTTACCTAATTGCCCAATATTATTCTCTTGCATCATTCTCTTGCAAATGAGAAAGACAGAGAAGGGAGAGACACAGGAACAGACAAATAGGGAAAGGGAAAGAGTCTGGTCATGAGAACTCACAGACTTGTCCCATGCGAATATGTCAAGACTATACTTTCTAATTATTTTAACTATAATGGAAAGACTGATCCAGTGGGCTGTGGCACAAGTTAGAAATATGTGGATCATTCTGTGTAGCTAATTATCAGCTTTGGATGTTAGAAACTGCTTGTAGACTAGGATATAAAGTAAAGGGGCACAGTGTTCATGGTATTCTTCCATTCTGCGTCTCTAATAAATGCCAGAGCATTAGGTGTGTCCTATTGCTCTTGGTTCTCAGGCTGATCATTATCCGTTCCCTAGGACTCACTCACTTGGGTGTCTATAGAGTTAGCATCTCTGACTCAATTTATAATAGGGGAAATTTAGTCTGAGAACACACAAGATATCATGGTACTAAGTGTGGCCCCAAAGGAATGGTGGAGCTTGGATTTTGTAGCTTGGATTTTATGCCAAATATATACTGCAAGGTAAGATAAAAATTTGGTAAAAAAAAAGCTAGATGGACTTTATGAATAATTAGCTGATGCTATCAAAAAACTACTTCTTGAAAATCAGAAGACTTCATTCATTTCATCATTCATTCATTTAATGTTTATTGCTTATTTACCATGGGCTATGTCTTTGGTGAAGCACTGAGGGTAAAATGATGAGCTCAGAAGGCCTATTTACTGCGTTGGCAGAATACCAAGAGTGGGGTGGTAGGTGAAGAGACAGACATTAATCAAGCAGTGCCCCAATGAGGGGATAATTATAAGCTGATGCAAGTCTCCTAAGGAGGGAATACTTCTCCACAAGTGTATATACTGGTCCATGAGGCATCTGTATAGGCTGCTGTGAGGAAGAGAATCAGGAGCTAAGAAGCAGCATGGGTAAAGCCCTGTGCTGGGAGCTAAAGTCTATGCAGAGGTGAGGAAAGTTAACAGTGAGTCAAGAAAGACAGATAGGGTCAGATTATGTAGGGACATGAGTGTTATGAAAACCAGCTGATAAGAATGCTGGAATGTTTTTTATGTACATACAAGTGGCATAGTCAGAATTCCAACTTGAGACCAAGTCATTCTGATTACTGTGCAGTGAACAGACTGAGGAGATGTAAATAACAACTGTGAGGAGACTAGTTTTAATAAGATATTAAGGAAGTCTGGGTGAAAGATGACCATATATAAGACCAGGATAGTACTGGGGGAGATAGAGAAAGGTGGATAGTTCCCAAGTTATATGGGGATAAAATTGATGATAATATTGATTGGATTTGAGATGTATATTCCTCTCACTGTCAACCCTATGTAACAAAATAAATAGTGCTCTTATTGATAGACAATGAAAGGGGATGAAATTTCTTATTATTTTGGCATGGGTGTGAAATACAAATCACTTGTGTTTTTAAATTTGTCAAGTCTGTGATTCATTTGGGGACCTAAGAACTCAAGGCTCCTAGAAGTCACTTTGCAGGGACTCCAGGAAGAACTTTTTCTGTTATGGTCACCTGTAGCTGGCTGCTAATTCATACCAGGAACACAATGTGCCATTATATGAGTCTGGATTTCAGGAGCTAAAAGACCTTAGGGCTCTTTCTGAATGCCTACCCACATGGGTCTCCAGCAGCTGCTGGGGCTGTGTGGAACCATTTGGAACAATAATACTATCTGCTTAGATGGTATCCATTTCTGGTTGGGCTTTTATAAGAGGAAGTGTGATGTGAGCATTGTGATTTCTTCTTCCTACATGAAAGAAGCACTGAGCTTGACAATCTATATGAATCTTTCTGTCTTTAAGGTTTAGTAATCTTAACTTCAAATCTCAATCTTCACTCAAACAATCTGGAGAATGAAGATAATGGAGAATGGTGATGTTTCTGGATATGAGAGTAGTCCATTCTCAAATTTGGTTTGTTTGCTTCAAACATCCATTTCACCTTATAATTTATCATCCTTAATCATGTTTGGGCTATTTTTTTTTTGTCAGTCATGAGCCATGAACTCTGGACCTGAGTGCTGTCCTTCATCTCTTCAGCTCAAAGCTAGAACTCTACCACTTGAGCCACAGAGCCACTTCTGGTTTTCTGGTAGTTAATTGGAGATAAGAGTTTCATGACTTTTCCTGCCCAGGCTGGCTTTGAACTGCCATCCTCAGATCTCAGCCTCTTGAGTAGCTAGGATTACAGGAGTGAGCCAACTAGCCCCGGGCTATGTTTGGCCATTTTTTAATAAGGATGCTAGAAAAGTCCCCTCTTAAAGCTAGTTTTGGTTCATGAGCCAATGCAGCTGCATTGAGAATGATTCTGGTGCATCATCTAGTCCGGGAGAAGAGAATCCTGTCATTGATTGGTGATGTCTATCATTGATATGGGAGGGGCAATGGTAGGTAGCCTGTAAGGGCCCTATTTTGTCATCCTAGTTGTGAGACCTGTTTGTTTTTCTTGCCAATGTATGAGCACTATCTTGTGGTTAAAAGAAGTAATTGCAGGAGTATGCACTGTCAAACTTCTACTGGCCTGACATTTTCTGCTGCCTTTTATGATGTTGTATTTTAAGACCCTTTACTACAACTTTGTGGGAAAACAAAGGGAGGAGAAGGAGTGACTATATCTCCAGTTAACTTTGTTTATTGGTTTTCATTATTTAGAACTTCTAAGGAGTTTGTAAAATGTCTGTTTTTTGTTTTTAAATGGAGAATCAAACCCAATACATCAGTGTTTCTTAATCATCTAAACTAGTACTTTCAGATTTATTGTGTATTTATGTCCCATACAAACCTTGTTAAACCCCCAAATCATGGACTTTTCTCCCAGGGGGTCCTGATTAGTACAAAAGGGGCCTGGTATACTAGAAGCTGTTTGTCCAGGACCATGTACCCCAAATCAAAGGCCCCAGCACAACTTATTGCATAGAGACAAAGATGGAGATCGATATAGAACTGAATCGAAGGCAATTTGGCCACTTTAAATTATTCACTATGAACAAATGATACTGTTTTCTAAATTCTGTTTTTTCCATGGTGGCTCTGGGTCTTAAACTCAGGACTTACATATAGTAGGCAAATACTCTACCACTTGAAAAACACTGTCTTTGTGATTGTAGTTATTTTGCAGATAGGATCTTCTGTTTTCTATCTGTGGTAGCCTTGGACTAAAATGCTTTCTATATCTCTGGGACTACAGGAGTAAACCACCAGGCCCAGTCTGATTCTTTATAAGTTAATTTTCATATGATTTTGTTTCTTTCTTTAAGAGTAGATTTCTAGATAAAAATACTGGTTAATTGAGATCTTTGATTAGTTGCATTTAAGACAACTGAAGCTTCATAGAGCTTCTAAAACACTCAGTATACACCACAAAATGCAGTAACTTACTTGTAACTTTTTCTTAGAATTGTAGTTGTTTTGCTTCAAATCTCATACATTTACACTGTAAGAAATCTAGATAATGTAGAGAAAATTAAAAAGAAATTGAATGGCCAGGCAGAGGCACATTCTGTAATCCTAGTTACTTGGGATGTTTAGATAGGAAAATCTCAATTTAAGTCCAGCTCCCTGGGAAAAAAGTAAAACTCTATCTGAGGAATAACTAAAAGCAAAAAATGATTTAGTGAGGGGCGTGATTAATACAGTAGAGCACTTTTCTTGGAAGCAGAAGGCTGTGAGTTCAAACCTTAATACTGCAAAAAGGAAAGAAGGAAGGAAAGAAAAAGAAAGGGAGGAAGGAAGGAAAGAAATATCCACTCCTAAGCCTTGTCTCAGCTTTTCTAATATCACTAAACAATTTAAGCTGTTCAGTGTGTGACCTTCTAGACTTTTTAATGTGCTGATATAAATATTGCCTGTCTTGATTATATATGCACATAATATACAAAAAAGTATTTTAAAAAGAATAAAACAAATAGCATTTTTTTCTCTATATGAGGGGAAACTTTATTTATTTATTTTTAAACCAGGGCTGAGAACCGAACCCACGGCCTTGCGCGCGCCAGGCGGGCACACTTCCGCTGGGCTAAACCCCCAGCCCCGGGAAACTTTATTTTTGCAGAAGGTACTGGGCTGTTTGAACTCAGAACTTTAAACTTGCTAGATTGGCACTTTGTCACTTGAGCCACACTTCCAATACTTTTGTTCACTTGTTATCTTTGAGATAAGATCTTACTTCCTGCCTGAGTGCATGCCTAACTGACTCTTTGCCTACTTGAAGCATCTATTGTTGCTGGGATCACAAGTGCACCCCATCTTGACCACTTCCCAAACCATCACCACGGTGACCCGGAATTTCTCTTTTCTGCTTTGGGTGGCCTGAAAGAGAATTTTTTTCCAATCTCAACCTCCAATGTAGCTTAGGATAACCAATACAAAGCGCGGTGCCCAATTATGGGGTACATGAACATTTCTGCCTACATGGGACTTAAACTGTGAACCTCCTAATCTCTGCTTCCCAAGTAGTTAGGATGACAGGTGTGAGCCACTAGTACACAAGGGGAAACTTGAATTTAGGTTCCAGGATGACATACAATCACGCCATGCTTTTCACATAACACATTATAAGCATCTTTCTAAATAAGTATATACATATATTTGTTTGCTGGCCCTTTAGTTGTTTTGCTATGGTTTCCATCATCTGACTGTGAATTCCAATTTTTATTATTTTATATCTCACCAGATATCTTACACAGGAATGATCACGAGACACCTGGTTTCATTTTATAACACTTCAACATGTCTCAATATTACAGTAAATCATTTTCTTAGCTCTGATACTGATAATATTTCCTACTTACCTAACCACCATTGTCTTTTGAGTACCTCCTATGTGTCAGGTATTAAGCTTCTCCCCATCACAGGTATTTGGAGTATAAAAGTGAACCAAATAGAATAAACACTACTGCTCCTGTACACATGAAGCTTATAATCCAAGTAAAGATGAGGGTGTAGGGTGTTTATCATTATTTTTACCCTAGGGAGATGGGATTTGGTATTTTGTGGGTTTTCAAGAAGGACAAGAAAAGCCTCTAACGTTCCTCTTTATAGTTGACATAAAAAGCTCAGACCTTTCTAGCCCTGGGATGTTTTGTACACATCTGGAGTTCAGATGCAGGGTGGAGTGATCCAGAAAAATAATTCCTTTTCTGAGAATGTTTCAAAGAACATGCAAGGGCAAGACTAAAAGGTTATTATTATTTCAAACTGAGAGATATGCACATCAGGATTTATAGGAAATGATGGTGAGCTTTATTAACTTATTGTTTAGGGCAATGAAGCATGAAATAATGTGTTTTTTTTTTTGTCCAGTGCAGAGTTAGAATGTGAATTCATGCCTCACATTTGAGAATGGTTATATGTAAAGCTGATTTGCATGCAGGACCATTGGTATGATATGTAAATAGAGTTCTACCATTACACATGGACTACCATTACTGATGAGGAAGCCCTTAATAGCATGGTTATATTATCTGGATATTGAGAGCCTCAGGATTTATTTCTCTGTGGGCCTAAGTTACTTTACTATTAGGATTTCTTATAAAGCTCATTTATTGAAATAATTAGAAACAAATTGCTCATGTCCACATTGGCAGGATAAGCTCCTTAACAAATCACCACTCCACAATCATTCCAGATGGTGGGCTTCTGGAAAAATACCCTTACAGACTTTTTATCAGGAAGAATAAAGACCATACAGGTTTTACATTTAATACTTGATAATCTGCTGACAATGGTTGAGCTGCGTTTAATAAGCTTAGCCTCTCTGTGATTAAGGTGTTCTGAATTGGGGTGAGAAAATAGGAGAAAGTTGCCCTCTTTTCAATTAATTTCCTGGTGGCAGAGTCTTATACCTCTCCCAGGCTGTGGCACAGTAGGCTGCTGCTAGACCTGTCAGTCCTGGGAGGAAAGGACACCTTCTTGTTGTACCTGTCACTCTTCAGCCCCATACCAGCCTTGTGACTTGCCTGCAGTGACAAGAGCTATTGGAAGAAAAACTGGACAGATAAGACAATGGCTTCAGATTTTTCATACTGGTTATTCTATAAAAATTGAGTGTTTATATGAGGATTTATATTGTTAAGTGTTTATGATGTATCTCAAAAATCAGGGGACACAAGGAGATCTGTATAGATACTCCATGGAGTCCTTTCAATGGGAGCACTAATCCAGGAATATACTTTCTTATCTAACTTCTCCGGCATTGTCAATGTCTTTCCAAATTTCACTCACGTTAGTAAAACTTGTAAAAATTCTCCATATCTCAGTAAGAGCTACAGTATCATTCCCTTAACTGTTACTTTTCCTAAGTTTCTAGCTTAGCATAACCATAAGAATATTAATGAAATAATGGTGCTAAACACTTAGTTTTCCCACTAGTGGCACAGCCTATAAACCTAGTTATTCAGGATGCTGAGATCTGAAGATTGAGGTTAAAAGTGAGCCTAGGAAGAAAAACCCAAGAGATTCTTATCTTCAGTTACTTTGCAAAAAACTGCAAGTGAAGGTATCGCTTAAATAGTGGGGTACCCATCTTGATAAAAAAAAAAGCCAAGCTAGTGTAAGAGATCTTGAGTTCAAACTCTAGTACTTGTGCAAATAAAAAGCTTAACTTTATTTCACATTCATCCTTATTTTCTTCTAACACACTGAAATTAGTATGTAGTTGTTAAGTACAAATACATTTCTGGAAACTAAAACAACTACAGAAAATTCCAGTCATACCCATAATACAATTGGGGACACCTGCCTTCAATCCAAGCTTGGTGTAGCTTGTGACAGCTGATGTTGGAGGCAGATTGGAGAAGCAGCAGTTATTAGATTCCCTCACCTTCCTCTTCTGATCTATGTCTCTTGTGTCCTCCTTTAAACACTGATACTATGCTGCTGTAAATAGCCCTTAGTCTGTATTGTCCAGTGGTCCATGAATTGTTCTGGGACAAATCAAGGGGCAATAGGTGCATAGTTGGACACAATCCAAAATGCGGCTGAAACTCTTCTTCTCAGCTTTCTTTTGCTATGCCTCAGAGCTCTTCACATGAAATATTTTGTAAGAGTTTTCCCTTGCTCTTTTTAATTTAGGTGAGGAGTGGACATGAGAATATTTATTCCTTCTCACCTGCTTAGTAAAAACACTAAAGTTTCTTCTTTGGCAAAATTATTTTTCCCCATATTTTAAAGAATGTATTTGAACATTTTAGTGAGAAATGAGAACATATGACGATGAAGCTTGGGATAGATTGCCTCAGAACATATAACAAACATGTAGTGGTAATTTGTTGAATTAGTTATAACTCTATACTTGCACTTAATTCATTTCCATTTTTAAATATTCTTAGCACACAGTAGCTGTACAATAAGGGGGTGTTATTTGACATTTCTGTCATGACTACAGTGCTTGAAGCATGTTCTTTAAGACTAAGGAAAACCAGAAAAAAATCAATTGCAAGAATAAATAAATAGAAAAATTGGTTACCATATCCATGTGTACTCTCCTGCATGCTTAAAACTGCCTCTTTATTGGTTAGTCGGCAAGATTCCTTACTCTATTTACTGAGATACAGTAAGTTTGTCCTAATATTTTTACTGTACTTTCAACGTCCATGCGCCTCAGAATCCATTGATACCTTTAATAACTTGTAACTTCAGAGTATCCTCAGGAATTTAAATTTGGCCCTGTGGTACATAGTGATGTGATTGGAGTTTGAGAGCAGGTTTTATATTTGGGTTATGTATTGTTTTGACAAAATAATCAGCAATAACAGATATACACATGTTTGTGGTGGATGGTTGTAGATGAATGAGCGCTCACTACACAGGAAGAAATTTGATGACTCAGAGAAAATAGGACAAGACATTCTCCTTGTTAGATTTCACTAGTATCTGTTATTCAGGGAACTCTAAAGCCATTATGTCTGGTGTTTCAGACATTTCTGACCACTTTTCTGGATGAACACAGCCCAGAATTTATTACAAGGCTCTTTACAGAGTTATGAGGCTGTGGGTACTCATCCAAAAAGGAATCCAAGAGCCCTGAAGGAATGTGATGCATCATGACAACTGTCCCCCAATGTACAATACTCTTCATGATTGTGCTGTTCTACTTTTGTATTTGTAGACAAGACAAGAGACAAGATTAGAAATATGCAAGACCCAAATGCTTGGACTTTACTCAGTAGGTGGTAGGTAATCACCAGTAAGCATGAGGTGATAGGTAATCACCAGTAAGCATGACGTAAGGGAGGATAATGACCAAACCTATGTCTTACAAAGATCACCATGGAATGAATTTAGAAGATGGGTGGGAGAATTGATGTGATGGGGACCATGTAGGCACATCGGTGAGGAGGTGATTGCAGTCAGGTGGTTGACCATGGAAATGTAATGACAGTGGCAATGAATATGGGAAGAAGGTGTCAACTTCAAATGCATCTGGAGAACTTGATTGCAAATGGGAGAGAATGTGAAGAGGAGGACTTCCAGATTCCTGGTTTGTGTGAGGGAGAGACAATACATTAACCTGGTTGTAGATGTGTTTGAACATACTGAGATTAGATGTTAGTCATCAATTTCTGATATTATAATTTTTATAACTTCATTGATGCTGTTTGTCTTGAATATACTGAACTTCAGATGCTAGCTGTTATGTATTGACACCTCATGTTATAATATTGACACCTCCTGTTTAGAAACTCACTTAATTCATCTAAGAGATGTGTATTGGATATCAGTTATATGTTGTGCCAAACTGGATTGCTTGCTCCTGCACTGCTAGCATGCACTGGCTCCAGCCAGACCTGACCTCCTTGACCTAGAAGTGTTGGGCACTCTGAGCCCTCCATTTCCTTCCTCTGTTGATCTTTCAAACATCAACTTCTTTTGGGAGCTCTTCAATAGTTACCCATATATCTTTGATTTTCAGGTTGTTTTCCATTTCCTTTTTAGACATTTAACTATAGACTTAATTCCTAATTCTCACTATGCATGGCCCACTTGGATCTTCTAAGAAAAGTACCAAAAGGATATGGTGTTGGAGTGTGAGAAATTGTAGTTGATAAGTTCTAAAATTACAAAGACAGAGTAAGATTATTTGGAGCAGTATCTATCATTTAGTATCCATCACTTCAAATGATAGTGGAAGTTGGATTGGAAAGTTTCCACCTTTGAAGGCTCCTCTTAGGGACATAGGTACTGCTGGGTAGACCCCAGCTTTCCTTACCCACATAGAACTGAGGCAGTGAAATCCATTAATTAAATAAAGCTATGTTTCCATTACTTGATAATTTCTTCCCTTATAGTATGGAGTAATATTCCATGATCTCCATGTACTGTTTATTCATTCATCTATGAAAGATTTTATTAACTGCTTTGAATTTTTGAATAAAATCATTAGTATGAATAAAGCTACTATAACCATGAGAGAAAAAAGTCTACTCTAAACTTCATGTTTAAGTTTTGGGTTGAACATTAGCTGTTAGCATGATTGTTCCTTGTTATCCTATGTCATATTATAGAAACTTGGCATTTTTGTATTTGATATTAGGTCTGTGATTTATTTTGAATTAGTCTTTGTGACGAAATATTTGTCTGCAATCATTTTGCACATGTGGATGCCCAGTTGTTCTATTAACAGTGTGGAGAAGACTGCCTTTATGTTTCCTTTGTCATTTGTCAGTCAATTGACTGTACATATGTGGCTTTCTAAGCTTCCTGTTCTGTTCCAATGATCCATTTGTCTATTATTGTGCCTATACCATATGTTTTGATTACAATTGCTTTATAGTTAGTTTTGAAGTTGGGTAATGTCAGTCTTCCAACTTGGTTCTTCTCCTTCAAAAGTGTCTTAGCTATTTTGGGTCTATTACTGGTTATAAACTTTAGAATTAGCTTGTTGATATTTACAAAATAAGTAGATGGGATTTTTATTGGAATTGTATAAACTCCAAAGACTATTACTGGAAGAACTAATAATTTTGACAATATTGCATGTTCCTATTGATGTACATAGAATGTGTCTTCATTTATTTAACCATGACTTATTTTATCATTTGATGTAGTTTTTATACAGAAATATTGCTTTCATTTTGTGAGATTTATACTTAAATATTTCATTTCCCTGATGATAATAAATTAGCATTAGAATCACACCACTGAGACATTTAGGCACCACAGACCTAAGCTATATCATATAATATTTTCAAGTAACTTCTACAGTGAAAAGATTGTTAATAGAGGGACAGATATAACCCAGAAGTTGCATATAATTTTAAATGGTCAGGGAAGTTCTGATTTACAGTGCTTTCAAAGGGCTTTAAGAGACTGGGAATGTCAAAAGATGTTTGGAAGGAAGAGTAGCAATTACTGAAAGATTTATTTGTTATTTAACATGTAGAAAAACAGGTCCTACAATCTACCTCTATTCATTTGGTCTGAAACACATCTTGGGATATGTACCTACATAAAAGCATTTGATCAGTGAACCTTCAAATGGTATTGAAATTTTAGACAACATAAATACTACTCCCAAGGACATCAACCTTTGAGTGCAAGGAAAAAGAGTGTTGCAATTGACAGAAATAGCTAAGCCAGCTGACAAAGGGGAAAGAAACACGGGTTTGAAAGTGGACTTCCAGTGGTGAGATATGGGAGAAATATCTTACAGTCAGTAGGAAATAAGAAGCAGAAAAATTTTATTGTGTGTTTCAGGCTTAAAATCCTACATAATTCCCTTTTACCTATGTGATAGAGGCCAACTGTCTTCCCAACACTTTCAATATAATTCTTGCAATGAAACCTCCTCCAGAGAGCCAGCCATCTCCTTTTCCACCAAATAGCCTCAGAATTTCCCACACTTGCTATCTTCCCTCATAACAATACTTTCAGTATGTTCTCTTCTCTGAGCTCTTTAGACATGAATCCCAGTCAACCTTGAATGGCTCCTTCAAATCTCATCCCTCTCCCATAATAGGGGGATGGACTCCCTTTCCTTTCTATGGCCCTTCAGTATCTGCTGTCATTTGGGCATAATACTGACATTTGATTTTGAATGCAGTCATGCATTTCTTGCTAAATTATAATATAAACATAGAGGATAGGAACCTGAGATTAATTGTATATTAAATATTTTAGAGCATGGTTGTATGAAGGCAGTGGTTTAACACATACAATTCAATGGATCTGTGATCCAAAATGTAAAAGGAATGAACAGGATTGATACTGACATAGGTATGAAAGGGAGTAGGAAGCTTGGATATCAAGTATTGAGATATGGAAGCAAAAGCAAGCAAACACAGCACCTTTGGAACCCAGGACTAAAAATTAAATTAAAAAAATTTAAATTCTTGAGCAGGGGAAAATTCCTATTGATTCAGGGGCTAGGAATGTGGCTCAGTGGTAAGTGCTTGCCTTGCATGCACGTGTCCCTGGGTTTGATTCCTTAGCACCACATAGAAAACCAGGCACTGGTAGCTCACACCTGTAATCCAGCTACTCAGGAGGCCGAGATCTGAGGATCACAGTTCAAAGCTAGCCCAGGCAGGAAAGTCCGTTAGACTCTTATCACCAATAAACCACTAGAAAACCGGAAGTGTCGCCGAGTGCAGGGACAGTGCCCAGGCCGAGTTCAAGCCCTACAACCAATAATAAAAAAAGTCAGAAGTGGTGCTGTGGCTCAAGTGGTAGAGCACTAGAGTTGAGCTGAAGAGCTGAGGAACAGTGCCCAGGCCCAGAGTTCAAGCCCCATAACCACCCCCCCCAAAAGAATACATAGGTGAGAATATTTCTGTAGTAAATGTTAAATAGCAGATTGTATATAATAGAACTCAAAGTCACTCTTAGCTGGATGCAGGTGGATCAGGTCTATAATCCTTGTTATTCATAGGCTGAGATCTGAGGATCACAGTTCAAAGCCAACCCAGGCAGATAAATTCATGAGAAACTTACCTCGGATAAACCAACAAAAATCTGGAAGGGAAGCTGTGACTTAAGTGATAGAATGGCAATCTTGAGCAAAAACAGCTAAAGACAGCACCGAGGCCCTGAGTTCAACTCCTAGTCCATAAAGAAAAAAGGAAAAAGAAAGAAAAAGAAGAAAAATAAAAGAACTCAATTTTTCTTTCAGATTGGAAGAAATATTTATTGATTGCTTACTGTGTGCTAGACACTATGAATATAATCTAATAATATTGCAAAGAGATGTGTCCTTAACTTCTTAGCCAGATTCTATTGCCATCAACATAATACCACTTTGTACCATCTGAAAGCTGTGAGTTATATCACATGGCACTATTCTGAGGAGCACATGGTATTCATTTCCACATAAATCCTAATATGCAAAGATTTGTGACAATGGGACTTAAAGATGTGACTACAAAACAAGAACTAGTCTTTCTCTTCTCTCATATGCTTTGAGTGAGTATGGAGATTCTTTTAAAAATAACCCTGTTGGCAAGAAGTAAGTCTGAATATGAATCCTGAATGATGGTTTATGCTACAAAATTTTTGTTTCATGAGGCAGGTGACTGAGAACCTGTCTTTCAATAGTCTCCATTGGGTTAGGAGGCATATTGGAGAGTTGGCAAATTCGCTTGAGTGAATCTCATTTGTTATGTCCAGGTCAATAAGCATTCACATACACATTCAAAGGCCTGAAACACTCTCTTTGTCATCTCCCATAACTTTTAAGCAGGGCTTTCCTGGATAAGAAGTTAAACAAAAGAAAATGTAACCCTGTAGGTCTTATATAGGATATTTTTGAAGGGTGGAAGAAAAACAACATGAAGAAAAAATCCGTTTTGATGATCAGGCTTTTTTTTTTTTTTTTAGTGCTAAAACTACATTAGGCTAATTTCTTTAGACAACTTCATTAACTTCTTTGCCATTGTGCACACATTAATAGGATTTTTATTATTAATTCTTCTAATTTGTTTATAAGAGGCTTTGAAAGAGGTCTTATTCTTTTCTTGAGTCTAGATATGCATTGATGGGACTCATTAGGCATAATGGAATGTGGCAATATATCATCCAGATGAAAAGCCCTTTCCATATAACCTCTATTTACCCTTTATATGTAGAGGCACCTCTTTGGTATCAATCAAAGACATAGTGTAATTCTCCAGATTTCTCAGTAACAGAATCTCTGAGTGGCTAAGTATGCCCTTCCTCTTACTGACATTTATATGAAGACTCAATTCATCCCATGTAAGTGAAGTTGTAAGAAAGAAAAAGCACACAGAATTAAGTTGGTGGGCTAAATGCAATCTTGCCTTTTCTATCATTTCTTTGCCCAGCTTTTTCTGGCAATATTTCTTCATTTGGGCTTTGTTCAGCAGGGAACTATCAGAAATCAATGCCCTTTACAAATGCTAAATGGGTCTTTCTTGTTATGAATGGAACATTAGACACCTAAGGTCTCCTTCTTCTACCATCCTGACTAATTTTATTGTAATTTCATCAAGGTCTCCAGTGACACCAGGAAACAAACCAGTTAAAAGTTAAGTGGATTATTTGGATATCACCTGATCTCTCAGATGAAATTCAAATCATTGTCTGCATAAAGATCCATTGACAATGAGGATCCAGCTAAACCAGTCACATTTAACCCAACCACAGTGTTTCTGGTAGGGTAAATGGCATGACTACCAGTCATTTCTGAAAAACAAAGACAAGCTAAAATTAAGCAGACAGAGAGAAGATACAGATACTTTAAGTCCACTTCCTACATTTATAATCGCTTCTTTCTCTTTCACAAATAAAAAGAACTCATTGAATGCTATCTTGGCCACCTCCACTTCTTTTGTGTATATGCAAAGAGTCATATTGATTAGGCCTTCCTAACTTGGAGGACTTCTGCTTGCTTTTAAGATAGTTTTCTTTTAATTGGAATTGACTCTTCTGTCTTCTACATTTTCAGCCTAACTCTGTGTTGTGATGTCACATCAGGTAAGTGGAATAGGAGCTTCAGAACAGTATCAAGAGATTATTTCTTTGCCTCATGCTCAAGTATGTATAGTTAAACAGTTACAATATTAATAAACAAGAGCTCTTTATTGTTTTCTATATACTTTGCTGGGCTGTCTGAGATAGTGAGCCTTGTCTTGAAATCATCTGTCTTTGTTGAGGAATGCTCTTGTCATAGATATTCATCCCAAACCTTCAAATCTTTGTGGCTCAACCCTTGACTTTTGCCTGTAATTTTGATAAATTGTCACTTTACACCACCCAATATCACTTCATAGGTCTGTACCTGGTCTCTGGGACTCATCTCCTCTTGTCAATTCACCCTGAACACTACAAGAAGACTTAACTGATCTCAATACTTTTGGTCCATTGATTTCCCTAGGATAGTCATCTATTGCTCCCATTCTTCCAATATCTTATCTAAACTCTCCTTTCATTTGTATCTGAAGTGATCTGGCTGCTTTCCATCTGTCCAGTCTCTTCCCTTCCCTGCCCCTACCTTGCCATAGCACATGTAGGGTATGATTTCTACCATCCATCACTGTCATATTGTCCAGATATGTCCTTGTGGAAATACCCTTTTTTATCTCAGCCTTTTGAAAGCATATTTGTCTCTTACTCATGAAGTCCTCTCAAGAGCTATAAAATCTTATTTTATATTCCCTTGAATGCCTAGGGATTTAGAATATGTGCCCTATGATATTACACTTTATTCTCTTTATGTAAGATTTATATGTTCCCTAATTCAAAAAGGATTCACAGCAGTTACTTAAATAGATAACATCATGTAATATGTGATCATTACTTCCTACCTATATCCCTTATCATCTCAACTTAGTCATTAGCTCTTTGGAGGCAGAAGTCATATTTCATGGAAACAGCATGGAATGATGGAGAGGCCTTGGGCTTAGAGTCAAAGGCCTCGAGTCCAGGTAGAATTTGTTGCAAATTAACAGTGTGATTTTAAATAAATTGCTTGGACTCTAAGGTAACAATTATACATAGACCTCTTGTAACCACATTTTTACTAGAGGTAAAGAACTATATTTTTCTGTTCATAAAAGTAATGCTTTCTCATATAGAAAACAAACAATAGAGAAACTATTAGAAATGCAATTTAAAACCAGCTGAATTTTCCCTACCTTACGATACTTAACATTATCACTAATATTTATTCATTAATATATATTCACAAAATTTTGTCCATCCATCTGCACAGATGCTCAGATATAGAGTGTCTGTCTTATATAGAAATGTGGTTATTTCTTGGCTACTTTCTATACTTATTGGTATAAGATAGAAGCTGGGCATTGGTGTCTAAAGGAGAACCTGAGGCCCTGAGTTCAAGTCTCAGTAATTACACACACACACACACACACACATACATACACACAAAGAAAATATGAAATGAGGATAATGAGGATATCAAATTTACTTTATGAGGGAGTTGTAAGAACTAAATTAATTATCACCTGACTTGTATGTTGATTAAGGCATAGTTCTTTATAAATATTAGTGTTGCTTCAAATGTTGCCATTGTTTAAAACTTTTATTTTTTGAGTAAAAGAAAAATGGAAGCATTTCCCAAGTTTGTTGTCAGGATTAAACAAGATAATATATCTAAAGCAGTATTTGTTCCTGATGCATAATTAGTGCTAAATAAGGAGCAGTTACTATTGACATTCATTTATCTATTCACCTATTTAAATGTCCATCTAATATTCCTGAGTCTTCTGTATGTATATTGAAAATTGACATTTGTTTATTTATTTATTTTGCTATTAGAGATGGAACTCAGGGCCTCATATATAATAGGCAATCATGGAACTAATTACCCCAGGCCTAGCAATTCTTGAATGTGAAAAATACTAATCTTTGAATAAGCAGAGCATTCATAAGACAGGTATTACCCATGTGTATTACCCATTTCAGTGTAGAAAGAACTTTCCAATACAGTATTTCATTCAAAGTATCTTGCTGCAGCTATCAATTTCTATTAATGAAGATTGATGTTCATGGTGAAAATGAGTATCAGAGAGTTTATGGCATTTCAGGTTTATATAACCTGACATCAAGTAGCTAACAAACTTTGTATCAACAGCCTGGTAGTGAATATTTTAGGCTCTTTTGTAACTATGAGCTCTGCCATTAAAACACAAAAATATAATTAAAGCCATGTAGATAACATATGTATATGGCTGTTTTCTAATAATATTTATTTACAAAAAAAGGGGCAGTTGGCTAGATCTGTAAAATTTTTGTAATAGTAACAATGTAATTACTAGACCATGGAGTTCTGACTCCAGGTCATTTATTTGTCATGAGCATAGTCTCACCAATACAATCAATTGTCTCAGTGTATGATAGTAAGAAGTTCATAGTCAGGAAGGCAAAGTTTGGAAATCTAGTTCTTCTGCTTATCAGATGGGTGACTTAGGGAAAATATGTAACCTCTCTAGGCCTCCGTTTTCAAGTCTGTAAAGACAAAATGATGATGACGATGATGATGATGATGGATGATGATATAATGATGATGAAGATGAGGAGGAGGAGAAGGAGGATTAAGGGGAGGAGGAGGAGGAGGAGGTAGTGGTGGTGACACCAATGACACTACAATACACATTTCAGGATGTTCTCTACACCATTCAGCACAGTTATTAGGAAGAGACTATCCTAGTATACCTCTTGTAGAGTAACCTAACAACCATCAGCTACTCACTGGTTCCACATCTTGCTCCTTGTTCATCAAGAATTAAGTATCTAGCAGACGACAAGATTCATTTTGCTTCTATCCCAGAAAGAAATGTGTAGGAGTTTTTCTTAGGAAGCTCTTGTAACTTCTCGTGATCATTAACTTCTTTTTGAAGTATTCATGTGCTCACTTTTAAAACATTGCCTTCTAGAAGTCTTTTTTTAAGGGGTTGAGGTAATTATACTAAAAACTGACTTGTAACTTCTAAATGCAGCGTTTCCTTTCGATTTTGGAAGAAAAAAAAAGGGAATCTTGAATTGTTCCCAGAAACCCACACATACTTTCTTGCTTTTAATATAGGGCCCCTGTGACTCATCAAAATTCCCTGAAGACTGCCAACCATGCTTCCACAGCCATATCTGAAGTCCTTACCCCAGGGTGTGATTTATTGCTTCAACTTAGATTTATGCAAAGCAGCTTGCTGATATCCCTCAGGATCTCCTCACTTTTCCTGGACTTCATGTTTTCCTCTTCTTTTCAGCAGGGAGATCATTTGCCTTGATAGCAAAGGTGGAAGTAATATAGGAGTTGAATGGTTCTGTTTTCTCTGGAGCTTCTATTAGCATTACATCATTTGCTTTGAGCAATAAGTCAGACCCATCCTTGTTCTCATCTGGCTTGGAATGCAGCCCTTAATCTAACACTCCTTGTAGATTTCATCAGGTTAAGTAAGCCATGGCCTACACAGGACTTTTTGGCATTTATTTTATTTTTTTGGTACAGATTTATGCTTCTCTCCATTCCTTGATTCTTTTCTTTCCTCCCTTACACTTTTTAGGCTTATAGTTCTTATTTAAGTAGGGAACCAAAATAAATTTACAAATTCAAAACTGTAAAACCAATAAAATTAAAATACATGACATGGATTTAACAAGACAGATGAATTTCTTTGCCAAGACATTTGTTGGATGCATTTTGCAGTGTGTGTATGTGTGTGTGTGTGTGTGTGTGTGTGTGTGTCTTATGTACTAGAATTGGGTTTTGTTGAGTTTGACCACCCTGTATAGTTTTATGATCCATGATAACCCAGTTGCCTTGACACTACTCAACCCTATCAAGCTACAAACTACTAATTAGCTTAATGTGTTATATTATTTATATTATAATTATCTGTGATAGGAATATGCCATGTATCCAGTAAGCCCAATTCTGTTTGTGTCTCAGCTTTAGTAAGAAAATCATAAAGGTGCCAAGAAGACACTGCACCACAAGGCAGTGTTTAATGTTTAGTAATACATTTCAAATTTTATTCATATTTACTTTATGCCACTAATAAGATAAAAAATAAAGATACTTGAGTTTTTTGTGGAGTTAGAAAACTGTGACTTTGATTACTGATAAAATCCCTAAGGATCTGTCTTTGTAGATCTAGTTGAGAGATATTGATCAAGAACAGCAAACCAGTTTGCCTACTCAATAACCAGCTGCATAATCTCCAAATTACCCTCCCGACTCTCTTACTCATTCTTCAAATGGATGTACTTGTTAGGCTCTTGAATTCCTCAATTTCCTATTCGGAACTGCGAAGCCCATGGCAAATTTCTCTACTTTTATGCTCTTTCTACCTGAATGATAAGCAGCGTATGTTTCTTGTGGGGTTGATAAGACTCTCTCATCCATCTAAGCTCTTTAAAAAGTCCAAACCCCCATGAGGCATGTAATGGGCCATAATGTTTCCTGTGTAGCTATCAGAAGAATTCTCTAATCACCAGCACAGGTCCTTGCCTCTTGCTTGGGGCCTCACCATTGCTATCTTATCCCTATCATATGTGAGATAGTTCTCCCTAAAAACGTTTTTTTTATTTCTTAATTTCATGAGGAAACCCTCCAATCATTTATTGATACCTATCATTGAATGTGACTTTCATCTCTATTTCATTTCCTAGAAACTTGGGGTGTCCAGTCTTTTAAAAAATATTTTATTGTTATTATTAAGGTGTTATACAGAGGAGTTACCATTTCCTAATTCAGATAATGAGTACATTCTTCCTTTTTGAACAATATCACCCTAGTTTCCCCATTCCTATTCTTGCCCACAAAGTATATAGTTTATTGCCCACATTGTGTATACAGAAAAGCATGATTGTATTTGTTTACCCTTTCATTCCCCCTTTCTGTGATCCTCATTGACAGCCCTCCAAAAGACCTCAAAACAGAAACAAGCACCACCAAACCCAACATGAATGGCCACAAGAACAACAAAAAACCCACAATTCTATTTCCTGAGGTTTGTTTCAAGAAATAGCCTTTTATATGTTCAGAGAAGTTACATTTCTGTGTTCTTCCCCTAAGGGTATCCTCCTTTAGACTGACTGTTCATATGTAAATGCCTAGAGTACTGTATAGCTTTTCATGTCTAGTTATAGTCTAGCTCTAGCTTTCATATATGAGAGAAACATTATTGTTTGTCTCTCTGAGCTTCGCTTTCCTCCTTTAGCATGATTTGTTCTAGATCAATCCATTTCCCTGCAAATGACATAATTTCATTCTTTCTAATGGCTGAATAAAATTCCATTGCATATGTATACAGCATTTTATTGATCCACTCATCTGTTGTAGGGCATCTGGGCTGTTTCTATAACTTGGCTATTGTGAATAGTGCAGCAATGAACATGGATGTGCAAGTGTCATTATGGCATACTGGCTTGTGATGTTCTGGGTAGATGTCCAAGAGTGATATGGATAAGGTGTAGGGAAGATCTACGTTCAAATTTTTGAAGAACTTCCAGACTGCTGTACAGAGTAGTTGTACTAGTTTACATTCCTACCAAAAACACAATAGGGTTCCTTCCCCCCACATCCCTGTCAGCATTGTTGTTTGATTTCTTGATAATGGCCAGTCTAACTGGTGTGAGGTAGAATTGTTTTGGTTTGCATCTTTTTTTTTATGGCCAGAGATAGGGGAGCAATTCCTCATATGTTTCTTTGCTATTTTTAACTCTTCGCTGAGAATTCTCTCCTTAGTTCCTTTGCCCATTTATTCATTGTTTTATTAGTTTGGAGAGAGGTTAGTTTTTTGAGCGCCATTTATATTTTGGATATTAGGACTTCGTTGGATGTATTGCTGGTAAAGATTTTCCCCAAGCCTGTTGTCCTTTGCTGGGCAGAAACTTTATTTTGATATAATCCCATTTGTCAAGTATCTCTCCTATCTGCTGTACCCTCAGGATTCTTTTCAAAAAGTTCCTACCTATAAATAAATAAATGCATTAATTAATTAAAATTAAAAAATAAAAATAAAAAATCTATACATATAAAACAGTTCCCCTGTGAGTTCTGATGCTTCTCCTATTCCATGTTGCAGTAGTTCCAGTGTTTCAGATCTGACATTGAGGCCTTTGATAGATTTTGAGTTGATATAGGGCATGGTAACAGAGATCCAATTTTACTCTTCTACATATGATGTCCAGTTTTTATAACATCAATTATTGGAAAGACTATCTTTTTCCCACCATATATCTTTGGCTTCTTTATCAAATATCAGATAACTGTAGGCATATAGCTTTTTTTCTGGGTAATCTAGTCTGTTCCATTGATCTTTAGGCCTGTTTTTATGCCAGTCCAAGTCTCAAGTCTTTTTAAAGACTGGTTTTTATCTTCTTTCACTGTCATCCCAAAGACTTCTCCCATGTTCCTCTATTAGTGATTTTTTTTTCATTTTCTTCCACCAACATGCCTTACTTCTGCTGAACTGAAACATGGATATTCAACCCTTTCAGTTCATTATCACCCATCTGGATACTAACTTGCACTTATTATAGATAACACTCAGTTCCTGGGAGGAACACATCTCATTGCTATCAGTATAAGGACAAATATTCAACTCCAAGTGAACATTTTGATAGTCTCTCTCAAATTATTGCAGGAGTGCTGACAGGCTAATAGCTTCCTCTTTGCCAATCTTGATTATGAAGAGATCTTTAAAAATCTCCCTTTATTATGGCCTGAGAAAAGACATTTCATTATTTTTTCCTCTCACTCCTATTTATTCCTACCTCTATGCTTTAATCTTGTAAGGGTTAGTCACCAGCCTGTTTATACAGGATAATAATATCAACTCTACCTTCAAAAGGAATGATCTCCAGATTCCAGAACACCTTATTGATTCATCCAGCTCCCTTTTTCTCCTGATCTACTTTCTGTGTTCCTATTGGATTTGTATCTGGCCACCTATGGTATTAAATTATCTAGAGTGAAAGCTATACTATATTTCCAGATTTAGGTATATGGGAACTTGTATTTTCATACTGTGTTCTCTAGGAATGGTTTCTATTATCATTCTGTCTTTGATTTGAGGTTTGCCATCTCTAGCTCTAATCTTTGATGCCATTTTATTGAGGGCAAACAGTAGAAACATTAAAATTATCTTCTATCTGCCACTGACTTAGGAATGTTCCCTCCTCCTGATCAATCATGATCCTGAAATCAGCTTTGCCAATATGGGACTCAAAGGATATATACATATACATATATATATATATAATAGGATAATAATATAATAGGATATATATAATATAATATAATAGGATATATATAAAGGCTATATATAATGATATAAGGATAACTGATGTAATATTTCAGATCATTTTGCCAATCTTGGATGGTGAGGGGAGAGTCACATAAAATATATTAAACCATGATTTTGTTATATGGTATGACTTTAAAAAGCAATCAAAATCTTTAATTTTAATTTCATTTCACTGATGCCAAATAATCAATTTTTTTCTTTCTTTCAAAAATCTGTATTATATATGAAGATGAAGAGACAGTTTTATGAGAAAGTTGCTATATTTCCCTTAATTTCAACACAATAGTTTAATATATTCCCCAAATATGTATAACTATTAAGATATATGTGTATAGAACTTTTTAGTCTCTTCCTAAGTGATACAGATGAATTCAATTGATGTTTTGTAAAACGTACTATATGAGAAGTTCTTTCTCCATCATGATAAATTAAATTGGCTTGAATAAGGTGCTCACTTTGGTAGTGAATTAAATAAGTTTTCTGGTTACATTATTTATTAAATGACTTCTGCTTATAGATATTCAAATATATGCAGTTAGTTTTAATCTCAGATAAAATATGGATCCAAGATAAAAGATTCCTGAATCATTACTGTGAAGAATTATCTCAAACACAATAGATTTTCCTCATGACAAATCACACAAAATCTCCATAGCAACCATATATAATTATGCGTAAGATTTTAGTGTGGTTACAATCCTGAGACCAGACGAAATGGTAGCATACAGAATTGAAATACAGAAATATTTTAAATTTATAAAACTCTCTTGAGCTTTACAAAAAAATGTTAGTATTCTAAATATGCAAATAAATCAAATTTTAATTTGGACTGAATAACAGATGCTTTAACAAAAATAGTCCTTGTGATCTAATATACTGCTTCCTATAAATAACAGCTCACAAAGCTAATTCTAGCTTATTTTTCCCACCTGAGTCATCAACAGTATTACTTAATAGTAATGTATTTGTGTCAGCAATACAGGTTTTATTAACAGATATTATAAGTTGGATCTGGAGTTTATTTCCATAGGCTAATATGATGATGGTTGGTACCACTAGGAGGTGAGGGGGCCTCCTGAGACTAAGTTAGGTCATTGGGGACTGCCTTGGAGGGATCTATTGAAACACTGGCTTTTTTTGTGTGCTTTCTGAGAACCAGGAGGTAACCAGCTTTCCTCATCATGTACATTTTTCTCAATGTTCTGTATTACCACAATACCAAAAGCTATGAAGGCAAGTGACCATAGATTGATGCCTCTGAAATTTTAAAGCCCAAATTAAGCATTTTGCCTTTAAGTTGGTTTCTCTCAGGTATTTTGTCTAAGACCCAGAAAGCTAACATGCAAATCTCTATAAAAGTGTACCTTCTGCCCTCAGATTTTAAAGGATAATTGTTCAGTTGCAGCAATTCATGTAAGAAAAGAAATTTTAGTCACAGCAGAACATTGAGGGATTAGGGGTACCAATAGGTAAAAGAACAAGATGATGTTCGATAGTCAATATACTTTGACACATATCAATTCCGTTTGTACTTTGACTTCAGAAGGGATGCTAGAACCATAAACATGACTAAATCATAGTGGGTATGGCAGGAATGCTTGGACCCTAGGGTAGGAAACAGGCTTGCAGGTGGACAATTTCTGTGTAATATGGGAAGAGTTATAGTCAGCCTTTAATGAACCATAGCAGAAGGCCTTACTTTTTGAAGTTTCAGCAAATATTTATTTTAGTAAAACAGAATAAAGTAGGAAGAAATGGAAAATAGAAATTTAATTCCTGTAACTCCACATAAAGAATGGAAGTAAAGACTCCAGCAGCGGAACATTTAACAAGACATCTCCTAGAGCAACCCTGATAAGTTTTGAAGGGAAAAATGTCAGAAAGGGAAAGAAATGTGAGGATCACTTTCCAGGTGAAGGAAATGGCATGAGCAAAGTATAGAGGTGTGAAATACTCAGCAGCAAGGTAACCTCTAGCATGTGTGATGTGTTCAGGAAGATAATGCATACCTCTTGTATGACCAGAGCAGGTAGATTATGGCAAGAAGTGTTGGGAAATGGCATTGCATCTATCAGGACTTTTGTGCCAAGAAAATGAGCAGAAAAACTTGCTGTCAAGGTAGTGGAAGGAACTGAAGTATTTTTAAATATATATTTTTTATTGTAAAGATACTGTACAGTTACATGAGTAAGGTAATAAGTACATTTCCTATCAAACATTGTTACTTCCTCCTTTGTTTTTCCTCTACCATCCTTTCCCTCCCCAACTCCCCAACTGCTCCCTCCCTCCACCCCCCACCCCCGTAAAGCTGGTTTTCAACATGGTGTCTTGTACATCTCATTGTTACAATGGGTCAACCTGTATCCCTATTTAAGCATTTTGTTTTTTTCTTTCCCTCCCCAAATTAGAGAAGTGTATATACAAGATACAGGGCACCGACATCAAATGTGGTGAGAACAGGGCTTATACAGTGGGGGAGGAAAATTATATTAAGTGAAGTAAGCCAGGCACAAAGAAACATAGGCCCCGTGGTTTCCCTTATTTGCAATAACTAGTATATATCTGGGACAAGCAAAAAGTTCAAAAGTATGTACATATGACCATATAAGATGATGTTAAGTGAAATGAACCCCAAGATAGGGACACAGGTGGCTTTTCTTTCTTGCTATTGTTTCTAACATGTTTATAATGTAAGTCTCTAAGTCTTTAAGTGTTTAGCCCAGTTATTTATTGGGCAGCTGTTTCTCTGAGGATTTGTTGTTGGCGGATTTAATTTTTTGAAACCATTGTGCATTGTATAGTTAGTGATGATCTTCTCCCATTCGGTTGGCTTTCTATTGATCTTGCCAGCTATGTTCTTTGCTATGCAGAAGCTCTGCAATTTAATGTAATCCTATTTGTCCAACTTTTATTTGATTTGTTGTGTTTCTGGGTCTCTATTAAGAAAATTTCATCCTGTGCCAAGGAGCTCTAGAGTTTCTCCTATTCCTTCCTGTAATATTTTCAGAGTTTCTGCTTTGACTTCGAGGTATTTTATCCATTTGGAGTTGATTCTGGTGCAGGGTCTATATAAAGATCTAGCTTATTTTTCTATAGGTGTTTAACCAATTTTGCCAGCACAATTTACTGAAGAGGCTGTCTTTCTTCCATTCTATTTTTTAGCTCCCTTATCTAAGATTAGGTGGCTTTAGGTCTGTGAATTCATTTCTGGGCCTTCAGTTCTATTCCATTGGTCCTGAGGTCTCTTCTTGTGCGAGTATCAAGCTGTTTTGATTACTATGGCTTTATAGTAGAGTTTGAAATTAGGTATTGATTTTCCTCCAGCACTGTTCTTTCTGCTAAGGATCATTTTTACTATCCGGAGTCTTTTATTATGAATTTTTGTTTTGCTTCTATTTTAGTGAAGAATGAGGTTGGAATATTGATAGGCATCACATTGAATTTTTAAATAGCCTTGGGAAGTATTGCCATTTTCATTCTTCCAATCCAGGAGCATGGGAGGTTTTTCCACTTCCTAAGTTTGGCTTTGATTTCCTTTTTTAGGTTTCTAAAGTTTTCATGGTGGAGGTACTTCATATCTTTAGTTACGACCTAGGTATTTTATTTTTTGTGAGACTATTACAAAAGGAGTTGTTTTCCTAATTTCAGTTGTATTCTTTTCTTTGTTGGCATAAAGAAAAGCCATTGAATTTTTTTTCTTTGTCAGCCATGGGGCTTGAACTCTGGGCCTGAACGCTGTCCCTCAGCTCTTCAGCTCAAGGCAAGTGCTCTACCACTTGAGCTACACCACCACTTCTGGTTTTCTGGTGGTTTATTGGAGATGAGAGTTTCACAGGACTTTCCTTCCCAGGCTGGCTTTGAATAGCTATTCTCAGATCTCAGCCTCCTGAGTAGCAAGGATTACAGGCGTGAGCCACCAGTGCCTGGCAAGGCATTGATTTTTGAGAGTTAATTTTATAACCTGCTACTTTGCCAAAGTTTCTAATCAGCTCAAGTAATTTGGGAGTGGAATCCATGGGATTCTTTAAATAATAAAGCATGTCATCTGAAAAGAGGAGAGTTTTACTTCATCTTTCCCTATTTGGATACCCTTTATATTTGCATCTTGTCCTTTCGCTGTAGCTAGGCATTCTAATACTAAATTGAAGAGAAGTGGAGAGAGTGGACATCCTTCCCTCATGCCTGAGTTTAGAGGAAATGGCTTTAGCTTTTCACCATTAAGTATGATGCTGGCTGTAGGTTTGTCATACACAGCCTTAATTATATTGAGGAATGTTCCAGTGGTTTCTAGTTTTCCCAGAGCTTTCATCTTAAAGGGGTGTTGGATCTTGTCAAATGCTTTTTCTGCATCTATTGAGATAATTATGTGGTTCTTGTCCTTGCTCTTATTAAGGTGGTGAATTATATTAATTGATTTGCGTATATTGAACCAGCTTTGCATCCCTGAAATGAATCCTGTTTGATCGTAGTTTATGATATTTTTGATGAGTTGTTGACGTCAATTGGCCAAAATTTTGTTGAGAAATTTTGCATCGATGTTCATCAAAGAAATGGGTTTGTAGTTCTCTTTCTTTGATGAATCCCTGCCTGGTTTGGGGATGAGGGTTATGATGGCTTCATAGAAAGAGTTTGGTAGTAAACTTTTACTTTCAAATTCATTGAAGAGTTGGAGGAGTATTGATGTGAGTTCTGCTTTGAAGGCCTTCTAGAATTCTGCTGTAAATCCATCCGGTCCTGGGCTTTTCTTAGATGGGAGGTCTCTTATTATTGCTGTTTCTCTTCTTTTCTTTTTTGCTGTTTCTATTCAAGTATTTAAAAAATTTATTTAAAGATGATGAACAGGGGGGTTATAGTTACATAAGTAAGGCAATGAATACATTTCTTTTTAGACACTGTTACCTCTCCCTCATTTTCTCCCATTTACCTCTCCCCACATCCCACCCTCCCCCCAAGTGTAAAGTTCATTTCCTACATATTGTCTAGTGAGTATCATTGTTATATTAGTTCATCCTTTGTCCTGCTGTTTCTATGATTCCCTTTCTCTGCCACAGATCAGATAAGCTTTTATATAAGACAAAGGGTACAGAAAACTAAAACAGAAGGAAAAGAGAAATAACTACATACATGACACAATAAGAACCTAGGAAAATACATGACTCTCATTTAAAAAAATAGCCTGTCTTCATTTTGGAGGATGGAATTTATAGAACACAATTAAAAAGAGGAGATGGACAAAAAAGTCTTTTTGGAAACACAAACCTTTCCATTGACTCATCCCCTTTCACTAAAACATCAGAGTAATTTCAAGCTTCTTGCACCTCTTTACGCCCTCTTTAGTCATGAAGATCTTTGCTTGAATTCATTATTCTGAGAGTGATGTTCGCAATGTCCTGTTAACATTAAAATGTTAATTTCATTCGTTCAATTTTGTGGTATGAAAACTATTCTTATTTTTAGAGCTGGTTAGATCATTTCTTTGCTTTCAAGCATAACATTTAAGTAATTATCGGTACATAAGAAATGATTGTTTTCCAAGAGTTATAAATAAGAGAAAGTATGTTAGACCCTAGAAAAATAAAATAAATTCTTCTGCTTATTAAAAGAAAACAATTGATTGCTTTAAGGGTTGTAATAGGAATAAATTTTGAGTGACCACAGTTTTTGAAGAGTCTAGAATAAATTGGACAATAAGATCAGAGAAATGGCCTTTTATCTATCCATTTATCCATGCATCCATCAACTAAATTTTCAAGGATTTACTAGGTGATGAGAACTACGCTGAGCCAGAATTGAACAATGCTGTACAAATCAGACCTGAGTTTTGACCTTATGAAAATTACAATTTAGAAGGGATGGCAGACATTAATCAAGAAAATGTATTTGCCCCTTTAACCAATGAATGCAAATATATTTCAAAAGTCCATTTGTTCAAATCTTGTTCTTTAACTTGATCAAGAATCTCAATTCCTTGACATTTTCCAGCTGTCCACCAGTAGCCTTTGAGGTTCATAAGATGGAATGTTATGGAAGAACAAGACAATGAATTCTTTTGAAAAATATAAACTCTTCTTCAAGACAATGCCATATATTACCAGATGTTATTTCTAAATCCTAACTTAAAGGATAAAGTATAACTTAAATTACAACTTTAAATTTTTTTATTTATTGTTCTTGTAAAGGTATAGTTACATAAGTCAGACATAGAATATATTTATTTCTGAACAATGTTACCCCTTCCCTCTGTACTAGTTCTTTGCTCTAGTCCCCAGCCACAAGTTGTATAGTTCATTTTCAAAATAGGATCTAGTGCGTATCACTGTTGCATTTGTTCACACTTTGTCCCGCCATTTCTGTGCCCCCTTCCCCTTCTAAGACACACAGACAAAAGGAAATGAAAACAAAAACAACAAAGAAAAAGCAACAGAAAACAAAACCATTTCCTGGAGTTTCCATTTCCTGGAGTTCATTTCAATAAACACTACTTATACTATCTGATACACATAGCTATTACGCCAATGTGATCATCTTCTAAGAATATCATCCTTTGGTCTCACTCTATATGAATGCCTAGAGACCTGTATTATAATTTATCATGCCCTAGTGTATGTTTTTTTTACCATCCTGTGTGTTTACTTGTAGATTTAAAGGCACAATCTTGTTACTACAAATGAGGGAAATTATGCAACCTATGTTCCTTTGGTCTGCTTATTTCACTTAATATTTTTTCCAAGTCTTTCCATTTCCTTATGAATGGCACAATATCATTCTTTCTGATGGAAGCATAGATATCATTGTGTATATATGTACATAATACATACATATATATGTATATATACACATATATATACACAATGATTTCTATGCTTTGTGTGTGTGTGTGTGTGTGTGTGTGTGTGTAGGTATGTATACCATGTCTTCTCAATCCGTTTGTTCACTGAGGGCATTTGGATTGATTCCATATCTTGCCAATGGTAAACAATGCTGCAATGAATATGGTTGTGCTGGTCACTTTAGTGTGGCCTTGCTTGTGTTCTATTGGATAAATTCTCAAGAATGAGATTGCTGGGTCATAGAGAAGCTCTTTACCTCCATACTGCTTCCTATAGCAGTTAAACAACTTTATATTCCCACCAACAGTGTAGTAGAGTTCCATTCTGGCCACATCCCCATCAACATGTGTTAGTTTTCTTGATAATGGCCATTCTAACTAGAGTGAGGTGGAATTTAATGTTATTTAGATTTGCATTTCTTTTATGGCCAAGAGATGTTGAACATTTCTTCATGTGTCTCTTGACCATCCTTACTTCTTCCTCTGAGAAGTCTCTCTTTAAGTCTTTAGCTCATTTATTAATTAGGTTGTTGTTTCTTTGAGAGTTTATTTTGGGGAGGTTAATTTTTGAGCTCTAAATACATTTTAGATATGAGGTCCTTGTCTGATGCATAACCAATAAAAAAATATTCTCCCATTCTGTGGGCTTCCTATTCATCTTGTTAGCTATGTCCTTGGCCATGCAGAAACTCTTCAGTTTTATGCAATCCCATTTATACAGTCTTTCTTTGATTTGTTGTGATTTTGCATCTTTACTTAGGAAGTTTTGACTCATGTTTAGTAACCCTAGTGTTTTCTCTACCCTTTGCTGCAATATTTTCATGGCATCTGGCCTTACATTGAGATCTTTGATCAATTTAGAATTGATTCTGAGATCAGGATGATATATAAGAATCTAGTTTCGGTTTTCTATAAAATCATGACATTTTCTCCAGATGTATAAATACTTAATTTTGACTCCTAAATGAATGAATGGCCTTTTTAGCTTTTGGGGTATAAGGCTTTTTAAAAATTTTTAACATGTACAATGAAATATTGAAAAGTGCCATAATGTCTTGGTTTAGTGATAGACTTTAGGTGCTCTTGTCTACATCCCACTCTTCCAATCCCACTCTCCCATCAGATCCATTAAATGCAGGGAATTAAATTCATTGGCCAGAAAATCAGAGCTCAGTTTTCCACATCATGCCTTTGACTGTCCCACGTCCCTCCCACAGCTCTGCAAGGAAAGTGATGAAAAGTAGGATTAAATGCCTTACATTGTTCCAGCCTTAAATAGTCAATGTTCATCTCACACTGTTCAGATAAGCAATAAGACATTTTGAAGAGGTTGTTTTCATTAACTAAGTACACTATAACTAGTTAATATCTGCACAGATAGGGACCAACTTTGCATAGCATGCCCTTCTTTTTTACATAACTGTTGCACTGTTTCTTAAGAGGATTTTAATAAAAACACAAAGCACAGGTCTGATTTGGGATTTGAGATACGAACCTATAACCACTTCAGCCACAAAAAGAAAAATCCTGGATTTTGTGATGATATACTTTTTCCCAAAGTTCTAATCAAATGAAAGTATTCTTTTAAGAAACAGAAGACAAAAAATATAAGTAAGTGAAATGGGATGATTATAGTCCATAGTCAGTATTTGTGGAATCTCTCTGCCAGGAAGAATTTATGAAAGCTTCTTAGGAAAGCTGGACTTAGATGTCCTTTGTAAGGAGAGTATTTGGAAAGAAGTTTATTTTCCAAAATATGTGGAGGTACGGAGAAAGGATTGGAGACAAATCAAGGTCAGGAGAAATATGTATTTTTAAAAACTATGGCAGTAAGAAATCATAATGCTGTAAAATCTTTTACTCAGAATGCAAACTCTAAATCTGTCTTTAGCTATAGGGAAAGACTATATCCAGCTATAGCTGGACATTTTGAACACAAACGTTCAAAGAAAGAATCTCTTGTCATCCAAACAAGTTCTATCATGCAACATTCTGTCATATGAATCATAATCAATAGATACAGAACTTCTTTCAAATTACAATGTATTTTATTTGCACATAAAGTGGGACTTATAGTCAACAATAACTGAGCCCAACAACTGACTTTAATATGAGAATTCAATTATCCCAATCAGACAATAAACATTGGCTTTAGGGCAATGGCTATCATTTAAAATATCCTCATAATTACTCATGTCAAGTACCAGGCTATTACCAAACCAAGCCAGAGACAATTTAAGTTACAAAAAGACTGTAATTGCATTTGAATAAAGTATCCATTTTCATTTAGCCACTGTTTTAGGGGTTATAAACATAAATTTCAACAAAATACTAAATTTTTATTTTTGATTCCATGTATAGGCCTCAAAAAATGAAGTACAAACATTAAGAAGTGTAAATATTTTATCCCACAACATGTTAACCATTTAGATATGCTTTATTTTTCAGCTATGATGATGATGATGATGCAAGGTAGAAATTAGTTACAGGGTACCTAGTTCATGAAACCAGCCTCATCGAAACATCTTATTGCATGTGTGATATTTATTCATTGACACACTTTTGACCAGTCTAAGATTTTATATTCCAGATAGAACTGATTTCTCAATATTTTAGTATTTATAGAGTGCATACAAACTAGAAAAGGTTGAATTAAATTCATTTTACCTATTCTTGTCATCTTTGAGGCATTCATATTAGGAATCGTACATATGGTTCAGGGTGTGAAATTGCTTCTGCTATATGATGTTAGACAACTCAGATCTCTTCTATAAAACTTCTCATCTGGTAGTTGACTTTTCAGACCAACTGCTAATAATTCCTAAGGCCAAGACTGTTGGTGCTTTTATTCTTCAACCCAACAGTCTAAAAGAAACATCAAGGAGCACTGTTAGAGTCAGAGAGAACTGAGCCTGTGGAGGTATAGGAGGATCTCTGAGAAGGATGCAAGGAAAGAAATTCTGTATTGAGCAGAGGAGAGAAAACCAGAACAGTCACTGAAGAATGAGAACAGTCAGACAATGCCCTTACCTTACTCTCTCCAGTCAACTTTTAGAGAGATCTGTGCTCTGAAATCCAAGGAAGAGATTAATAAAGGAAATAGAACACTATGAGGTAACTTCTAGCCTTAAAAACTATGAACATGGCCAGGCACTGGTGGCTCATCCCTGTAATCTTTGCTACTCAGGAGACTGAGATTTGAGAATCATGGTTTGGAGTCAACCCAGGCAATCAGATTCCAGAGACTCTTTTACTCCAAATAACTAGCAAAAGCCAGAAGTGGAGATGTGGCTCAAGTGGCAGAGTGCTAGCCTTGAATAAAAAAAGAAGTCTTATGCAACATTGAGAGACTGAATTCAAGCCCCAAAGCCAGCAAACAAACAGAAACCTTGTGAAAATGTGTTTTCAGACTGTGACCTATCATCTAAACTCTTCCATTTGCGAGCTCCTGTGTTTTTGGTTTCAGTAGCAGGATTCATGTCTCCTGTTTTTATAACTTAATTTTATGAGGTTTCTATACCAATGCTCTCAAGTTTTTTGTTTTGGAATTATCAAAATTCCCTTCAAGTTTGTGAAAAATTGCATCCAAGTTTTTGTGAATCCTGCCCAAATTGCTCTCAAGTCCTGTCCTCCCCAAACCAGGGGGTTGGTCTTCAGCTTATCTCAGCACAAGCTTGCGTGCTTGGCAAAAGTTGTGGAATCATGGAAGAAGACTCTAAATACTCACTTTTGGCTGTATTTCACCAACATCTGGACGTTGGATCTCCAGTCAGTTTCTCAGCATATGTTCTGGAGAGATAATGGGAAATAAATTTGACTATTATCAAACTCCTTAATTTTGTCCTTTCAAATAAAGGGTTGCAGTTTCTGGCCAAAATCATACTGGAAGACATGAGGAGTTTAGAGAAATTAATGGGGTGGGCCCACCTGACTGGAGCATCTCTCTTTAAGTCTTTAGCCCATTTATTAATTGGGCTGTTGTTTCTTTGAGACTTTACTTTGGGGAGGCTCACCTTCATCTTTCTTTAGTCAATCTTAGCAGCCCCCAAATGGCAAGACTGTTGTCGTATCCAGGGCAACATTAGTGTCAAGACCAAGTCTGATTTAATTGCTTTTCAGAAGGACGTCATCAGAATAATTTTAGGAATGTCTCATTCTTTCTTTCTCCCTGTGCCTCCAACCAACATATCTATTAGAGACTGGATACACTTTTTTAAAGGCTGCATTACTTATGCCAACTTAATAGCTGAGATAACTATGGTTCTGTGATCATTGGTGTCTCATTCACTCACTCACTCATTCATTCATATCTTCATGTATTCCGGAAGGATTGGAAGGATGGAGGCACTAGAGGTAGGTTGCAGGGCCCACTCACTACTCTAAAAGCCAAATGCACTGTTCTATGGAATATAGAAAGCCCTGTAAAGGTTTGACTAAGAACACATGGTGTGATTTCATTTCAACACTCTGCTCTGTGAGCTCTATTGAGAAAGTTCTGAATGGTTAGGTGGAGGCAGAGACCTGAGTCGGGGAGGAGAGTTGTTACAAAATCTAGTAGATCTGGTACATGGAGTGATGAGTCTCTGAATATACTTTGAAGAGATAAAGATATTTCCAGGTGAATATGATGTACAAGAGAAAGGGAGAAGCTAAGGACACTAGGTTTGGCCTGGTTCGCCAAAAGGATATCTTCACACATGGGATGTGCAAGAATTAAGACAGAAGAGGTGTCCAGTTAAGAGCACTGAGTCTTCCCTGTGGTTCTTCTATGAAACAGGATTGTCACAGGAGACACAGAAGACGTGGCATATTTAAAATACCCCAAACAAAGCCGTAGGAGCTCGCATCCTAATGATTTCCGAAAGCTAAGCCCTATGCTTCCTTAGTTTCCCCTCACAACTGTCTTGTTACATTATTATTACATCTGTTACTATCTGTACAGATGAAAACAATTAAGACTCCCAAGAGCTAAATTACCAGTATACATTTCTGGTATAAAGACCCACTGTCTACAGGCACCAAGTTTAAACCTTGTCTCTGTCTTACTCCAAAGATAGGTTTAACAATCAGGGAATGAGTGATTACGTACCAGTCTTCAGAGAAAGCACTGCAATTCTTAGTGAAAAAAAAGGAAACAAAGGAAAGGCAAGAAAGTTATTCTGCTCCTGATTCTTCTTTTTCTTTTTGCCAATAATCAAAACAAATGTGTGTTTTATCAGAAATCCTACAGTTGTAAAATTAAAAAGTGCAGTAACAAACAACTTCCGATGATTTATTCAAAGATGAAACCTATCAAACCTACTTAAGGAAGAGATAAACAAATGGAATCTACACATATTTCATTAATTTACATTTAAATACATTCCAATCAAGAAAACTCTAGGCATTGATGAATTTATTATTGATGTTTCCTAAAACTTTGAAGAAGAGATCATTTTGATTCTACAAAAATACTTCCTTAGACAGTGAAGAAATAGTAGTTGCACTCTTAAAAGTTTCTTTTAAAAAAACATCTGGCTGAATATGGTCTGGAATTATATTCCATGTACTGAGCAATTAAGGAGAATTGTTTCTTCTGACTCAAAGAGGAGCCAACCTGAGTAGCAGATGCAGAACAAGAGATTTAGGCACACTGGCTGTGTTATATCTTTAAGATAAAAATTTTGAAAGTGAGCCCATTCATAATGTGATTGTAACCCCTCTGTACAGTATTTTCACAATAAAAAACATTAAAATGTGAAAAAAAGAATTAGAATCTGTAAGGTGTTTCACATGTTAATAACAGTTTCCTATTGATCACTTAATCAATGAAAGCCATTATAATGTCCCGGGTCTATGCCTCATTCTGTCAGTTAAAGTTTAGTCTTCTGCAAGATACTTTTCTTTGTTTCCTGCCCCTGCTTGTCTCACTTCAGGTCAAGCAGATATTTCAAACCAAACTATAGTCTTTGTCACCATTGCAGATTCTCAAAAGAGAATCTGTCCTCTTCTGGTTCAACTGATCTGACCAGAGTTGTGAAATACGAGGGACAATTCTTCAAGAAAGGCATTTGCTGAGAATTAGTAAATTCCCACAGAGGGACCCAATGCTAAAAATCCCTTCAGAGAGGATCTCAAAATTACAAGAAGTGTGGGGCAAGAAGTGGGGTAGAAAACAACTATTGGGATCATTGAGGACACTGCAGATTTCATGTTGAAAATTATGATTTCACATTTAGACTTGGTAAATAATTGGACCTCCCTTAATTTTGAGAGAAGTATGAGGTCACAGTGGAAATCTGAGAAAAGCATGAATACAGAAACATTTATATTGTTGATAATGCCCCTACATTTAACATAGTTTTGTAAGGTTTACAATATACAATTCACAAATCAAGGAGTAAAATTTTTTTACAATCTTATGATTAATCTTTGGGTCAGGAAATATGATTATTTTAGGATCAGGTCCTACAGCAGTAATTAAATTACTGAGGCTCAAATGAGCCTAAGATGTATACAGTGGTTTTTTTAAAGTTACCTAAATTCATGTATTCTTACCTTTCTAAGCGTGACTCAATTTTGTGATGGGCAAGCTGTAGCTGAGTGTTATCAACCAGGGTTGTTACTTGGTAATGTTTGACAATTACATTATCATTCTGTGAGAAAATGGTCACATTTCTGTCAGTCAGCGGAATGTACCTGGTCATGTGCATCCATTCATAAATTCTCAGCAGCAGCAGCTCAGTCTGATAACCATGCCCCTTGCTACTTGAGAGGACCACCGTGCCATTGCATGCTCGTATGATGAGTATCAGCCCTAGAAGCTGCCAGATGGCCAATTAGAGTATTTCAGATCCTCCACCCTAGAGCTATTTTGTCAAAGGGCAAGGAGACTAATTGCATCTTTCCTAGAATTCTTTGTCAGGAAATCCTCTAATACCCAAACCTTTTAATGTAGCTCATCTCTGCAAGTCTTCCTGAGATCCAATTTCTCCTCCCATCTCATTCTCTGAAAAGCATTTTGAACTCACAGTCTGACATCATCAAATTCTCTTCTCAGGATGTTCTGCTTGGTAGCATTCCCTAAGCCTAGACTGCATTCTAAGGATTTTACCACCCTTGCATTTTAAAAATGAAAAGTCTCTGTCTACTTCCTTATATTCCTGGAAGCCCATGTGTTGGGCTTGGCGATGGCGTTGCTTCTGCTTGCCACTACCCTATTGGGGTCATGTTGCTCTTTTACAGAGTGGTAAGAAGGGAAATGGGCTTACCGTGAAGTGGTGCAGGTGAGGTTGATAAGAAATGCTTACAGTTGGGATTTATTCTAGAGATAAACCTACCAGAAGTCCTTGATTTGGATGTGAGTCATTTTGAGCTCTGCATTTGTGCAAAAACAGAAACAAAACAAATCCTTCAAATTGCTACCATTCACTAGTTGTTCTTGTCTCATCATTCAAGATGCAGACTCATTATTTTTTGGTATAGTCACCTTCCATTTCTGCTGCCAACCTCACCTCTCCAAAGATATCCCAACACAAAATGCTTATCAGATATTTTGCTTCCTTTTTGCCCCTCCCCCAGTGATCTTTTGGTCTCCTCCCCTCTCATGTCCTGAGCCAGACTCCAGCATCACAACAGAATTATCCTACATGCAGATCACAACACCTGCTAAAAGATAGTTTTGGCAAATGTCTTTAGTTCTATTGCGACCTTTATCTCTTTGCTTCAATTATGACATCTCCCACCTCTTATTTAGTTTTTTCTCTTTAAAAATCCCTTACCTTCAATCAGTTCATAAAAAGTAAATCAGAATCTCTGGGGTGCAATGTACATTTTGGTGTTTCTTAACTTCTTAGTAATTATGTGCAGCTGAAACTAAGAACCATTGCTCTCTATTAGGAGCATCAGAATACCTCGTTCTCTAGTTAAGTCTGGAAGCTAGGAAACTGCTGTTGGCTTGTTAATAAGTAGTAACATGGATTTTAACAGGAGAGGTTTAGGAACAGAGATTTCACAGCCATTGCTTCAAGAACATGGAGAATTTTCCAGGGGGATATTTTTGGTCTGTGTTTCACCCATCTCTGTAAAGGTTTGCTTCCTCCCTAGGGGCTCCTTAAAGCCTGGATCTCTTTTATATCCTAGGGAAGTGGTTCTCAAAGGATGTTCCAAGGGCAGAGTTCCTGAACTCATCACCAGTTGGGTGACTTTCTAATATCTTCCTCCCTGACTTCTACCCCTGAGCTATATAGTCTTTACATATTCTTTTATAAATGATATCTGTAGCTCTGGATATGTTAACCCTAACCTTGTTGACCATCAAAGAGCTCAATTTGCTTCTAATCTGATCTTGTGTTGATCTCCCCTGTCACAGCAATACTGCCTAAGCCTTCTAGGCACACACTATGAAAGCCTACTACATCTTCTTAAGACTATCTTGGTGCCTTATTAATCTTCTTGCAGCCAATGCATTTGTGACTTCTAGTAGGTCTAAGCAGAGGTCCATTTGCATGCCTCCAAATCAAACATTTTTCTCATCCCCTTCTCCACCACTCTACTGCAAGCCATTCATTCCTCTTGTCCAGATCTCTGCACAGCCATATGAATTGCACATTCTCCTTTTAGTTTTGAAACAAGCATCTTGGCTCCAGTACATTATTTTCTTTGTACAACAGCCAGATTATTTAAACATGTAAATGAAACCAACTCCTTGCACTAAATAAAACTTTGTCTTGTACCTCTATTTTATGAATGAACATATAAAATCTCCCTAGTGCCCCCAAAGTGCTAGTATAGCCATTGCCTATTTTGCCTTTCTCAAAGACCTTACTTCTCATCAGATACACCAAATAATTTCCTACCTCAGGGCTTTTCTCCTCTATGATTCCCAACTATCTGCCTCATGCTTTCATGGTTTCTTTGTGTCTTTTCTAGGTCTGTGCTCAAATGTTATTAGGCAAAGGAAAACTCCCACAATGCTGACACCTGCCTGAAAGATTCACTATTCCCTGTAGGCTCTGGCCCTACAGCATGTTGGTTCTTCATGTTATAACCAGGGGTGAGCTAAGGATGGCTGTACTACTCTAGAAAGTACACTGTACACATTTCTTGCCAACTTTGTCTCCAGTAACATTCCACTGGTATTTGGAAATTGTCCAGGAAGAGAGAATTTACACCATAGTCAAAGTCACACATCAAGTACGCCCCCATCTCAGACTTGATATTTAACAGCACTGTTTATAACAAATTTAGGTTTCACACTATGTGTTTTGTTCTGACTCCTACAGTAAAATGTAAGCTCCATATGTGTGAAGACTTAGTATGTCTTTTACTTATGATTGTGTCCATGAGAGTAACTGGAGATAGTTGATTTCCATCGGTACCAGAGGTATAGATCGATGTATAATTTTTATAGTCTCATTCCAATTTCCAGAAATAAATTTTTGCAAGAATAAAATTTATTTCCCTTTCTATTTTTAGTATGTTTGGCCCCTGTTACACTGAACAGTTTTTCTTTCTCATTTTTCAGAAGCATGCAAACATGTGTTTCCTTTTACAGGCATAGTGAATTTGTCATTTTCTGATACTATACATTTTCTTAGTTTTATGTAAATGTCCACATTTTAACAATTTCAGTGTATTTTATATTCTTTTAAGTAGCTATTAGGTCTGGAAATCCAGCAAATATACATAGCAAATAGTCTGTGTATTAATGCTACATTATAATGTGTGATGTGTACAGTGACTTAACATAAGTTTAATGCATTATCCCTTATGAGTGGTGCCTAGCTTAAGGCACTGTACAAATTGTACTGAATGCAGTCATTATCCTAACAAGTCCACCAGTCATTGCTCCTGTGTCTGAGATGCATTGTTTGGAAGATTTGTGTTTGATTTTCGCTGAATAAGCGTTTACCTTTAATGCATCTCAGAAGAGGAAATCAAAAGAACGTGATTTTGCAAGATTGACACCCTCTTCATGTGACCCGTCTTCCAATCCAGCTATGGGACTTATTTTCCACCTACCTTGTCCCTCCACTGCTGACATAAAGAAATGACACACCAGCTTGCAGGCCACACGCTGATGACCTCCTCACCTGTCAAGTTTGGAGAATAATTAGCCAGAACACTGTGACATTATCTGTTAAAACTGTGTGTGCAGTTTTTCTAGTCACCTGACCAAAGAACCTGGTGACATCTGGCTGTTTTTGTCATTGAGTACATTACAGAATCCTTTTCCTATGAGATTTATTTGGGCATGTAAATCCCAAAGACTACCTTATATATTCTCTTTGATACAGGTGAGGAATAGCCTCTAAACTGCTAGATTCATTTCAAAGGTCAAAATACCTTTTACAAAAACCAACATTAGTACCTGATGAGCACAACCATTCAAACTTTCCAGGACTCTGCCAGGTACAATACACCCCATTTTCTAAGGATGAGGAAGATTTACATAGGAAGGAGGAAGTACTCGTGGTTTCTCTTAAATGTCCAGAGGAATATTCCCCTTTGATGTCCCTATTACAGGCCACAGTATGATCTGAGGATCATCTGCACAAGATCATTGGTGATCTGATCTCAATGCGGATTACTGCCCCTACCCATACACCTAACACATCTCAGTAAAGGTTATTTCCATCCCCATTTCTTCTTCTAAAACCCTAAGGAATATTTAATTATTTTATTCTTCTATTCATTAATTATAGATTACAATGATCAGTCTGAATCTCATGAAATTGCTGATACTGGTTGATACATAGTATATGAGTGGCAAAAAATGGCAAGGAGATGTAGTTCTACTTAAGCTTACATTCTAGGTACTGTCCCAGGTGCTGGAAATGCAAAGACCTCAGAAGATAGGGTGTTATGCTTTGGATGTGAAATGCCTTGCACAGACTTATGGATAGCTGCCAGTAAATAGCCTTTGGAGATGTGATTAGATCCTGAGGGATCTGATTTCATGAAAGGGTTAATCCATTGATGAGTTCCTAATTTAATGACATTTCTGTGAAGCAGTGGGAATTAGGGAATGGGACCTAGTTAGAGGAAGTAGGTTGCTGGGGACATTACCTGGAATGTTGTAGCTTGTCTCCAACTCCTTAACTCTCTCTGCATCATCTTCTACCTTGCCATGGAGATTCTGCCTCACCAGTTAGAGAAACAACAGAGCCAAGTGACCATGGTGTGAAAGGTCTGAAATTGAGCCAAAGTGTAACTTTCATCCTTAAAGTTCATTTCTCCCAGATATTTTGCCTTACATGAATAGCTAACTCACATACATTCCAGAGCCTCAGTATTTGTTTGACAGTGTGAGTAGATGACATATAGATAACCCTGAAAGTATTTAAATTTTTCAATGACAGATTGATAATACGTTAGTGAGAGAAATTAGCCTGGTATCCACTGAGTATGATAGCAAAAAGAGACATATGCCCAGTAGAATAATCATTCTGTCATGTGTATTTGAGAATGGAACCAATGAGGTATCAAGGTCATGAAACATTTTATTTTAAATTACACATATCTCTTCCTACTTGATCATCTACTACATTCCGGGGGGGGGAGAGAATCCTTTGCACCCCTCTTAGAAGCATGGCATGAAGAAATTATTGATAGTGGAATGAGTCAGAGCCTTCAGGGGTAAAGGTTCACCAAAAAGCAATACATTTCAGAATTGTTCCTCACTTCCTGGGTGATAAGTCAGAGACAAGTACTACATATAACCCAGGTGGTCATTTCTTATGTAATGATATTCTGACACTTTTATATCTATATATGAATGTTCCCCCAAATTAATGTGGCTGTAGTAGATAAGAAATCCTCTTGGTTCAATGATCTTAGTGATTTCACTCACAGATGAATAAGGATTTATGGTATTGACGATGTCTTTTAAGTTATCATAGGTAATTATAAATCTGACTTGGAATACCTATGGGCCCCTGGTGTGGTTTGTGTGAAGTGATAAGGGAATAGATTCTAAGGAAAATTATGTTGGCAGTGTTCCTTGGGAAGTCTGGAAATGTTTCTGGAAATAAGAACTGCCTCTTGAGCAAGGGTGTTTAATAAGACATGAAATTCTTAGGTGCTAAAAGATCTTCTCTTTTTCCAAACATATTTTTAAGATCTGATTCTTATATCTATGAGGAAATTCCAGGCTATTCTTGAAGCAGAAATTATTAGCACCTCTGAACTCTTATAAATTTTACTATTTCAAATTGCCATGATTAAAGACAGTTGTTATGGGCCATTCACTACTTCTTGCTTGGTTTGTTAGCTAGATTATAACGACTTATGAGGCCAGGTTTGCATCCTGCTTGCCTCCTCTTTCTCAGTATTGTGTCAAAAACAGTTGGGTGCTGGCAATCAGTGGATTCAACTTAGTGCCTAATAAAATCTCAATAAATACTTGTGAAGACAGAGGAGGAAGAAATCCAAAGCATTATAATCTTTGAAACACCATGAGCTTGTTTGGTAAAACTCTGGCCAAAAGAAAGAACTTTTGAGGTGAGATAAATGCTTCGAACATTCTTGACGATGAAGGAACTGAGAACTGTTTTTCATTAGCAAAATGATAGCTAGAATTTATTAAACTGAGTTTAAATAAAATATATTAACTTTTAAGGAGCAAATAAAAAATGGTAGTCAATACTAGGTTGACTTTGCTCTCATACTTTCCTTTGACTCCAGTAATATCTATCCTTTGTATGTGTTAATAGGTGTAATTTTAAAACATTTGCTTGTAGTGTAACCTGCATTTTGGCAATTTCAATGAAGAGGAAGCACGTAGTACATAGGAGTGAGAGGTGGCTTTCTAACACCAGAGGGCTAAAGGAACCACATGATTGTCAGTTTTGTGCACTGGATTTGCTTTTGAAACCACGTATTTAGAAGCAAAAACCACAGATTTATAAAATTGTAGTTGCTATAAAATAACATTCCTTTAAACTATTTTCCATGAAATGCGTGATATACGTATGGAGTGGGACAGAAAGGGCAAATATAAGTGGAAGGCAGTTTATAGAGAAAATGTGATTAGTATTTTAAATGACTAATCATTCTTCCACCAAGTTAACATGTAAAATGCACAACACTTTATCAGTTGCTAATTACAAACTGAAGAATCACCTTGTCAAAAGACATCCTATCTCTTTCACACTGGCTCTAGCTTTTCTTAATTATTTCCCCCCATTGATATCAAGAAGAAGGCCATCTGTCTTGGTAGAAATAAATTACTGGTTGCCATTGAGTATATTACTATGTTTGGTTAATGTATTTGTCCCAGTTTCTTGCAGCCAAGTCCACTGGTTCAATTAGCTTCTCTTCACACACATAGATTCTCACATGTCAAAAGTCACACAATTCTTTCCTCCTTGTTCTATGGTCTAGGCATTCAAAGACCAAATCAACTTACTATTTATATGCTTTATTAAAAATAGTCCAGAAGCCTGGCTGCACAGCTCAGGAGACTTGTTTCATAAAATCTCCTCTCCCCCTTAGTAACTTATTCTTGTGTTCTTTTTAAAGATCAAAAGAGAATAAGTTCCATAAACTTGTTATTATTCTAGATTTTTTTTCTCTTCTGGAAAATTCTACTTTGTGTTGCCAAAAGGACTTGGGGGTGGAGACAGAAATAAGAAAGAGGTGTACTGATTTAGTACTTGGATTTTCCCTGTGTTCTAAATACAGCAGGATCACATAGAAATGGGAAAGTAGCACTGTACTTATAAAACAAAAACCCACTTATGTTACTGCATATTCTCTTAAAAGAAGGAAATAAGCCTTTGTATAGGCAAGAAACACTTGGTAATAATCTTGATAATGCCTTTTAACCAGTTTACGAAATCAGCCATGACTCCATTTCTTAGATGCCAAAATAGTCTCTTAGCCACTGTACACTATATACTACCTTTGCTGAAGTGATGTTTAGAATGAAATGAGGTGAATGTTGACAGTGCTATGGGGTTGAATCTTTCAGAATAAGAGCTGGATATAAGGCTGGGGCTTGTAATTCAGGATGTGTACATGTAATTGAAGACCTTTGGCCCCCAGGGCTTATGTACTTTATTGTTAAAAAGTTTGAATACAATGACAGCATCATACCTGTTCATTTTTTTCGGGCAGATTTTATTCTCTTCCATAAAACTAGCGGATTTTTATAGAGTCATTTTACAACTTTCAATATTTATTGGCATCCAAGAGAATAGAATTAGTTACAACTCTTTGTAAAGAATACATTGCCTAGTGGCAAATTGTTAATTTTTTAAATCAACTTATTATTTTCTCCCTGCTAGTACTGGGACTTGAACTCAAGGGATGGCACTCTACCATTTGAGCCACATCTTTAGCTCAGCTTTGTGCTAGTTAATCGGAGATGGAATCACTTAAAGTTTTCTGCACACACTGTGTTTGAAACACCATAATCCAGGTCTTACCTCCTGAGTAGCTAGGATTATAGGCATGAGCCAGTACTGTACTGCTAACCAAATTTAAATATACAAATTAAACTTAATACACACACAGCAGATTTTCCTTAAGTTTGTCTTTTAAATAGTCCAAAATCTTTTGTATAATTTGCTACTATTGAAAAATTGATTTTTTTTGGTCAGTTGTGGGGCTTGAACTCTGGGACTGAGCACTGTCCCTCAGCTCTTCAGCTCAAAGCTAGTAGTGCTCTACCACTTAGGCTACAGTGCCACTTCCAGTTTTCTGGTGGTTTATTGGAGATAAGAGTTTCACGAACTTTCCTGCCTGGGCTGGCTTTGAACTGCAATCCTCAGATCTCAGCCTCTTGAGTAGCTAGGATTACAGGGTGAGCCACCAGCGCCCAGTCAAATCTTGATTTTTGAAACTCTGATTCAGCCAAGCATGTGCATGCAAAGCTGTGTTCTTGGCTACTTAGGAGGCAGAGATTGTGAGGATCACAGTTTGGGACCACCTCGGCAAAAAATGCAAGGTACTATCTGAAAAAACAAACTCTGATAGGTCGTGGATCAAGTGGTTGATCTCTTTTGTAAGCTCAGGTCCCTGAATTTGAACCTTAGTAGTAAAATGAAAGAAAGAAAAGGAAAGAAAAAGAAGAAAATCCTGATTCAAACATACATACTAAAGCATGTAAACATCTGCATGTAGCACATAATTATGCTATTATATGCTTCCTGCCATAATAAAATATTTGAGGTTGTATAGTGATAAAAACTGAATTTTGTTTTCTAATAATTCTGAAAGGTAAAAAAATGAGATCAAGGTATAGGTAGAGTTGGTTTCTTCTAAACTTTTTCCTTGACTTGCAAGTTGTAAGTGAAGAGACCACCCTCACTATCTTGTGTCTCTCTCTCTGTGGGTCCTAATCTGTTCCAAAGAATAACAATCATATTGGGTTAGTGGCACTTGATCACCCTGTTTTAAGATAATTAACACTTTGAGGATCCAGTCTCTAAATATAGCCACATTCTGGGTTTAAATGAACCTGGGTGGCACACAATTTAACCCACAACAATTGGCGAAAGTCTTTCCTATAACAGTATTGTTTGAACCTATTCTTAAAACTTGGGCATTATAATAGTAAGCTAATGTCAAACACTAGTTTTCTACTTTTTTTCTGCAATAAACTGATACTTAAATCATGTTCTAAAATGGAAGTATCAAGGACATGAGAAATTTCAAGCAAATGAATACCCCAAAAGGCAGGAAAGCGCATATAAAAGTTCAAGGAGTAGAGCTAAACAATGGCAGAGCTCAATTTAAAACCCACATATGAGAATATGGGCTGTTTATGCAGAAATTAAAATTGTCCATCATGCTGACATATTTGTGGGTAGCTTTTATATGATGATAAAATGAAGGAGGACTGGGGATAAAATGAAGAGGACTGGGGAACATAAAGCAATACTGACAAGAATTCTAAGTTCTAGCTATGACCACCTGAAAATTGTTGATGTATGACAGAAGCCAATAAAGGATCTGGTAATTTTAGGGTTTTGCTGTATTAATTATAAAAATGTCACTTACATCTCTCTAGTGATCATGAGGATGGCTCAGGGTGACAATATTTAATTAGCACTCATTCTATTCCTGGAGCGTGAGACACAGTGGGATGGACCTGCCCAAGTTCTGTCAGCTCTCCCTTTAGTAAAGAGTGGTTGTTTCTTTTAAAGTTTAACTCTTCTTTCTTGACATGTTTGAGTTTAACTCTTCTTTCTTTAGCCTTGAGACGTTTCAAGGCAAAGATGAGGAGGACTTAAAACTTCAAACTGTCTTAGCCATTACTAGCTAATCTGCAACTAGGACCAACATCTTTTCCAAATCTCACTTTCAGTTCAGTACATGAACTCCAGTAACATATATGCAAACATTACTTGTACTTTTGCTTTTAATTCATCTCCAAACTCTGGTTCCATATATTTTCTCCTATACTGCGTCACAGTATATAGTCTAGGGAAGGCATCCATTTTCATTTGAAACATTACCTGACAAAGTGCCTAAGGACAAAATCATCATGAAACTCAATCTTGTATAAAAATATATTCATTTTCATTGTGTGTATTTTATGGGGTTAAAGGGAAAAAAATTTAAAGCCAGAAGACTGGGTTTGATTCCCAACTCAGCCACTGATAGGCATTTGCTAGATCATAAATTAAATTTGTAGCCTGGTAATAATAACAGTAAGAACAACAATAATAACAGTACCTTACCAGGTAACAGTAAGAATAGAGAAAATATATATCTTACTGACCTTCATGCCAGGCATACTTTAGAAACTTTGTACATGTAGTTTGTCTTGGAGCACTAAGAGATAATGGTTATTTTAGTTGGACAAAAGGTGTGTTTTTCCAACCTCCACACCCATTAAAGCACACATCTTTCCTTCTTGGAATCTCAAGATTCTAGAGACTGAAACAGAGAAATATCTACCTATCCCAGTTCTGACACATGTAATAATTAGCTATATGTCCTCAAGAAGCACAGGCCTTGAAACACTGTACATAAAACATCAGTATGAAGCCTGACTTGACATTCATTTTCTTAAATAAAATTTATATCCAATTTCCATACTCTGATTAACATATAAAATCAATGTTTGGAACTTCCATAGAAAATAAAATAGGAGTTCTAATTACCTCACTTAGAAAAGTAATTCTTAAAGATAGCAATAATTTTCATAATAGGCAATTGATTGCAATAGTAATGGGAAAAGTGAATAATTACTTAAACTCAGCTTTTAATGTGCCTTTTAATGACATCAGAGAATATGCAAACCTAAAGAGATATATGCACAATCAATACATCATTAGGTTAAAATTTTTATTTAACTTTTTTATGGTTCTTTCATCTATACATTTTATGGAAAAAAGTGACAGATTTAAAAGGAAGGAGATTTATAGTACAGGTAAAATATATACAGGATTAAGGGGCTTTTTGTAATTGCTTTTCTTTTGGTGACATGCCTACACTCCAAACTGACTTCTAGCTCTCCCCATACATAAATGATAATACCTGCAGTCTTTGCTTGAATATACTTGTGAAGCTAAAGGAAGAAAAAAAAATGTCTAGTAGGCCCAGTCAGAGAACACAATGGCCAGACAGGAAGAATCACTAATATACTAGGAATTGAGATTTAGCTTTTATTTTTGTTGTTAAAAATAACAATTGGCTTGCTTCAAGTAAAATTTCTTGCTATGATTCAGAATAAGAGAGGAAGGAACTGAAACATAGTAATTGTAACCCAGAAAGCCTACATTTTACATTCCAACTTGAGGCATTCAATCCTATAGTATGTAAATCCATAGACACGTTGCATTATTGTTCTTTACTAAAGTTTGTACATCTGTAAAATCAAAATGGCAAGCTTCTGTTGATTGGAACTGAATAACTTGATATTTTGTACACAACAGTTGACACAGTACATATTTTGTAATTAGTACCCAGCAAAATATTTGCCACTTTAAAGAAGGTAGTAATGGAACCTCTTAGAAGCAGTGTGGCTTTAGCTTATTATTCCTGCATTTGCAGCAGAAATCCAGCTCAATCAGGTAATCTAAGGAAGCAAGTCAGATTGCTCTTAGCAAAATGCAAAATTTACCATGAGTAACTGTTTCCTGTCCTACACCTTCATTTAGGGATTTTGCTGACTGCTTTTTGGAAGATACCTGATGCTGCTCACATTCAACAAGCACACACTACTATTCCATCTTTAAGATGGTCAGCAACCCCTGGAAGAGGACAGTTATTGTCCTTTTTAACGAAGCCCAATCTACATGTACTCATCAGAAGGAATTTTTTATGTATACAAACATAGAAAAATCATGTGGATGCATAGAAAAATCATGAACTATGGAGCTTGGGCTCCATCCTCTACTCACAGTAGGTCAGGCAAGCATTCAACTCCCAAGAGCAGTCACGAGCTATCCATATGCAAATGGAGGTGATTACAATCTACAAATAGGAAGGTTCAGTTAAATAGATTATGATTTTTTCTCTTTTCTTTTTTAATAAGTTTTTATTGTGAGAATACTGTACAGAGGAGGGATTACAGTTACATGAGCAAGGTAATTAGTACATTTCTTATCAAGCATTGTTGCCTCCTCCTTTGTTTTTCCCCTCCCATAACTTCCTTCCATCTCCACAACTACATTCCCCCACACCTAAATTGTAAAGTTCATTTTTGACATACCGTCTTGTACATCTCATTGTTGCATTGAGTCAACCTGTATCCCTGTTTAAACAATTTGTTTTTTCCCTTCCCCTCCCCAAATTATATCAACATCAAATACAGTGAAAGCAGGGGTTAAAACTTGGGGGAGGGACATACAAAGCAACAAAACAATCACGTGGTACCTTATTAATATGTTAGAAACAATAGCAGGAATGAAAAAAACCACTTGTGTCCTTAGCTTGGGGTTCTTCCGCATAACATCACCTTATCTGACCTTTTCTGCTTGTCTCAGTCCTATACTAGTTATTGCAAATAAGGGAAACCATGGGACCTATGTTTCTTTGGGCCTGGCTTACTTCACTTAATATAATTTTTTCAAGTCTTTCCATTTCTTAACAGCTGGGGCAATGTCATTCTTTCTGATGGAGACATAGAACTCCATTGTGTATATATACCACATTTTCTTGATTCATTCATCTACTGAGGGGCATCTGGGTTGGTTCCATATCTAAGCTATGGTAAATAATGCTGCAATAAACATAGTTGTGCTGGTAGCTTTAGTATGGTCTTGTTTGTGATCATTTGGGTAAATGCCCAAAAGTGGGATTGCTGGGTCATAGGGGAGCGCTATGTGGATTATGAATTTTTTTAACATGACTAAGTAAAATTTATTCCAAGAATACAATGATTATTATCAGAAAACCCAAAGTATAATTCACCACTTAAATAAAGAAAATTTGTGTGGTTAACATAAAAATGTTGATTGAAAAATGCCAACGAAAAATTTAAAAACCTCCTTTTGGTACCTGTCACATGGCATATTTTCCATGACAGATACTTCTAGCACCTACTCCATTTTCAGTTTACAGCTAGTATTTCCACAGTGATAGCTTTGCAAGTATTAAGGAATTAAGACATGCCTTTTATTTTTGTTGTGATTCCATGAGAGCCTCTCAAAACCTCCATAAAGTAGAGGTTTATTTGTATTAGTTTTCCTCTTTTTTCCAATGAGAAAAAAACTGAATCACAAAGTAGTTGAGAGACTTGGACGAGGTCAAATAACCAGTGGGTTGCAAAGGCAGGCTGTTAAAATGATTGCACATATAACTACTGACATAAACCATTCCTACCTTCCATCTCCCCTTCTCCTTCCTATGGTACACTGGCTTAACCTAGATTCACAGTTGTACATATCTTCCTGCCTGGGATGCCACAAGACCTTCCCTAGATCTCATTTCAGTTCCTTACAGTATCTGATGCAGCCCCTTTTATGTGAAGACATATAAAAAGTAACAGAAATGGTGGCAAAGGGGTTTGAGAAGCCTCCTGTCACGAGATCATTCTATAGCATGGTATTTAGCAATGCAATCTGAATGGCTCTCAGGATCTCTTCAGACATGATTAAGAATTGAGGCACAAGGCAAAGAAGCTCAGCTGCCACCACTCTTGGCTCTGCTAAAAATTCAGTGGTTGTTGAGAAGGCGACAGAGCATGGCTAATATGGATACGTGTTATAGAAATTGATGACCATTGACTATTTGTGTGACTTTCATTCTACAATTTGTTTGTTAAATCCATCATAGCCCTAGCTTTGCCCAGTAATAGGAGAAATGTTAATGTTCTTTGATAGTGTATTTAGACTCCCAAGTAGGCTTGCAAATTCAACCCCGAATTCCTTAGCCTTTACTCTTCTGATGTACCATGTACTGACTAATAAACCTGTCCAAGCCCCAAGGTCCTAAATTTATTTTTAAAAAAGGAGAAAGAGAAAGAAAATGGGGCCTAAACATAATCATCCTGTGCTTCTTTTGTCTTCTTCTTTTTTTTGCCTAAGGCAACTCTGAAATGAATTAACCACCAACTACCTATAAAACGTCTGGATCTGCTAGTCAGAGAATTAGCAATTGCACTTTCTGAGCCAAATCTGGGAAGACTTAATTTGTAGAGGCTTTATGTTCATTGTGCTAGGGCATAGTAAAGGAAAAATGCACAGAACCAATGGCAGATTTTAGGATCTTAATTATTTCAAATAAAAAGATGGTGAAAGTTCCCATTGCTGAGTAATAGAAAAGTTTTGCTTTTGAAACAAGACTGTTCCCTTGAAAGGGAACCTTTAAGAGAAATGTTATCAAGTGGTCCAGCCCCATAGTGATGGATTTACTCAAGAGGCCAATGGCCCCCAGCTTGTGTCTGACCTGTACTGGGTATTGACATGCTGTCTCACTCTGAGCAAGTTCATTTAACCTCCTGCCTCAGGTCACCCATCTGTGACGTGAAGGAAAGCATATAGCCATCCCCAAAGGCAAATGAACAGCAGTGAAGGGGGGGAAAGCCCTGGAAAATTTTAATACCGAATTATAAGATCAAAGGCAAATGAGTGAACATAAATTTCTATTTACTCTACCATTATCTGTGAAATCCTGACAAAGACATGGAAACCCTTTTGTGTACAGCTTCTAAACGATAATTTTAAAAATTAGAGTTAACATTTTTATGAAATATTTCAAATTGAAGCACAAACATGGCCATCATGCTCTCTTCACATGATGATGACATGAGTAATGGCAGGATCTGTGCTCTAAAATCCCATTGTCTTTATAAATAAGTTGGCAGGGAATGGTCCAGGGAGATAATAGACTCCCAAGAAACACATTCAAAACCAATTATGCCCATATACTTATAAGGCTCTAGAACACAGCTTCTTCCAAAAATGGGTATTCATCTGGCTTCTGGTATAACCAGTAGTTGGAATTCTGTTCATGAAGTCTTGTCATGGTTATTTGTAATAGTAATTTTCACTTGATGCTTGATGTTGAAAAAGCAATTTATTTTGCCAACTGAGACATATTTTAAACACTGACAACACTTTGTCAGAGCACATGATTCTGAAGTTTTTGAAGAATAAAATGTCCCTAAAGACAAAGGCACTTAGGTGATCCTCTGAAGTTATCCTGGGACATACTTCATATCACCTGAAATCTCCTTTCTTGACTACTGGGGCTAACAAGGCTAGGTTGGGCTTGACCTATGTGACACATGAGAGTCAAACATAGCTACCCTGGAGAGAAGGCAATGGAATGACTGACCTTTGTGGATAGATCATGCACTCCCACCAGCTGGAAACAGCTAGTAGCCCAACCTATTCCAATTCCCATCCTGAAACCAACACACTATCATCCTCATCACAGCTTGTCACATTGTGTGGGAATTTGGTATATTCCCTTGACAGAGGACTCATAGTTACTAGAAGACGTTCTTGGCAGGTTTCACACTTTTAATGGGTACCTTAAGTGACATCAACCTGCAAACCAGCTGCTGTTGCCAAGGCTCAGCTACTTAAAACCAGTCCTAGGTTGACTCTTTATGCACCTAAATGGAAAAGCAATGCCTGAATCGTTCCTGAGATTTAGCGTGGACACAGTAATTGCCTTCCTTTCCAAGGCAGGTGATGCATTTGCCACTGTGGACTGGAGCATGCAGCTGCTCTCAGTCATACCAGAAGCAATGGGAGAGAAGTGCAGGAGGAAATAGAAAATGTCAAAGAGCTCTGGGTGGGAAATTACATTTTGCAGATGCCATTAAGCTCTGTCAGGGGAGAAGATGAAAATGCTAATTGATGGATTTTGTTATGTTTTATTGTCTTTTGAGTTGCTGAGTAAGTCATCAGATGATGCTGTTTAATCCTTCATGTTAAACTTTAAGGGGATCTGTCAACTGCTATTCATCTTTTACCCTTTCTACAAAAGTGTCTGAAACTACTGTATCCTGCCCATGAAAAAAAATTGGGGTTGTAAATATATGTATGCAGCTCAAGAATTGATAGAAGTCTTTATCCAAGAGCACTATGAGCATCAAGAGCACTATGGTTAAAGAAATTCTGGATCAATCAAGGGCAATTAGGATATGTTTTTAAATCTAAAATATACATGTATGCATACTTTTATGAGCACATATTTACCCATGGTTTTCTTTTTTAGCTATGAAATAAAATAAAACAACGTATGCTTTATTGGTATGTGTGTATGTGTCTGTACATATAGAAATGAGTTAATAACAGCACTGGTTACAATGTGTTGGTTCAACACTTTTAACTGGAGACCATTTATACTATATAGTACAGAAAATCACACATCAAAGAAAGTGAAAATTAAAGCAACTTGCACATTTTTTAAATGTTGCACATTTTAGTATATGTTTGCCACAAAATGTACTTTCAGAAGGCAACACGAAACAATCCTATTTTTTTAATGAATTAATGAAACATTTGGTAAAGAAAACAAAACAAAATAAAACAAGCCCTTGGTTTCTTGCACATATTGCTTCCTAGATCTGGACAATAATGCCCAGTGTTAACCTTCCTGTGTTTTTGCTTCATGCTCTAGCCATTGACCTCTCCTGTCAAAAGTCATGATTATCTTTAAGAGAAACTCCACAAAGCTCATTCTTGAGCCTGTCCCCAAATCTTAAGAAACCTCCCCAGATTTCCTGTTATAAATAACACTGTGGATGACCTGATAAACCTGGACAGAACAGAGTCCTTGAGTGGCAATTTTTCATATATGGGGTACAATATGCAGGGGTCCTTTGTATTTGTTTCTGAAATTTTGGAGAACTCAAAGAGTACATAATCTGCCCTAGCATTTGATTTGATGAGTAAATTAATGTTAATCATCCAATATGCCATCTTACAAATAATCTTATTTTGTCTAATGCCATCAAGTTGTTGTTGACACTTCCATCATATTTTTGTTCTACCTAGTTGCTCAGCCCTTCCTTCACCCCATTTTTTCCAAATACCTTGCTTGTCTTTTACTCAGTCTTCTATCAGATTTATTCTCTTTCTCTCTTGGTGATATCTGGGTGGCAAATTCTACCTAGAGGTACTTCTTGCAGGTCTCTATATTTTTCTTACTTTAGATCAATTGGAAACCTGTAAAGTACTTAAAGAAGGCTCAGTACTCTATTTTGTAAGTGCTTATCTGAGCTCCTCTTGTGCTGCCTTTTCTCCATGTAGACGTCCCTGCCTGTTGCTCCCCACCAGGACACAGGTTCTGTGGACTATGAGGTAAGACAGGAAGAATCAAATAATGGCTCCCTTCTGTCACTGTAGTCTTCCCGTGGGATGGTCTGAGTGTTCTCCTTCTCATGTTAGTTCAGTTACATCATGGAAAATTTGACCCTACTCTCTAAAAGTTTAATGGAGAAAACTAAGGAGTGTGTGTCAGTAAAGGGAATAGCTAAGAACTCTCAAAAGGCTTCCTAAAGCAAATCCCACTGGTCTTTTTCTTTATAATAAGAAGTTTATAGTATCTACAAGGTATCTTGTCCCACGATTACAGATTCCTTTAGGGAAGAAAGTTCTCACATTAAGATTGCTAAGACTTGGGAAAAAATTAGATTGTGAAGTAAGCAAGGCCCAAAGGAACTTAGGTCCAATGGTTTCCCTTATTTGCAATAACTAGTATATGTCTGAGTCAAGCAGTAAAGGTCAAATAAGTTGATGTTAGGGAAATGAACCCTAAAATATGTATTCAAATGTTTTTTTTCTTTCAGGTGATTGTTTCTAACACATTTATAAGATTATTTCTTTGTTGCTTTGTATGTCCCTCCCCCATGGTATAACCCCTGCTTTCACTGTATTTGAGGTTGGTGTAATTTGTGGAGGGGAAGGGAAAAAACAAAACTTTACAACTTTGGTGGGGGAGGGGGAGGATTGGGTGGGGAGGGTAGGGGGAGGATGGGTAGGGATGGGAAGGGGAAACAAAGGAGGAAGCTACAATGCTTGATAAGAAATGTACTCATTATCTTACCCATGTAATTGTAACCCCTCTGTACATTATTTTCACGACAAAAATTAAAATAAAAATAATTTTTAAAAAGACAGAGAAGAGTGCTAGCCTTGAGCTGAAGACCTGAGGGACAGCGCCCAGGCCCAGAGTTCAGGCCCCATGACTGGAACCCCCCCCAAAAAAAAAGACAGAGAAGATTAGCATGGCCCCAGTGCAAGGATGACATGCAAATTCGTGAAGTGTTCCATATTTTTACAACAACAGATGTTGGGAGGGATGTGGCCAGAAGGGAACCCTACTGCATTGTTGGTGGGAGTGTAAACGTGTTCAACCACTTTGGAAAGCAGTATGGAGGTTCCTCAAAAGACTCCACATAGAGCTCCCCTATGACCCAGCAATCCCGCTTTTTGGGCATTCACCCAAATGATCACAAACAACACTATACTAAAACTACCAGCACAACTATGTTTATTGCAGCATTATTTACCATAGCTAAGATATGGAACCAACACCGATGCCCCTCAGTAGATGAATGGATCAATAAAACATTGTGTGTGTGTGTGTGTGTGTGTGTGTGTGTGTGTGTATTGGATTTCTATGTCTCCATCAGAAAGAATGACATCACCCAATTTGTTTGGAAATGGAAAAACTTGGAAAAAATTATATTAACTGAAGTCAGCAAAGTCCAAAGAAACATAGGTCCCATGGTATCCCTTATGTGCAATAACTAATATATGTCTGGGATAAGCAGAAAAGGTCAAAAGCTATGTGCATATGACTAGATAAGATTATGTTAAGCTAAATGAACCCCAAGATACAGACACAAGTGTATTTTTTTCTTGCTGTAGTTTCTAAGGTATTTATAATGTGCAATGTGATTTTGTTTTTGTTTTTTATATGCTCCTCCCCCCACAGTATAACCCCTGTTTTCACTGTATTTGATGTTGGTGACCTTCATCTTGAATCTACACTTCTCTAATTTGGGGAGAGAGAGGGAAAAAGTTCTTTTTTTATTGTGAAAATACTGGACAGGGTGGTAAAATTCTTAAATAGAGATACAGGTTGACCCATTGTAACAATGAGATGCCCAGACACTACGTTGGAAAATGAACTTTCCAATGTGGAGGTGGAAGGAAAAGGATTATGGGGGAAAAACAAAGGACAGGTAACAATGCTTGATAAGAAATGTACTCATTACTTTGCTCATGTAACGTAACCCCTCTGTGCAGTATTTTTTTTACAATAAAAAATGTTTAAAAATGTTTTAAAAATAGATTGTTAAGTTTCTTTGCCTGTGAAAATTTCCAGTACTTAATATTTCAGAAGTGTTCAGGTTGAAATGTAAGCTAATTTCAAATTAAACATGTGGCATCAAAATTAAAGTGCATCTACTCTACCCTTCAGTTATTATTCAAATACATTTGTCATTTTTAGATGAATCAGTAGATCTCATTGGATGTCAGTTGCTTTCACTCTTTCTGACTAAGACATCATAAGAGTTTGTTGTCTTGATTTTTCCATTTCTCAATCTTATGTTCATTATTTAATGTTCATGGTTTTATACATTGTTGCTTTCAGAGCTTGTCCCAAACAGGCCAAAGAGATGTATAGGAACTACATGTAGTGGCAAGACAAGTCTGACATCGTTAGTCACTTTCAACCTTCTAGTTTTTCCTGTAACTGAGTTTTTTCTTTTAACATGTTATTTCAAATATCTTGATTTTCCTATGAGCTCAGTTGCTCTGTTTAAAACAAACTAGACAACATTTGTGGTATATTGTGTTTTTGTTTCCTTTACTCCCAATCCTTTATTAAACACCCCAAACTGGCAAGATGAGAGCAGATATTCAGTAGATTTGGGGAATGGGAATATGATTTGTACTTTGCAACAACTTCTGTAGGTCTATAAAGTCTATAAACCAATCACCATAGTCTGCTCTTTAGTGGGGATAGCTTATTCAGATGAAAAGAATACAGCTTTAAAAGTCAAAGACCATCATTTCACATCTTGGTTTACCCAGCTGGTAACCTTGGACAATGTGGAAGTAGGTGACTGATAAATAATAAATAGTGAGCTGCAATGATATGGATATATTTGGTCTACTTCAGAATTTCTCAGCTTGGACAGTGCATTGGGCTGGACAGGTGTGTGTTATGGAGGCTTTCACTGACATGGCAGGATATTTCATGGCTTCTCTGGCTTTTCCTCCCTAGCAGACAGTACCACATCCTCCCCAGCTCTGACAACCTACATGGTCTCCTGCTGTAGAAGTCACACCCCCATTGATAATGGAGGATCTACATGTTCAGTTTCAATCTTTCCAGGAGGACCCCTGCATTTAATAACATCCTTATTGTCTTAAGAGGGACCCAGGGCTATGAAAGGAAAAATATGAAACACTTCATATAGGTGCTAAGAAGTTTAGGCAATCATTCTAAATTTATTTACAGCATAGTCCTGATCTGAGAATGGCCTGAACCTTTCTGTGCATTCTAGATGGAGAGTGTTATCATTTCTAGTCATTTTACCCATTATCAAAATTATTCTTGTGTTTTGTGAGTTCTTCAAATTTGATTTACTCATACCCATCAGTATCCTGGGGCTGCAAACTGCAGGACAATCAGAGCCAAGGATCAACTCTGTGCCTTTAAAACCCTAAGAACATTAAACATCCTTGCCTAGAAGTAGAATTTAAATCTTTCAGAGATCTTTTGCTACTCAACAATATAGAGAAAAGATTTTTTAAAAAAAGACAAACTAGGTGGCTCCTATCTGTAAACCTAGCTACTTGGGAGGCTGAGATCTGAGGATCACAGTTTGAAGCTAGACTGAGCAGAAAACTCCATAAGACTCCTTTCTCTACTGAACTACTCACAAAAAGATGGAAGTGGTGCCGTGGCTCAAATAATAGAGCACTACCCTTGAGCAAAAGAAGCTCAAAGACAGAGCCCAGGCCCTGAGTTCAAAACAAAAAACCACAACAACAAGAACAAACCTCCAACAGTTCTAGATGTTGAGGTGAGGTATCTGGTCAGAAACTTTTGAGAGAAAAAAGAGAGGAAAACAGAATGAGCCCCAATGGACATGAAAGCTGTATCAAGCAGCAAATTCTGGTAGGAAAAGAACAGGCAGTTGAGCACGGACCACTTTTCTCAATCACATTTCTAGAGCATCTCACAGTTACTTTTCATTAAGAATCACCTGGGTGTTCTGGGAAATGCCCAAGTCCTTCTGGGAAGGCTCTGATTTTGAGTGTTTGAGGTTATGTCTAGAAATAGTTATGTTTACAAAGCACAAGGTCAATTTAATGGTTAACAGACTTAAGACACACAGGAGTGGAGACCCTTGCTACTCTCTCAAGCTCACATGGGCATACGTTAGGAGCAGGCTCTGAGTCACATTCTGATTTAGCATGGTGGAATCTAAGATTTTATATTTCTTTTAAGCCCCTAGGAGATACAGACATTTAGGCATGTGTGCTCCACTTTGACTAGTACTTCTGAAACCAGTGGGGAATGGTATTCTGTAAAGTTAGGGTTGAGTTGATAAAAATTTGAACACATAAAAATCCACAAGGAAATATCAGCTTGTGTTAGAGAACCAAGCTTATGAAGACAACTAGGGAAATGTGTAAGTATTTGAAATACCCATCCAAATTTCTTTAGCTCCCTTCATCATCCCAGCTACACACAGATGTGTGTAGCTGGAAAAGGGGCTTACATGATAAGGCTGTAGGTTTGCATCCATAAGGAAATGCGGTCCCCCTGCATCTCAGGTTGTTGTAAAGAGTAAATATGGTGGTGAGGGAAGGCCCCTGTCTTTTTTCATCACTGTTTTATTCAGTAGCTCCTGGGATGACACAGAATAGCTGCTCAGCAGAGTTCAGGCCTTCTATGTGATCAGGCTTTCAAAACAGATTCTAGATATTTCTTCTTGTACCTCATCACCATGCCATTGTTTCCAAACATTTCCTAGTGGTAGAATCGAGCACATCAGAGGTTGAAAAGTTACAGAACGTTTTCTGGCTGTTGAGTTGAACTCAGCCAGCAATGGAATAAACTTCCCTATGCAGAGGTGGGAAGAACGTGAATGGGGATTAATCTCAAGGTCTCCTTTGCACAGGCTGAAATTTTCTTAATAGAGACCAGGAAACACAACAAATCAAAGAAAGGTTGGACAAATGGGATTGCATGAAGCTGCAGAGCTTCTGCATGACAAAGGTCATAGCTAGCAAGATCAATAAAAAGCCCATGGATTGGGAGAAGATCTTCACTAGCCATACAATGGACAAAGGTCACATATCTAAAATATACTTGGAACTCAAAAAATTAAATCCCCCAACAACAAATCCTCAAAGACATAAAGAGAGACTTCTCTGAAGAGGAAATAAGAATGGCCAATAGACACATGAAAAAATGCTCAACCTCTCTAGCCATAAAAGAAATGCAAATCAAAACAACATTGAGATTCCACCTCAACCCAGTTAGAATGGCTATAATCAAGAACTCTAACAATAACAAATACTGGCGGGAATGTGGCCAAAGAGAACCCTACTGCATTGTTGGTGGGAGTGTAAACTTAGTCAACCACTTTGGAAAGCAGTATGGAGCTTCCTCAAAAGACTCCACATAGAGCTCCCCTAAGACTCAGCAATCCCACTTTGGGGCATTTACCCAAATGATCACAAACAAGACCATTCTAAAGCTACCAGCACAACTATGTTTATTGCAGCATTATTTATCATAGCTAAGATATGGAACCAATCCAGATGCCCCTCAGTAGATGAGTAGATCCAGAAAATATGGTGAATATATACAATGGAATTCTATGCCTCCATCAGAAAGAATGACATTACCCTATTTGTTAGGAAATAGGAAGACTTAGAAAAAATTATATCAAGTAAGTACATTTTAAGGATTATTTTCAAAGTGGTTTCTTATTTGTCTTTTTTAAAATAATTATCTTTACATAGTTGTACAAAGAAGTTGCCATTTAAGCATTATAAGAATACAGTTCTTCTTGAGCAATGCCATTCCTTTCTTTGTACTCCTCAATTCCTCCCAATATCAACCCCTGCCTCAATTTTTCTAATTTCATTGGATATGCATTGATTTTTTGTGACTGTATTCTCCTCCTCTTCCTGTCTTCATTCATCTACCTCATTCCCTATCATCCTGCCTCCTCCCTTTCCAGTACTTGCGTTGTGTTATTTTGTTGGACTGTGAGTCTTTCTAAGGAATTACATCATTTAAGAAAGAATCTACCATAATTAGGTTAATACACTTATGTATACTTGGATACTACCTTAAAGTAATTGTTTATATTTATAAATTAATTCTAGTTTCCACATATGTGAGAAAAGATGTATCCTCTGTCAGTCTTGGCCTGACTTACTTTGCTTAACATCATTTTTTTGTTTGTTCAATTTCGTTGCAAATGATGAAATAACCTTTCTTCTATCGGCTGAGGACAATTCCATTTTATATATAAATACTACATTTTCATGATCCATTTATTCATTGAGGTATATCCAGGTTGATTCTGTACCTTAGCTAGGGTGAACTGTGCTGCAATAAACATAATTGTGCTGGTGGCTTAACTGAATAGAACTTCGTAATCTTTTTTTTTTTTTTTTTGGGTCCGGTCGTGGGGCCTGAACTCTGGGCCTGGGCGCTGTCCCTCAGCTCTTCAGCTCAAGGCTAGCGCTCTACCACTTGAGCCACAGCGCCACTTCTGGCTTTTTTTTTTGCTTATGTGGTGCTGAGGAATCGAACCCAGGACCTCGAGCATGCAAGGCCAGCGCTCTACCACTGAGCCACCTTCCCAGCCCAGAACTTCGTAATCGTTTGGATGTATGCCCAGGAGCAGAATTGCTGGATCATGAGGAAGTTCTTTGTTTAGTTTTTTGAGGAACCGCCATCTTATTTTCTTATTGAAACAAGCTTACATTCCCCCACCATTTTCCCCCATGTCTGTTATTTGTATTTTTTCTTTTTTATAATAAGTTTTTTATTGTGAAAATACTGTACAGAGGGGTTACAGTTACATGATCAAGGTAACGAGTACATTTCTTATCAAGTATTGTTGCTCCTCCTTTGATTTTCCCCTACCAATCCTTTCCTACCATCATGTTCCTTCCTCATGGTATAACCCCTGTTTTCACTGTATTGATGTCCGTATAATTTGGGAAGGGGAAGGGAAAAAACAAAATGTTTAAATAGGGATACAGGTTGACCCATTGTAACAATGAGATGTACAAAGGGGAGTATAGTTATTTGTATTTTTGATGGCCACTCTAACTAGGATGAGAAGGAATTTTGGTATTGTTTAGATTCACATTTCCTTTATGACCAGAGATGCTGAGAATTTCTTCATATCTCTGTTGGCCATTTTATTTCTTTTGAGCAGGCTCTATTTAGCTCTTTGTCTATTTATTAATTGGATTATTGATTCTTCTGAGGATTTAGTTCCCTAAGCTCTCTGTATATTCTAGATATTAGGCCTTTGTCTGATGTATAGCTGGGAAAGATCTTTTTAACTTGTTATATGTCCTTTGCTATACAGAAACTTTTGAGTTGGATGCAATCTCATTTATCAATTCTGTCTTTGATTTGCTGTGCTTCTGGATCTTTACTCAGAAAGTTCTTGCTTATTTCAAACAGTCCTAAGGTTAATCCTATTTGCTGTAATAGCTTCATGTTTTCATATCTGACAGTGAGATATTTGATCTATTTTGAATTGATACCAGTACAACAAGTTGATAGATAAGGATCCAGTTACTGTGTACCTGTTACTGTGCAACACTTGGAATACCTAAATGCCACTCTTGTCTTTGATCCTTCCCTGAGGTTGAATTGATATGTTTTCCCAACAGGCCTGGCTTATTCCCCCTACACTTCTGTTTTTTACAGGAAATATTTTAATAAAGATCCATGCAGTTCAGGCTTCCTTAATATCATGAAGGGTTTTCCAAACTCATATGTCAAAGGACACATGTAAAAGCATGTAAAATCAGTCTTTTTTTTTGTCCATTGTGGGGCTTGAACTCTGGGCTTAGGTGCTGTCTCTGAGCTCTTCAGCTGAAGGCTAGGGCTCTACCACTTGAGTCACAGCTCAACTTCTGGTTTTCTGGTGGTTTATTGAAGATAAGAATCTCCTCAGCTGGCTTTGAACAGCCTTCCTAGGATCTCAGCCTCCTGATTAGCTAGGATTACAGGCATAAGCCACAGCGCCAGGGTAGGCATATTTTTCTAATGGAAGTCAAGATATCCATTTGGAATTCAGAAGTGTGTGTGTGTGTGTGTGTGTGTACACAAGTTTGCGTGCATGCCCAAAAGTTCTGGGCTTGAACCCAGGGACTAATCATTGTCTCTGAGCTTTTTTTGTTCAAAAGTAGCACTCTACCACTTGATCCACAGCTGCACTTCTGTTTTTTGTGATTAGAGATAAGAGTCTAATAGACTTTCCTGCCTGGGCTGGCTTTAAGTCATCATTCTCAGTTCTCAGCTTCCTAAATAGCTAGAATTACCGGTACCTAGCTCAGGCTTTACCTTACTCTGAAAGGTAACTTGGTGTCATCTCCAGGAAGAATATTTGTTTTTTTGTGGACAAAATTTTAAATTGCTGATGTGAATCTCAGGGCAGAAAAAAACATTTTTCATGCTGAGAATCAGGCAGATGCCTCTACTCCCCCAGTCTGATAGAAGTGCATTAAAGATCGATTGATTGTTAAAGCCTATGCATAAAACCTGAATCTTTTAAACATATGATTAGGTCCAAGATGGTGAACAAGTTCAACTAACACTCAGATCTTCCAACAATTGTGCTGGTTCTTTTATTTTGCTGCCAATGCTCTTCTCTACCCCGAGGTGTAAGCTGATACAGGAAGAATGTGTCTTGAGGCCAGTTGGCACTGACAGGAGGTGGTACTCAGATTTGCTTTGAATTGTAAGTGCTTACAGGAATTGTTAATATACTTGGTATGGCATCATGCTTCCTGTCCTTCTCAAGCCCACACATCCTTTCCTCAGCTTTATCTTGATCTGACCCTTGCTGTTCTCATAGGCTAAATATGGAAGAAAACCCCAAAATGTTCAAAGAGATGCTCACAGTTGTAGCAATTGTGAGAAGAGAATGTCCCATTTCTAAGAGCTGTGGCTTCCTTTGTGCCTGATACTATTTTAATAATTTTGCATTTTTTTTGATTTCATTTTTGTAGTTTTACATGATCACAGTAATGAAGCTAAATTTCAAATAGCCACACATTAATATAATCTGTTTTTATCATTTTTCCTACTTTTAGCCAAATTGGAAAATATTTGAACATATAATGGTTGACAATAGCTCACAAAGTGCTTGTTGAACAAATACTTTTCTGCAGGTGTCCTAAATATTGAGAATAATTTCTTTTCATACTTAAACTCTTAGGGAATTTAGAAATATTGTTGTCCTTAGTACCTGCAACTTGTTAAAACATGCATATGTAAAAGAATCACAAAGAATTAGTATAGTATATACTAAAATAAACTAGGAAAATAGACTTTTTATGTTAAAAAATACTGGAAAAAAAGAGTTTTCAGCTTTTGTTCCACGTGATTTAATGTAATATTGTTTTCCATTATCTACTCACATACTGTAATTTGGACCCCACAAGCCTAGTTCCTCATCACTACAAGGGAGGTAGAAACTTGTTTTACTGGCATGCTGCAAAAGATTAAACAGGAATGTGATTCTGAACATTTTCCACAAGTTCAGTTTTAGCTTTGATCTTCTATACCAGAGTGTGTCATAATTTAGTATATTGTAACTTTCCCAAATCTCCCCCTTCCCCTGTTATTTCAGATAGTAGTGTCTTTGGAAAAGTATCAATTTTATTGTGGTACTAAAATATTTGTTGGCCTAATTGTTTTATATACAGATTATATTTAATTAACTCTATGGACTTTCTAAAATAACCCTTTTCTGTCTAAAATGAGACTTGAAAAAATGAGGCATTAGAAGATGATACCTGCTTTACAAAAGGGCTTATAGAATACCTGAGCATTAAGCTTAATCTGATGAAAAATCACTGGATATTTAGATGGACATGTTAAATTGTAACCTCCTTGTACAACATTTCGAAGTTCAGGAAAAAAATCTCTTTAACAGAAAATGAAAATACAAGAACTAAATACATTAGACACCAGAACAGAAGTTTTAGCCTTGCTGGAACAATGTTAAAGGCTATTAAATGATAAGCCTTTCTTGTAAATGCCCTTTTGCAAGTTGATTTTTTCTTGTAAATACGCTGAAATGTTGAGGGCTTTAACTGGCAGATTCTAGAATCTTCTCTAGGGCCCTGATACCTTGAGCAACAGGCAATAGTCAACAGGAAGCCAAGCTGCTCTCCTGCCAACACCCAAAGCATCATTCCAGAAGGCATTACACCAGCAAGCAGCCTGTATTTAGAATTTGGCTCAAAAGAATCGAAAGACCACAGCCAGAACTGCCGTTCCCATCAGATTGGCACTTCGGCCCCCCAAAAATTTGTGGTTGGCAAAACACAATTCTTTATTTGTATCATGGTCTGCACCATGATCGGCACAAACAAAATCCTTCATTTGCATGGCAGACTGTACCATGATTGGCACAAACATGAGGGACCTGCTATGATGGGTGCAAACACCCTTGTCTCCTCCTCAGGCAATACTAGCAAGCTGCATGACTCACAAGGTGAGCATCTGGGAGACACTCCTCTTGCTGGACCCCTGATATTATAACATCAGACCTAATAAAGACTTTCTCTCCAGTGCTCATTCTGACTTTTGCTGGGCTGATAACATGAAGAGCAGAAGCAGTGACAATGGCAGAGAGGAAGGTGGCCTGGCAGCAAGGCAGTAGCAAGGCTGACAAGCTGCCTGGTCCAAGAACAAATGGCCAGATCTTCAGGAACAGGCAGTTGCTTTCAGCAAAGAATATCATGGGCAAGAAAGAGCTTTAACACTTAAGGTCTCAAAAGCCAGACAGCCTCTTCAGTAAATGGTGCTGGCAAATTTGGTTAACTACATGTAGAAAACTAAAGCTAGATCTTTATATATCACCCTGCACCAGAATCAACTCCAAATCGATCAAAGACCTTGAACTTAAAGCAGACACTCTGAAAACATTACAGGATGGAATAGGAGAAACCCTAGGTCTCCTTGGCTCAGGCTGAAATTTTCTGAATAGAGACCCGGAAACACAACAAATCAAAGAAAGGTTGGACAAATGGGATTGCATAAAGTCGCTTCTGCAGAGCAAATGATATAGCTAGCAAGATCAATAGAAAGCCCACGGATTGGGAGAAGATCTTTACTAGCCATACAACGGACAAGGGTCTCATATCTAAAATATACTTGGAACTCAAAAAATTAACCCCCCCAACAACAAATCCTCAAAGAAACAACTGCCCAATAAATAAGTGGGCGAAAGCATTAAAGAGAAACTTCTCTGAAGAAGAAAGAAGGATGGCCAATAGACACATGAAGAAATGTTCAACATCCCTAGCCATAAAAGAAATGCAAATCAAAACAACATTGAGATATCACCTCACTCCAGTTAGAATGGCAAAAATCAAGAACTCTAACAACAACAGATGCTGGAGGGGATGTGGACAGAAAGGAACCTTACTTCATTGTTGGTGAGAATGTAAACTTGTTCAACCACTTTGGAAAGCAATATGGAGGTTCCTCAAAAGACTTCACATAGAACTCCCCTATGACCCAGCAATCCCACTTTTGCTCACTTACCCAAATGTTTACAAACAAGACCACACTAAAGCTACCAGCACAACTATGTTTATTGCAGCATTATTTACCATAGCTAAGATATGGAACCAACCCAGATGCCCCTCAGCAGATGAATGGATCAAGAAAATGTGGTATATATACACAATGGAATTCTATGCCTCCATCAGAAAGAATGACATTGCCCCATTTGTTAGGAAATGGAAAAACTTGGAAAAAATTATATTAAGTGAAGTAAGCCAGGCCCAAAGAAACATAAGTCCCATGGTTTCCCTTATTTGCAATATCTAGTATATGTATGAGTCAAGCGGAAAAGGTCAGATAAGGTGATGTCAGGAAAATGAACCCTTAGATATGTATTTTAATGTTTTTTTCTTTCATGAATGTGTTTCTAACGCATTTATAAGATTATCTCTTTGTTGCTTTGTATGTCCCTCCCCCACAGTATAACCCCTGCTTTCACTATATTTGATGTCAGTATAACTTGTGGAGGAGATGGGGAAAAACCAGTTGTTTAAGGATACAGGTGGACCTGTTGCAACAATGAGAAGTACAAGTTGTCATGTCCAAAAGGAGCTTTACAATGTCGGTGGGGGGGGAGGGAAGGGGGGGGAAGGAGAAGGGTTGGGATTGGGGGGGAGGGGGGAGGCTGGGAAGGGATGTGAAGGGTAAACAAAGGAGGAGGCTGCAATGCTTGGTAAGAAATGTACGCATTATCCTGCCCATGTAATTGTAACCCCTCTGTACAGTATGTTCACAAATAAAATAAAATTAAAAAAAAAGGTCCTATAGCACTGAGGGTCTTGAATTCTGTGCTGCCATCCTGCCTGTCACAGTCCTAGGAGTAACGGTCTGCAATTACCTTCAAGGGACCAAAGTAAGGAGTAGCTCTTCCTGGGCTGTCCACAAATCCATCTGGGTAGAGCAGAAGGACCACAGGCAGCTGGTTTGTAACACACATGCAAATTTTATACCAACACTTATTTGTATAAAATCAGTTGTGCAAACACAGTTACCATTTTAAGTTTCATCTAATTTAATATTGGGCTAAGACAAGGCATAAAATTAAGGAGACAGCAGTGCAATCATTTTAATAATTTTTGAAATGAGGACTTGACCTAATAAAGAATTATTTTGATTGGGAACTGTCACTGCTTCAAGATAGGGATATAGTAGAATGAGAGTCGATTTTCAGACATGTCAGAAACTAAGATTTCCTTACAAAACTAAGGTTTCCCTTTTTGGGTCGTCTGACATTATGTTTTCTACTCTCTTTTTTGTATTTTTAATGTTTTCTTCCTGATAATTTCCCTTTTTATTTTAACAGAGTATCTCTGTCATGCCCATCAGCATTTACTCTAAAAGATAATTATGTCAGGGCTGAGAATGTGGCTCAGTGGTAGAGCGCTTGCCTTGAATGCCTAAGGCCCTGGGTTCGATTCCTCAGCACCACATAAGCAAAAAGAAAAAAAAGCCGGAAGTGGAGCTGTGGCTCAAATGGTAGAGCGCTAGCCTTGAGCTGAAGAGCTGAGGGACAGCACCCAGGCCCAGAGTTCAGCCCCCACGACCAGACCCCCCCAAAAAAAAACAAAAAACAAAAAAACAAACACAAAAAAGATAATTATGTCAAAGACTGAAGTTTCTCTTAGCATTAGCATAGGTTTAGTCTTCTCTTGCTAAAATTCTTTTCTCATTCTAAAGTTAATACTAACATGGAAAAGTTCTTAACAAGTATAGGATCTACAGCAATCATATTATGCCACCAAACTACAGCACTTCTAAGGGTAACATATAATTTGAATAACAAAACTGGGATCTCAATAATGATTCACGTGGAGCTGTTGGATGTAAGCTATGATGTTGAAGGGCTGGTTCCACTGAATGTCCAAGCATTGATCTATAACCACAGATATCAGGAGAGTGGTGGCAGCAAGGCTGTGCTGGACAGTGGAAACCCCCTGAGTGAATCCTCAGAGAGATGGTAACCCTTTATTCCAGAGCAATCCGCTTGCAATAAAGCTAGCATTAGTCAATGTTTGGGATTATGGACAAAGTGGATAATGGGAGAGCAAAGGGTACTCCTAGCATTAAGGCTTAAATTTGAGGCCAACCCCTTTCCAGTGAGGAATTTGGAGCGTGCTAAGAACAGCAGATGCCCAGAGGTAAGGAAGGGTCACAGAGTTGAAGAGACATAAAGAAAGGCGGAGTATGATAGAGTAGCCAACTTGTTCTGGTTTGCCTAGATTCCTCCAGTGTAAGGATTGTTAAGTTTCATATTCTCCATCCTGCACAGATAGGGTGGGTTACATCTCAAGTAGTCAGGAGGTATTTTAAGGCTTAATTTCTCCAATACACACATCAAATACAGAACTTTCCCAGCAAGACCCAGTCCAGAGAGCCAGCCTGCTAGTGAGGATGTTGATAGAATAAGCAAGGGGAAGCCACCATATTACAAGTCTATGTACTCTTCAGCAAGTCAGCCTAGGAAAAGTAGGAAATTAAAAGTAATTACATTTCAAGCAGATTCCAAGTCAAAAATCTTCCCTTGTTCTGGTAAATTTTACATGTTAGCACTAAGTCCTTTCGAATTAGAGGCTAGGAAGAGGACCTTACTAATGATAGCTAGTCTGGTCCAGAAAGCAAAATGAACTGCTTCTATTTGTGATTCTTACTACCCTCTAGGGTAGTAAGTGCTCTCTAGGCACTTCACAGTGGGGACCACTTCTATCTTTTGATGCAGTTTGTTCTTCTTTGAATCCCAACTGAATCACAATAGGGAAGGCTAGAATTAGGTTCACCTGCTATTTATCCTCAGTTTAGAACCTTTCATTTATTAAAAAAAATTAAGTTTTCACGTGTGATTATTTCAGAATTTAAATTGTGCATGGAAAGCATGGTATGTAATTTTGTGATGTTTATACACTTAGAATAATTTCCAAAAAATGTTTGCATAAATTTCCTGATATTCTCCGTAACTCAACAAACCCCTCCATAGTAAATTGCCCTTCTAAATTGATCTGCCTGTGTCTACTCAACAACAACAAAAATAATAATAATAAGGACAGGGAAATTATTTCCCACTGATAACTGAACTACCTGTATTGTTACCCCAAGTATGTAGGTTTAGAAACACGATTCTTGTGATTTTTCTACTAAAAAGCATCCACGGGATTCCAGGTCTGAGAAAAAGCAATCCTTTCTGTTACAACAAAATGTCTCCACCTTATAACCAGTCACCATTCTGTCTTGGAATTATTTGCTCCTTGACTTCAATTTTAGCTATCATCTGTGTTGTTTGTAATCAGCCAGCCATGTCAAAGGTAGAAGATCTTACCAATGGAGCAAAAGGATAGAACTTCCTCAGTGGAAACTATCCATTGACTTTACTACGCTTTTCCAACTGTAAGCTTCAGCAATCCCATTCCCAAACCCATTTCCAACCCCATTCCCAGCCAGCCAAGAAGATAAGAATGTGAGCCTTTGCCTACAAAAAGATAGTCTTTCCTCAGTAGGGAATTTCATTGACCTTTTGAGTGCTTTCATATTTCCTTGTGTTACTCTCTCTGGTAGCCAATTATAAAAAAATGTGAGCCTGACTCCTTAGCAACAAGGAGAAGGGACAGTGTCACCACTTGGGTTAGGGTAAAAACCGAGCAGACTACCCCACTTGGTATGCTTGCTGAGCTCTGTGGGAAGAATTGGCAATGCACCCTTCTGTACATGCACACACATACACATGTACACACACTCAATGTTAGTACTCTACCACTGGAGCCGCAGCTCTACTTCTGAATTTTTGGTTGTTGATTGGAGATAAAAATCAACTTCCTTCCCAGGCTGACTTTATGATTCTCCATAGCTTTAGGATTAAAGATATGAGCCACTGATGCCCCACTTTCTCTTGCTAATCCTTAAAATGCCTCCTATATGGATAGTGCTCCTGTCAACTGTACCACGATATAGCTGCAGTTGATTTACATTGTTTTCATTGAGCTTGAGTTTTTCACCTGATGCAAGGAAGCACATCACCTAATGTTCTCTTGTCTCCTACCCACAAAATGAGATGTTTCAAGAAAAATTGTGAATAAATTGCATTCAAATTAGCCAAAACCTCAAGAGGCTAATGAGTTTCAACAAGAGAGAAGGTGTATGAATATACTTTGGGTATAAATGTAATGGAGGAAGTTTAGTGAGAGCAAAACCACCTGGAAATCTTGCTAAAACTATCCATTGCTTGGTCCCTACACCTGCAGAGATCAGTAGATCTGGGGAAAAGCTGGAGAGCTGGCATTTCTACACATTTTGCAAGGGATGCTAATGATGTTGGCTAGGGAGAACCACTGAAGTAGAACCTTGTCAGCAGACGAATCAATTTATGAATTAAGTATTCTAATGTTGTTGTGAAGTTGATATGCTAAAGTTGAGAAGTCCACTTTAGACTTGGAAGAATCCAGAGCAAGCCTGAATATAAGTCAGATGAGGAATAATTTCTAAATTCTAAATACTGATTCCCTTCTGGGGATGGATTGGCACACAGATGAGCACTATGTGCATAAGGTCTCTTAATTAAAAGTTAATTTGGGTTATAATTATTTTGTTGATTATCTAGTGGAAGAGATCAGACTCTTAGAACTGTGTTCTATCACATATTTGTCTTTTCTTTCAAGAGATAAGACAGTTCTTTCCTCTGAATGAGAGACTTCTTCTGTCAGAGCCTTTCAACTAAGAGAAGGGAGTTATTTACTTCAGGTTGGATCACCCCTCCAGGTTACCATCAATAAAAAGTTCTTTTTTTTCACAGCTTCATATCTTACTTTATTTAATATTATGATATCATGAACATCTTCTCATTTCAAAAACATGGTTTTTAATGGCCATGTAATTTTCCATTCTGTGTCCATGTCATATCCATATCCAGTTTCTAATTTGGGAGTATTTAGGTGCTTCCATTTTTTGCTGCTACAATTATTTTAGCTATTTTTTTAAAACATATGCCTAAATAATTCATTAGAATAAATGCCTACCAGCGAGAAGAGGAGTAGTAATCACTTTATACCAAAAGATATTTGAAGATCTTATGAGAATAGTCAATTTATTTCACAAACAAGGTACAGAGTTGAATGAAGATGCTAAAAAGCAGATCCTGTTTTACATTGGTCTGTGATTGGCAGAAAAAGGGAGAGTTTGCTAATGTATTTCACAGGGAATAAGTTAAGGTAGTGATGGCCATTGATTGAACACGGTTGACCATTGATTGAATACAGGTTCTCACATTTTGGTGAGTTCAGAATTGCTTGGAGGGTGTGCTAGAAACAGATTGTTGATCTGCTGCACCTTCAGAGATCAGTCAGTCTGGTGGAAAGCTTCAGAATTACTTTAACAAGTTTACAGGTGATAACTTATGAATAGCTTTTACTTCCTAAATCCTATCTCTCCATGTGGAAAACTAAAGTTTTCCTTATTGGTTAGCAGTAGATTCAGTAGGCATTCTCTGACAGTTGTTTATCCTCATGTTAGAGACTCAACTAAGATGCAAGTTCAGTGCCATGAGACCAAGTTGAAGGAGAGAATGGTTGTTGGTGAGGCATGTCTATTTTCTCACTGAGGACCCTTTCTTTGTTCTTTATCAGAACTAGCTAACACTAAAATTGAAAAATGATTGTCCTATAGAAACACTAAACCCCACTGCTGGGGTCTGTTTTTAGAAACTAGAGCCTTATTGGCTAGAAGGTTCCCATTCTTACATTTAATGGCATTTTCATGGCCAGATTTAAAGATCTAAAAGTGAGGAGTGGCAGCCAAATATATCCAGCTTTGTCCCGATGTTGCTGCTGATACAAGTTCTAGTCATGATTTCCTGTACTGCCAAAACAACTCTTTTAATGGATTTTTTTTTTAGGTCTGCCTGGGACAACAGCCCCATGCCCACTTTCTCTTCATGAAAGACAGCAAGTAGCCTCAACAGAAATCACCTGCCCCAAACCAGTAATTACCTGATTGTCAATCACCTGACTGTGGGTCAGCAAAGCACCCCAGATTCTTAGGTTAGGTCCTCATCATATAAGGTCATTTCCTGGACTACCCCAGTCACAACTCCTTCAGAAAGTGAGAGGTTCCCCAGGCTCTGAAATCACTTCTGAATCTGCTGTGGTCACACCTCCCCATGTTCCCTATATAATCTCTATAATCCCTAAATAATCTCTCTCTTTTCTCTCTTCACACTTATGACTGGTGCTGGCTAACAGTTTTTTTTTTCTCTCTCTCTCCTAATAAACTCTCTTCTGCAGAATCACAAATAGATTTTAGTAGCCTTTTTAGAATTAGTTTCTCCAAAAAGGATATTAGAAAAGGTCAAGTGTGAGCATGAACATTGGAAGGTGGTAGAAGGGTGCAGGACTAACCACATGACATTAAAAAGCTCTCTGAGATGAAAACCTCAACCGAAGAGCCAGTTTAACGCTGATGACTTTCTCTATTTTTTTTCTTTTCTTTATTTCTTTTTTGGCTTGGAATGAAATATTGGCTCTCACAAAAGGCCAGGTACATGCTGTTTCACTGAACTGCATCCCCTTCTCTTGATTCACTTCTTTCTTGAGTTTTTTTCTAACCCCCAGAACCCAATCTTAAACCATCTTCTCTGCTTCATGACCCTACCTCCCCAAGTTGAAATTTAATACTCAGTAAAAGAATATTCTTTTAAAGAATTACCACAGAATTCTCTTTCAGAAAGAATTTTAATTTTTGCATAGAAAACAATTTTAGTATTTCTACAGGGTTTTCTTTTAGTACTTTCACCAGAGTGTCTTTGAAAATTTTCTTATACAACTTTCTTTTAGGACTTTTATTTTTATTGTCATTATAAAGTTGATATAAAGAAAGGTGACAGTTACATAAGTCAGGTAATGAGTACATTTAGTTTTGGACAATGTCTCCTTCCCTCCTTCTCTCCCAGTTTTTCTTTCCTGTCCCCCACCCACAGGTTGTGTAGTCCATTTTCAGCATAGTGTCCTTTGAGTATCACTGCTGTAGTTGTTTGCCTTTTTTTTAGAGCGATCACAAAACTTTCTTTTAGAAAATACTGTCACAGAAATCTTAGTCACTGAAACCTGTTGAAAATGGGGAATAAGAATTCCAAGCCTAGGGAAATCAAGAAGACAGAGCTAAGGAAGCTCCGTTAGCCATTTCTCAATAACATGTTGTGGAGAACATTGAGGGAAAGGTGTGAGAGTACTCCAAACATAATTGACTAATTGACTTTCATTTTTAAAATCAATTTCACATGTCCAAACTAAAACTAATTGTGCTCCTGTGTGTCTTCAGAATATTTTGTTTGTAGTTTTAGGGTTTTGTGTGTGTGTGTGTGTGTGTGTGTGTGTGTGTGATGGAGCTTTAACTTAGTACCCAAGGCTGTTTGTAAGCATTTTTCACTCAGGCTAGCACTCTGCCACTTTTAGCCACAGTGCCACCTCCAGTTTTCTGGTGGTTAATAGGGGATAAAAATCTCACAGATGTTTCTGTCTAGGCTCTCAGCCTCCTGAGTAGCTAGGATGACAGGCATGATCAATCATTAGCACCAGATGATTTGTTATTCTTACTACATAGAAGTTATCACTTTAAAAAGATGATTATTTTTATCTGTCATCACTAAGCAACACATAGACATTCAGGAATTTACTCTGGCTTACGTCAATGAAGGAAAAAAGATGGTTTTCAACTCAAATGGCAACTCGTTCCTGAAGTTTGAGTATTTACCATGTTGTATTCCTCACTCTCTCATCATAACTTTGGAGGACTTTGGAGCTGTACTTTCCAAGGATTTGGCTGGTCCAGCAAGATTATGCAATCTTGAGTCATGTATCCATGTACTGCCTTGGGTAACCTTGAGGCCATTTGTGGTCAGATGCTACTGTTTTGCTAGTGTGAATATAAACATATTACTGGCTTCTGGTCCAGGTGGACATAATGTGAGTTTGTGAACAAAATGATGTTGATGCTGCTTCTGAGTCTGCAGGCACAGAACTTATGAATAAAGCATGACCACCATCCTAAAGGTGCCTCACTTTTTCTTTGGCCTGCCTGAATCCTATTTCAGTCCACCCAGAGTGGAGAACCTGCATTACAGCCTTTCTAATAAACCTGTGTATTGGTGGGAAATATCACCAAGCCTCCATGTTGGAAGATTTAGTCAATTTGGGGAACTGTTATACTGGATCTTTGACTATGTCTGCCACTCTCTTTTCCTTAGGACATTTTATCCTTTTCTCCCTCATTGGCGTTTCCTTTATTTACTGGAGCTTTTCTTCCAAACCCCTAATTGCTTGATCCTTCTTTCTGTAGTATGGCTTCTTCCCCAGATAACCTCATTCAGTGTTCCACACACTATCTACATTCTGTCTTAAATTCCTGAACTCTAACACCCTCCTTGACACTTCCCTCATATACAGCAAGAATCTCAATTGTAACTGGCCAAAGGAGAACAAGGTGGACAATGCCCTTGGCAAATGTACTTTCTGTCAATAGTTTTCTTTGTCAGAAAATGTCACAGTAGCTGGATACCTGTTACTCAGGCCTGTAATTCTAGCTACATGGGAAGCTGAAATTGGGAGGATCATAGTTTAAGGCAAGCCAGGGCACATAGATGAGACCAATTATAAACCAATAGCTCAGCACTGTGGCACATGCCTATCAGCAATGGCAGCCTGAGATCAGGATGATTATGGTACCTGGCCAGCCTGGGCAGAAAAATTCATGAGATTTTATCTCAACTGGAAGAAGCTGGTTTCCCTGAATATGCATCATTACTCCTGAAGTCAACAGCAGCCAGATGGATTATTTAAAGATTTAGATGAGATATTTTTCAATGCCTAAATCCAATCACTTTGCAACTGGCCCTCTGCTTCACTGAGGGGGAAAAAAAGCCATAAAGACATGAGCCTGCTACAGTCTCTCCTTCCTTCTACCCAGTCTTTGAACTACGCTGGCCTGCATGTTGTTGGGGGCTTTTACCAGCACACTTCATCCTTAGATTCTTTACACTTGTTCAACCTACAATAACCCTTCAAAATTGTTACCTGAGCTGGTTACCTTATTTCCTTCAGGTGTTGTCTCAAGGTCTGTTCACTGAATTTTTTTCTTTTTTTTAATTTTTTTTTGTGAAAACACTGTACAGAGGGGCTACAATTAAAGATAATGAGTACATTTCTTATCAAGCATTGTAGCCTCCTCCTTTGTTTCCCCTTCCCATCCCTTCCCAGCCTCCTCCCGCCCCCCCATCCAATCCTCCCCCCCCCACCAAAGTTGTAAAGTTCGTTTTCGACATGACAACTTGTACTTCTCATTGTTGCAACGGATCCACCTTATCAGTCTTTCGCTCCCACCTCTACTTCAGCCGCTTTCTTCTTTTCCAGCTAGTGTTTCCACATTAGTCTCCCCTCCACTTATTTAGTTTGTTGTCAGTCTCTCATATAAATATGTAATCGTCTGGAGGATAGATACTTCTATCTACTTTGTTCTTTGCATACTCTCTAGGCCTAGAAGAATGCCCACATGTAAGCAGAATGCTTGAATCTAGTCATGTTTACGTTGCTCTTACTATAAAGAGACAGTGGAGGGTGATAGGGCTAATGAGTAAATATCCTTTTTGTGGGAAGCCAATGATTGGAAAAGGATCTGAGTAGCTTGGGAGATCTTTAGAGATGTACGATCCCGGGCTCCATCCTGCATCCAGTGCATTACACTCTATAGAGTTGGGGCTAGAATCCAACATTTTGAGTGTTAACTAGCTCTCCATGCAATACAGCTGAACAAACGGGAACCCTTAACAGGAGCAACCAATGCTCTCTGCCAAGGTGGCAGTGTAACTAGCTCTAGTGCACTAGCCACAGTCTCCAACCCCAACATTTCTATCTTTAACCTCATGACATCTATATTTTGCACATGTGTGCCAAGTACTGGCAACTGTGAAGAATTTTTATCTTGGCCTATTCTGTAAAATCAGGCAGTCTGTCTTATAAGAATCTCAGGGCAGCTTTGGGAAATAATGGGATATAAAATTAGAACATAATGGTTCAGATTTTGAAGGGCATTGGTAATAATAGGTTCAGAAGCAGTGATATATTGAAGTGAGTGAAATGGCATTTTGTGATACAATATCTTGGTGGAAAAAAATGTGGGAAAGTACAGTACATTGATGCAATGGAACCATCAGTTACTTCCTGCAGTCTGTTGGTGTAATACTGGCATTTGGATTAGTCCTTGAACTTTTCCATCATCAAATTATGTCACATATGAGCTGGGGACCTAACTGAGGCTTTCCACTTGTATAAGCTTCTGCCAATGTTTTCCCAGCAAGGCAAGATGGAGGAGGGAATGGATACTCCACTAACTATGTCATTTATACTTTAATGGTGACTTTTTTATATGTACAATCCACTACCATGCTGACAAATGACAAGTTACTGATTTGTGGACTGAGAAACAGACTGAAGTATTTTCATTTCTATCTTGGGCATGGAGAAAAATACCTTAACAACATTAAAATAAATGGGGTTTATTTTGACCTAAATGAATCCCTTCATTTGGCTCATAATACTTATCAAAATCCTTTAAAAACAATATTTGAAGAAATAATATAAGCCACTTAGAAATGCAGTAATCAATTTTTTTCACTTAATATCAACAATAGTTTATAGTTTACTCAAGGAAAAAATGAGTATTAGAGGTAGCAGTTTTATTAAATTTAATATAATGAAAATGTTTGTTTATATAGGTGTTGGGTTGTATAAAAATAAGGCAAAATATACTTGAAAAGGTTGGTGGCATCGAAAATGATCTTTTATATAATCCAGATAGGTAAGAATTCACTTTCAGGGGGTGATCTAGCATAAAGATAAATATTGGGCTGTCTGGATTATTGATAGTAGGTAAAACTATAGTAGTTGGTGGATTTTTAAAATTTTTATTTTATTATAAAGGTACTGTACAAAGGGGTTACAGTTACATGAGTAAAGTAATGAGTACATTTCTTTTTAAATTTTAATTTATTGTAAAGATGCATACAGAGGTGTTACAGTTAGACGAGTAAGGCAATGAGTACATTTCTTATCCAGCATTGTTATCCCTTCCCTTGTTTTTCTCCTACTATCCCTTCCTTCCCCCAACTCATTAACCCCACCGCCACCACCAAATTGTAAGTTTATTTCCAATATACTGTCTTGTGGGTATTATTGTTGCAATGGGTCATCCTGTGTCCTTGTTTCAGTGTTTGGTTATTTCCCTTCCCTTCCCCAAATTAGATAAATGTATATACAAGATATAAGGTGCCAAAATCAAGTACAGTGACAACAGAGGATATACCATAGGGGGATTTAGTAGAAAGTGTGATGGTCTAGAAGGAAACCTTCTGCTATAGGGCCAGAAGAGGTAATGAAGAAAACCAAGATCTCAGAATTATATGAGATACTTCCACAGAATGCCAAGAGGGAGAGATGATGTAAAATGTCAAGTACTTTGGGAGCTGGTCATAAGATACAGACGAAGTGAGATTCCAGCTTGGGAAAGCTATCTGAGGCTCTAATAGAAAAAACAAATCGTTTAAATAGGGATACAGGTGGCTCCATTGCAACAACGAGATGTACATGTCATTATGTCCAAAACGAACTTTACAACTTTAATGAGAGGTGTGTGGGGGGGAACAGGGCGGATTGTGGGGGGTGGGCAGGGGTAGGATGGGAAGGGATGGGAAGGAGAAACAAAGGAGGAGGCTACAATGCTTGATAAGAAATGTGCTCATCATCTTGCCCATGTAATTGTAACTCCTCTGTACAGTATTTTCACAATAAAAATAATAAAAAATAAAATGATACACAATAACAACAACAACAGCAAAAGAAAAGCTACACTGGAATTGGCAGTGAAAGCAAGTTTTCAATTGCTTGAACAGAAAAGGAATTAAAGATGACAAATGGAGGGATAATGAAGGTGGAATTAATCTGTTAAATCTGGGGCTCCTGAATTGACTTGTTTGCGGTTCTTAGCACACAAAGATGTTTCCTTGGAAAATTTGTGTTGGCATGGGTGCGAGTTACAATTGAGATACCTTTCTATTTATTACCCTTATCTGTATATTTACCAAAGAGGATATATTTAGTGTTTTTATAATTGGTTTGCAGGCATACCTTTTCATTAAGATGACAAAAATTTTTTTTTGCGGGCAGCATTACATGTAATACTAGTTGATTCCTAATTGTGGAAATTCCTGTACCTAATCACATTTCTGCTGCTTTGAACATCTGGCCTTCTCCCTGTTTCTTCTTTGCCCAACGGTGGATTGGGAATTTTGCATTAATAGTCACCAATTTTCTGGCAGGATTTCACAAGATCTGCTGTGATAAGTTACTCTGATTATAATATGAAGGTTATTTGGAGGGATTTTGAAGTCTGTAAGCTTTCATAGGCTAGTATATTTTAAACTCCACTTCAAATAAATGATATCTAGGATCCTCATATTATTAAGATTCATTTATAATGGGCCTCCTTCGTAACTGACCTATTTCAGACAACAGGAGTTCCACATTAAGTGCTACACATATATATATAATCTTAAATATGTCTATAAACCTCTAATTACTTTATATTAATTGCCTTTAAATGCTTGCATTAAAGAAATGAAAGGCAAACTTCCTGAAATATATCGCTAAAATGATTCTAATTTGCATAAATGTTAACTGAGGTACACATGTCTCTTAAAAGCTGTACCATGGGGAAAAAAATTAAAATCTTGTGGATAATTTGGTATTACTTGATACTTCTCATCTTGATAATCATAATTGGAGAAATCATTTTATTAGAATAATATGGAAGAGTAGAAAGAAGGTTTATTTGTCAAATTCCAGCTAAGATTTAGAATAATATATAGAAAATAATTTATTATAGTATTTTAATTTAATTTTCTAAAATTTAATTACATTCAGACTTTTAAACGCCTTAGTTTTTGAGGGTTTTTTGCTGGATTTTTTTTCCAAGTACCCTTTCATGCATTTTAAATGAATGCTATGATCATATAGCATTTTAAAACTATAGAAAAAGAAAATAACACAGAACAAAACTTGAATTGATCCCTAATATTGCCATATACTATTCTGTATCTCATCTAAATGGTGAAACAAGGGATTATGCAGCTCTGCATCTGCTTCCACTGAAATTATACAATTTTTATTTTGTTATGTATTCCTTATAAAATTTTTAAAGAATTACAAAATTGTTCAAATGAATAAAACAGGCTTTATTTTAATCATTCTTACAATTTTGCAAAGTCAGATATACCTGGGTTTTTCAAATTGCCACAAATAATATCTTATACATCATTTGCATTTAACATGACGATTTTTGTAGGTTAATTTCTAGATACAGGCATCTAGATGTTTTCAGTTCACAGCATGACTTAGAAAAATGCTTCTTCCAATTGTGGAAATATAGGCAAAACATGCCATTCTGTTTATCAAGTCAAGAATGGAACAGTAATTTTGCCTCTACTTATGGAGAGGTTTTTGTCTATTTTCCTTTTGGTCCTTCCCCTACCCATCAGATATTTTACACATTCTTCCTGGAATATTTATTTTGACTTATTTAATTATTTAAGTTATTTAGTTTTGTTTACTAAATTATATTTATTAAAAACTAAGCTATTTATATTATGATCTATTATTGCTTGAATTTGAACTTTCTCTGTATATTATGACCTCCATATTTATTGGTTACATATTGTGTGCATCAACGTATATATACACATGACATTTCTTACAGTATTGGGATTAAACCCAGGGCCTTGTGCATCATAGGCAAACAGTCTACTGAACTATATCTGAGCCTTGGCATGTAATTTTTTTACTCATTCTTTAATATTTGATGGCTACCAAGATAGCCTTAACATATACATATACATGTCTTTTAGTGTTTCATTAAAGAAATAGCTGCTATGTTTTCTGAATCCATAAACACTTGAAAATATCTTTTTGTTGCTTTGTTATACTTGATTAGAAATATATTTAAGTGGGGGGTTTGGAATAGCTGGAAGAACAGAGCCAGTATTTTTTACTATTGGTTGATAACCTGATTAGGTGCTTATTGCTGGTTTGCATTCACTATTTTTTTCAACCCCTATATCAATGAATAGGCTTATTTTTCCATTAGCTCTACCTAGAATACATTGTGATGAGTCCTCTCAATGCATATAATCAACATTTTAAAAATCCTGAAATGTGTTATGAGTTATCCTTCTATTTTCATTCTAAAGGTTATCAAATACTCAAACAACTATAATTATTAGGCAAAACTGTATTTTCTGGTCTTATATCAATTATCTGTTTATTTTTACCTTTATACTTTATTTCCTTTTTGTCATTTTATTTATTTATTTATTGTAAAGGTGATGTACAGAGGGTTATGGCTACATAACTAATACTTTCTTTTTGAACCATGTCACCTCTTCTCTCATTTTCTCCCACGTTTTTTTCCCTCCCGACTCCCTTTATTTCTTTTTATTTTAGATGTACTGGAGTTTAAACTCAAAGCCTCAAGCTTGGTAAGCAGGAGTTCTGTTGTTGAGCCATCCCTTCAGTCTTTTTCTGCACTGGTTATTTTTGAGATAGAGTCTCACTTACTGTATGCCCCTATGCCTAGGCCATGATCCTCCTTTTTAAGCTGTAATAAACTGTCGTGAGTAAGAATGGAGCTACATACTGGACAAAGAAAAACTTGAGAAATGGACATCAGTCATAGATAATTTTTGCAAACCACAACACCACCAAGATAAGCAAACTTGAGTTCTCTTTTCTAGCTTACAGCAAGCTTTGTCTTCACAAACTGATGTCATAGAAATATGAGTTGTTTGTAAGTGTGTGACCTTAGTTAAGTAGTTTGATTTGTTTTCTAATGAGATACTGAAAAGCAGACATTTAGTTCCAATAGAAGTAGTAGTTTAGGGGCTGGGAAGGTGGCTCAGTGGTAGAATGCTTGCCTTGTATGCATGAGGCCCTAGGTTTGATTCCTCAGCACCACATAGGCAGAAAAAGCTGGAAGTGGCACTGTAGCTCAAGTGGTAGATAGAGCTGAAGAGCTGAGGGACAGTGCTCAGGCCCAGAGTTCAGGTGCCATGATCAACAAAAATAATAAAAATAAAAAAAATACTAGTTTAGTCCTGACTAATCTGTTGTGTGCTATTCTCTAAAGTACCATTTCAGGAGCTATCTCTTAATCAAAATTTCAATTACAAGGACAAATAGGTTTCATTTCTGTTACTACAGTTTATCTTGTTCTCACTTACTCTGATCTTTTTAATAATTTTATTTCATTTTATTATCTGTGCTTTTTTTGTTGCCTTCTTAGGTCTAATTCTTTTTGTTAATCTCAGCAGATTAAAGACTTTCAGAAATCAGGTCTTTCTAGATAGTCCTCACTAGACACATGAAGGCTTTATAAACAATATCTAATGTTTTATTTATAATTCACTGTGTGAGCCCTATACTCTATGAGAAATGCATGTGATGTTGTTTCTATTGTCCTGCAGGACTTTTTCGAGGATTCTATATTATAGTTTTTATTCTGAAATACCCATCCTGAGTTATTCTTTTGTTCTGCACCTTTGATATTTTGGAATACTAGAATCTCTGTGCCTTCTTAGTGGTTAAATTTTTTTGTCCTTCTGATTAAAATATGAGAGTTAAGGTTTAGAGAGATTGAAGAATTAATCCAGGAGAACTTTAGTTAGCACAATCTAAACCAGGAGCTTCATTGTATTCACTGTTCCTTTCAATTTTGACTTCTAATTTGAGCTTATCAGAATGTATAAAATAACCAATGCTTCACTTTTTAAAGTTGGAATTTATTTATTATTATCTTTGTGAAGTTGTATGAAGGGGTTTCAATAGCTTTAATGCAAATTGCCTTCCAGAGATTGTGCAATATTTGGCTTTTGTCTATTTCTAACTTCATTTTTTTATTGTGAAAATACTGTACAGAGGGGTTACAATTACATGGGTAAGATAATGAGTACATTCCTTATCAAGCATTGTAGACTCCTCCTTTGTTTACCCTTCCCATCCCTTCCCATTTTCCCCCACCCCCTACCCAATCCTCCCCCCAACACCAAAGGTGTAAAGTTCATTTTCGACATAATGACTTGTACATCTCATTGTTGCAATGGGTCCACCTGTATCCCTAGTTAAATGATTTGTTTTTCCCCTTCCCCTCCACAAATTATACTGATATCAAAAACAGTGAAAGCAGGGGTTATACTGTGGGGGAGGGTCCTACATAGCAACAAAGAAATATCTAACTTCATCTTGACATTTCCATATTCTTGTTTCCAGCCCCTTACTGCCGGTCTTTCTTTTTGCTGCTCTTCAACTTGGACATTGCATTTCCTGATTCCTTTACCTGAAATGTTCTGACCCCCTTTTTTCCTGTGTGCCACCTCCTTCCTAGCCCTCAAATACCAGTCTTTTTAAGATGCGTTTATGTGAAGTAGTTGAACATCTCATTTTAATAATAGATTTTTTATTTCCTGTAGCACACACCTGATCAAAACTCAGTCCATTTGTTTGCTTGTTTTCTTTGGCTGAATGTAAGCTCCTCAAGGTTATGGCTTTGGCTTTCTCCCTCTTAATACTATGTCTACAGAACTTAGAATAGTACTTGGCACATCATAGATATTTAAAGAGTTGTCCAATGAGGAATGAATGAATGAATTGGAAAGCTGTTTTTACTTGGGAACAGGGTCTTTACATGTTTTTCAGTTGAACATATTAGTGAATTAATGTTTGTTGGTCACATTGCACATTCTAGATCAGTTTGGCTTCAATTAAGACACTTGAAAATGTACACTGTAATTTCATGCAACAGCAGAGATTTCTGCTTCAAACTTAATAGGCCCAATTGTCTTATTTAAGAAACAATTCAATAGCCACCTGAAAATGAATATCCAATAGGCATTAAACTCTTCAACTAATCACAACTGATTTATAGTATCTTGAATCACAACTCACAACTTTTTAACTACATGAGGTCTTAGTACTCCTTGAGGGGTTTTTTTTTGCTTTTGTTTTTGATTTTTTTTTATTGTTCTGGTCGTGGGGCTTGAACTCTGGGCCTGGGCACTCTCCCTGTGCTATTCAGCTCAAGGAGAGTGCTCTACCACTTGAGCCATGGTGCCATTTCCAGTTTTCTGGTGGTAAATTGGAGATAAGAATCTCATGGACTTTCCTTCTAGGGCTGGCTTTGAACTGCAATCCTCAGACCTCAGCCTTCTGAGTAGCTAGGATTACAGGTATGAGCCGCTGGCTCCCAGCTACCCTGAGTTGTTTTATACTTACTATACTAAAGTGTTTTTGTAAAGGTGAAAACATTCTTTCAAAATTACATGGGTAATCTTGGGTAATCCATGATTAGAAGCTCCGTATTGGGCCCTTTGATTGTATCAGGTTAACCCCTAGCTGCTCCTTGCCCACTTATTATATGGAATATTTCTGTAGATACAATAAAGTATGTATAATAGTTCATAATAAATCTGCATTGCAGAAAGAGAAATCTCAATCTTGATCAAACTTCCTAGTTTATTTCTAATCTGTAGAAATGAAACCATATGTTTCTTAGGAGCCTTACTGTTAAAACTGCACAGTGCTCCATCTCAGGCGACTGTAATGTGGAGCCAGAGGCCTGTAGGATAGATCTTCAAACCAAGGGGGAAAATAACAACAGATTCAGAATAAAACAGTGTTTTGAAAGGTTTTACATACTATATTTACAATTGAACCTGTATTGCCAATATCTATATTCAGAAATTACCAGTTTAGGTATCTGATACATTTACTTGTATGTTTTAAATAAAATATGGTAATGATTTACATAAATTTACCTGCACGTTTCTATAGAACAGCAAATCGTTGTGTTCTTAGAGCCAAAGATTTATCTTCTAATACTAACAAAAAATAGCAAATACTGCTTTATTTTTAAATTTTATTGTAAAGATGCTGCACAGAGGGGTTACGATTAGATGAGTAAGGTAATGAGTACATTTCTTGTCGAGCATTGTTACCCCCTCCTTTGTGACAACAGAGGATATACTATAGGGGGAAGAGCATACTAACCAAAAAGAGAAAGCACCATTTTTTGTTTTGTTTATTTATTTTTTTTGTTTTGTTTATGTATCAATGTGAAGGAAAGTTGATATACCTCAATGTTCACAAATATCCATGAAATGCATGTATAAAAAATTCTTATATAGTTTGAAAATATTTAACCTGAAAATGACTTCTCAGACTAATCTAATCAAGGCCTGTATCACTTACTTTATTATTCTTCTACGGTCAGCATCAATATTGTCTCATTTGTCTGTGTGTGGTACAACACATGATTGTAATAGATGTAGGTTTTTCTGTAAATAAGATGATTTTTGTGCTAACTCAACAAATCTTTAGTTCTTTGTGGTGATTTGTTAATAAAAAATAATTACATTATATGGAAAATACTACTTGCCCTTAAATGATTATGCTTATAAATCTAGAATCAGAGACTCCTAAAACCAAGGTATTATGTTGCCAAAAATATCCCTTGTTATAGAAATGGGTGTAGAGTCTTAAATCTGATAACCACGTAATGAGGTTTTATTTCTCCAATTCTGTATGTGCAGGAATATATGGACTCTAATAAATATATTGAGCATCTGCTAACTCAACTCGAGGAACAACACAGAAGTCTATGGCGGTGAGTTAAATTCCTGTATTTTTTGGGGGGTGCTCAGGATATAGTCTATGGATCTATAATTTTGGTCATGGTTTAGGGAGTTGTAAAAAGATGTCTCCTACTTGGTGCCAGCAGGAATCACAGGAGTTCCTTGCAGAATGTCATTCCTTTGATTAAAGTAAAGGAACAGTGCCAGAAGTTGCTGTTGAGTGTAGGATCTGTTCAGAGGCAGATCCTCCTTATTTTAGGAAAGTTAAAAAGCCTGAAACTTGTCAAGGTCAAAGAATTAAAGATATGTTCTCAGGGCCACCTGTCCAGACTTACAGGGTGGAAGAAATTAAAACATTAATTCTCTGACCCTTGCCTGCTTAAAGATTAAGTTTTACTCTAATTAAATTCTGGCACATTTTAGTTTCAGGAGTCTGCTTCTTATTGTAATAAATTTAAAGATGCTGTTGTGTAGTTTTCCAATATTTAATATTTCCTTTTCATGCTGCATACTGATTTTAAGTAAGGAAGGATACCCAAGGATATTTGTGCAAGCACATTGGGAATACAAATTGGTTACATAGAAGTTGAATTCCAAAGTCACTACCCTCCTCCCCCAGGACCTCTTAGAAAGAAAGTGATTGTAATGTCATTAGTTGGCTTTGGAGAGTCTGAATGGTTGTATTGATTGTGTGCGCCATTATAGAGCTCAAATTTCTACTAAGTTTCTATAGTTCTTAAGTTTTGAAAATATTCTAATTTTTTTTTGCTAAACTCTCAGGAGTTATTTATTTTTAACATATTTTTTATTGTAAAGATACTGTAAAACAGGGTTACAGTTACATGAGCAAGGGAATGAGTCCATTTCCTATGGACCATGCCCCTCCTTTGTATTTCCCCTACCATCCCTTTCCTCCCCATCTCTCCAACTCCTCCCTCCCCCACCCCAAGCCCCAAGTTGTAAAGTTCATTTTCAACAAAGTATCTTGTACATCTCATTGTTACAATGGGTCATCCTGTATCCTTATTTCAACCTTTTGTTATTTCCCTTCACCTCCCCAAATTAGAAAAATTAATATAGAAGATGCAGGACACTGGATTCTAAGTAGAATGAACCCTAAGATAGGGACACAAGAGATTTTATCTTTCTTGTTGTTCTTTGTAATGTACTTATAATGTACTTTGTGATTTGTTTTTGTTTCTTTGTTCTTCCCCCAAGTATAACCCTGGTTGTATAATATTTAATTTTATGATTCCTCTCATGCATAATTATTTCCTATTATTACTTTGTATAATCAAGAGTCAGAAAGCTCCTAAAGTTTATTTATTATTAATTTATTTATTGTAATCTCTTGGTAGATAGTACTCTGCTTGTACAGAGATGGAAGGGAAGGTAAATATTCTCTGACTGTGTGGGTCACTTGCTAAACCTCTTCCAATTCCATCATCACTGAGCTCAGTACCGGCTGCTCCATCTTCATAAATCATTGTAACACACTCTAAAACCTTGAAATTCATCTTCCTCAGTAGTTCTAGTTCTTTGGTCAGGTATGATGAATTTTAATTAGTTTTACTCAATTTTCAGACTAGAGACTAGATCTCTGGTCATTATAGCAAAACACTCTCTGCTTCTGTATATAGAAAACAACTGATAGAAAAATGGCAAAAATAAGATTCCAATTTAAGTGTATTTACCACAATACACACACATAGATACACACAAAGGGTAGTTTTATATTGACTGGTGCAATATCTGCAAGATATTTTGAAAGCTAAACCTAGATTTGACAGGTTTTTTGAGCTAGTATATAAAAAATCAACTATGCTTATGGTGATACACTTCTAATGATCATTTTCCATAGTTTAACAACTTGTATGTTAAATTATATTTGAATTCATTGTATAGAGTGTTTTATTTACCAACTTTTTCAAGAGAAAAACTACACAGAAGGTTATTAATGCTATCTGATGAAAGAAGATTATGGTTTAATTGGGCCAGTAAGTATATCTGAATCATGTCATTGTGGCAGAGTAATGGTTTTATGGGCTCTTTGAACCAGCAAAAACCTGCAAGGAAAAGGCTATTTTCTCTTTCTTGAGGTAGCTAACAAAAACCTTTTGGTCCTCTCAGATATGATTAAATTAAGATCTTATTTCAGGCACAGACTTACCCTAACAAAGTAAGAGAGAGCTCAGAATTTTGTGGGCAATCACTTCCATTTTCCTTCAGAAATGGAATTATTATTGGTGAAGAATTAAAGCCTTATATATGGTTTCAAGATCTAATAAAAAAGCTCTATTTGAATAACAATTGAACAAAATAATGACATTTAGTCAGAATAACTACCAATGAGGATATGGGAATGGATAGTATTGAAAAGAAACTGAAAACCAATAATAGCAGATTATATACAATTTGTTGAATCATGAAATTACAGTTGATTACATTTTGCAAACAAATTCTAACTTGACTGACTTAAAGTGACAGACCATATGATAGTTATTTCAGTATGATAGTTATTTCAGACTCATAGTTACAATGGTAGCCACATTGTTTTTGGTGAAGACTATGTGAATAACAGTGAGGAGTGTGGAAATGTTTTCTGGTTATCATTGAGGATTTTTTCATTTTTTATTATTATCATTTAACATTTGTACAAGGGATTTATAATTCCGTAAGTCAGGTTATGAGTACAATGCTTTTTGGTCAATGTCACCCCTTCATTCTCTTCCATTTCCCCCCTCCCATCTCTACTTACAAGTTACATAGTCCATTTTTACATAGTATACATTGAATACCATTACTGCATTTGTTCACCCTTTCCCCTTCCATTCCAGTGCCCTCTATTTTGCCTGCTCCATAATAAACCTGTCTAAAGAAACAGTACTTAAGTTGTTCAGAGATGCTATGCCTTTGGATTCCTCCATTTTATAAATGCTTTATTCATGAGTTGGAATAGAGCCTATGATGTGTAGGGAATTATGGGAGTAATGTGTTGCATACACCAGCACAACTGCATTGCCTGAAGTTAAACAAATGTTCTCGTATATTGGTATGGACTCTTCTGAATTTACCATGCTTTTGATTTGTGGCTCCTGTAATTTTCATGGAGTGGGCTATTTGTCATTGCTGCTAGTATGAACTGATAGAGTTAAGTTTTTACTCAAACTAATTTACAACTCAGAAGACAATTTTTGATTATATTTTGTTCTTCCAGAAATTGTGGTCATTAGTTTTATGGACATCAATGTTTATTATTGAGCAAAAGTATGGTAGACATGAGGTTTGTTTTTATTGCTACTTAGTGAATGATAAGAGTTGCACATGTGATAGAGCAATGGGTAGAAGCATTTTGATGAGTCTCTTTACCACCACAGAAGGGGTTACTAGTCTTTAGATTTTAGTTGTTTCTTACAGCATAACCATCTGTGTTGATATAAAAATATATTGTAATCTCACTCAAGATAACCAGTTATTCTGGGCACCTGTTTAGTATTCTACTAAAATAGACCTATCATCTATATTTGAAATTTCAAATGGCAAAGAAATTTGTGGAGTTCAAATACAGCTGTCCAGCAATGAGCAGTCATTTAGTTCCACGCTCTTTGATATCAACAACTTCTTTTTAAAGAGATAAACTTCTGTGAATTTATTTTAAGAAATTGATGGACTCAGAATATAGAACAAACTCTCTGCTTACTCATGCTTACATTTAAGTCTCAATGTACTGTTTGTCTCTCTGATTAAATTAGAAAAATAAGTATAAAATAATTTGAAATACAATATTTGTTCCAATAAAAGTATTTTATATAATCTGGGATATTTCTTTTTTTATTGTGAGAATACCATGCAGAAGAGTTACAATCACATGGGCAAAATTACTAGGACTTTTCTTACCAAGCATTGTTGCCTCGGCTTTGTTTCCCCTTCCCATCCCTTCCCATACTCTCCCCTCCCCCCATCCAATTCTCCCCCCACTCCCCACCAAAGTTGTAAAGTTTGTTTTCAACATAATGACTTGTACATCTCATTGTTGCAATGGGTCCACCTGTATCCATCATCTAGGGATATTTCTGATTTTGATAAATGTATCTGTGACAGACAGTTATGATCATAAGAAGCAGCTACAGAAAATGTCTTTTTCCTGACATTTAATAAAAATCTTTATCCATTTGATGCCACGAATTAAGAGTTTAAGAATAAACACAAACAGTTTTAAAGGACAAGTAAAACTAATGAATATTTATGCTATTTAATATATTCTTTTATGTCACATGTGAAATTATGTATGAAAAAAGTAGAACTAACATGTTACCATAGTAATAATAGAAAGGATTGAACTAGAAGTTATGGAGGACTTTGACAAAAGTAGCTATTGACATATATCTCATATCTGTAAAAGAAGGTATTAAAATGGCTAGTATTTAAGATCGCTAAGCACTGGATTATATGGAATATAATGTGTAGAATAGGATAATGCAGCTATAAGACATAGACTATTATTGGTCTTTTTATATAAATATATATATACATATAGATAATTTGAATTTTTGGAAACTTTAGCTGTGCTGTCAACTTTGGAAAAAGTATCCCAGTTTACCGTGTTGAGTTGGCATTGTACAGAAATTAATAGCCATATTGGTCTAGAAATGTTAAACTTAATTTTTTTCCATTTGTACAGGGGTAAATGCACTGTATGAAATATGTAAGGTCTTATCTACGTGGGTTTGATTACAGAAACTAATAAAGTATTTTCTAAATAATGAAAAAACACATAGACTGATGTGTGTTTTTATAGAACACACATTGAATATTGTTCAATGATACTCCATAATGTATACACAGAATAGAAAACCTCAAAGGAAACAGTAGAAATGTATAATCAAATGGTCCATCTGTTTTTTTAGTAACAACCAGATATTATTCATTTGGGGGCAGTGATACCCAAAATTAATAAAGTGATACCTAAGGGAATCTGCATGCCCCAACAGGTCCATCTGATGAATGTAGCATGTCAGCTACCTGTCCAGATATTCTAGATCACCCAAGATCCATCTGAAGCCATATCTAGACTAGGGTTCCTCAACAAAGTCACTGTTAACATTTAGAACTAGGTTTTTGTTGTTGTTAGAGAAATGTGGTTGTCTTGTCAGTTGTAAAATGTTTTGGATCATCTCTAGTTTTTACTCACTGCCTAACAGTGATATCCACCAGTAATGGCAACCAAAAATGTTTCCAGACATTTTCCAAGTTTTCACCAGAAGGCAAAATTATCTCTTCTTCCTGTAGAAAGCCAGTGTTCTAAATAAATCATCTACATAAGTCTGTCCCTAAGTCTATTTCAAGAAACACTAATATCCCAATTGCTATAGATATTTTAAGAAAATATGCTGTGTCCAAAAACACCCGAACAAACAAGTTTGAAAAATACTAAGCAAAACCTAAAAGTTAAATGTTTTTAACTGTGCAATTTCTTAAGGTCACTGCAATTTGTAATATACTTTAAACATATAAAACCATGGGATATAAAATAAAATTTTGGCTTAAAAATCCCCAAATTCTAACTTTTCTGGAACATCCACTGTTCTTGAGCTTCTGGGGGACATATCTTGGAAAAAGTTATCTACACATTTGAAAATAAGATACAGAATTTCTATGACATGCAATTCATTCCATCTTTGTCATTCCTCTGGTACTAGGCAGGGTGATTTGCTGGAAAAGTTCCTAGCAGGATAAAGAAAGTAACTTATTGGTAAGAGGAAAAACCACTAAGTAGAAAAGCTAGTCCCAAGTCTTTCACCATTGAGAGCCAGCTCAATCCTCAATATCAAATTTCAAGAACCTATAAACTATTGATTGCATTCTGTTTGCCCTAATAAAACACTTACCCCCTGCTTCCCAAGGTAAATAAATGCTTTCTATGTCACCAGAAGGAAGAAAACAGTTAATTAACAAATATGTTAAGGTCCCTGCTTGAAATAAGATTCCATAAGACAATATAGCATATCAAAAATTTTAAGAAATACATTTCCTCTTGGCTTGCTAGCTGACATGTGAACCTTTTCCTAAAGGAAACAAATAAAGTGGAGAAGCAGTCTGCCTTCATTGTCATTATGATTTAAAATGTTGCTACTCTGTACAAGGAACACCAGTCCACACTCCAAATATTCATTCATGTTATCTATAACACTGATATATTTATGTATTTTAGGTCAGATGTTTCTGGCATCTGTACCTCCAAAGTTTCTTAATTCTTTCATACATGTAAAATAAGAATGCCACATTCATACACTGTGTGTGTGTGTGTGTGTGTGTGTGTGTGTGTGTGTGTGTGTGTGTGTGTGTGTGTGTGTGTAATAATGCTAGGATTGCCAGCTGGGAAGGCACATGCTGTTATACCCCATAGGGAACAAAATTTCTTTGTGGCTATGTTATCTTGAAATTGCCTTGTAGTTGTAAATTACAAGCAAGAAACAAAAGCAGATACAAGAAGTATCATCAGGCCCTGAATCTCCCAGATTTACTTTCTATTAAGCTATCCTGGCTCCTAGGATCATATTAGCCAGGCTTTTCGAGAATTAGCATGCCTCTCCCCTCATGGGGTTAATTTTATGTAGACTAAGGAGATGCCAAGTATTAAACAGGTTGCCTTTGCTGTAATCATAGACCTCCCCCGGGAGATCTTAATTGGCAACAAGTAAAATTGCTCTGCATGAATTCTTAATGGTGGACACTGAATAAAATAAGCACTATGATTTGTTTAAATCCCTTCAAGAGAAAAAGAGGCTATCTCTAGGGGTTGGAATGTATAGCAAACAAAGAAGTTCAGTGCTCTGTAATAGCAGTAAAAGCTCTGAGAGCAAAACATCATGCTATGCCAACTCAATAATAGCACATGGTCCCCCATTCTGCATCCCTGTCTCCCTCCCCTGAGGTCAAAGGGGATCAGGCTAGTGGGCTTTGCATTATCGTTCCTCCTCTTAACCCATGGGCTGAATTTCTAAATCATAGTGGTATTCTCAGGAAAGTGCAAGCCCTGGAGCCCCCCTGCAAACCCATCAATGCATTCCCCAATTACCCACCAGGGGTTGTTTCAGAGATGCAGACAGTCCCAGACCCCTGCCAAGATAAGAGTCTGGCCTCTCAGCCATGCCCTCTGCCCAGCACAAAGGAGAATAAATTAGGGCACTGGCAACGGGGTATTGGCACATGCTTCAATGGTTATGTCATCCCTGACAGGGGTAGGGAGGGACAAGCTGCACACCAAGGGATGCTTATTGTGACTGCTGCTCCTGTTATAGAGGAGCATCAGACTTGTCAGGCCTCGACTCATGACTCTTACACCCCTGGTAAAGCTGCACCACAGTCTTTTGAGCAATGTTTGTTCCGCAGTGGAAAAAACTAGTAGAGCCAAGGGATTACTTGAACAAAAGGAGTACCTAGATTCATCCCTGCCCTTGGGCCTTAGGATCAATCAACATGGTATTTTTATTTGGGTGACTTGTATTTGATCTGAATGTATGATGCCTTCTTATTAGCGTCTAATGTTTGCATCTAGATCTTTGGGCGATAATAAAACACCAAAAATGTGAGAGTAAAAATCTACACCAGCTACATAGCCATAATTTTCTATGATCAAATCTGCTTAGCATTCTTTCTTTATCAAGTCATACTAACACATTCTAATAATCAGAGAACAATTGTTTAGCTTATGTTTAGCCAAATAATTTCGTATTATAGACTGTTAAGAAATCTCGGAGTGAAATTATCTTCAAGAAAAAATGTACATCTATTTATCAAGACTATTATATATATATATATATATATATATATATATATATATATATATATTTATATAAAGACTGTTACACCTGGATTGAAGAAGAGGGACCTATACAAATGTATTTTAGCAAACTGTCTGAAATGCTAAGAGGAGGTGGCACATGATCTGAGTCTTAAGTCAGACAGAACTGATGAGGTGAGGGCAAATCAGGAGACATTGTGGGACATGTTGACTTCGGCCTGCCTTTAAGATTTGGGGGCTTAAATATACAAATAATGATGAAAACTTTAGATATAGAACTCTTCATAGTTTATCAAGTAAACTAAACATACATGAAGTCACTTGATTAACCCATTTGAACTTTAAAATTGCCCTGTTACACAACTAGGAAAATATTTCTACTTTAAACATGGATTGCAGTCATACGGACCTGAGTTGAATGCTATTATATAAGTAAGCCCAGAGATAGTTTGAAAATTGTGCTTCTAGTTTAGTCACATTTATGCTTTTCAAGAAACACTATGAAGTACTAAAAGGTCCAATACTAATAGGATTTGGGGGTCATTGAGAGAAATTTACCACTATTTAATCTGTAGCTGATATGCCTCATTCAGATCTTACCAATTTTGATAAAATGGCTAGGAATCTAATGTGATCTACTTATTTGAAATTATGCCTCAAGCAAAAGGCATCTTGTAGATTTATTCAGAGTAATAAAGATCACAAATATTCCCCACTAAGTTGAAAGAAAACCCCTGAAAAGCAACAGTATAAATGATCCCGTTGACATAAATGCAGGCAGTGAGGCTGAAGCACACCCACAGTAAGACATGACAAAATGCCTTTGTTTCACATCTGTAAGGGGAAGTGAAAGGGGTACTTTACCATGGACTTCTATTTGGTTTTAATGGAAAGGTTCACTAACTTAATAGTACATGAGCAATGCTGATTTTTCTAGGAAAAAAAGATTAGGATAGATTCTCCATATTTCTTTAAACATAATTCTGAACTTAAAAAAGTAACCTTTTCCCTTTTTTCTTCCTCCTTGCTATTCTTTCCAAATATTCTTTACTCATGTACTTGGGAGGGAGTTCTGGTACTCAATTTCACTTCTGCACCCTGGGGTGTGGTGACTGGGCACCTCTAAAAAGAGAAAATGCCAAATACAATTTCATTTCCTTGAAGACTTTCACTGCACCGCATTGTATAATTGTGTATTTCAGATTAGACCTCATAAATAACCCAGAGAATATGGTGAACTAAATCAAAGAATCCGAAAGAGGTGAATGAGAGCGGGAGTTGCTGGTAGCTATCTCAGGGCAGAGTAAACTTCTAGGCATAGCAGATAGTCCTTTGTCTTTGGTGTACAGATGAAAAAGTTCAAAGTAGTTACAATTAGCAATTTAAATAGGGGATGTGTAATGAAGAAGTCATATTTCTAGAGGCAAAGCCAGTAAGAGTACTTGTTTTATTAGTGTTTTATTACACAGCTTTCAAATTTCAATTGTATATAATGTCAGATCACATCAATGTGTGTTATTATAAAGACTCTAGCCAGTATTAAAAATCACATGTGTATCTAAAATACTATTTTATCAAAATGAATTCCAGGAAATGGAAATACATTTTTTTGTTGTTGTTGCTGTTGCTGCTGCTGTTGCTTTCTTTGTGGGGGGAGGGCATATGAGAGACACAGAAATGGAAGGAGGAAAGATGAACAAATGCAGTCATAATATTCATTATATACTATGTAAAATTAGGCAACAGTGGGCAAGGGCATAAGGGTAAAACTGGGAGAATGTAAGGGAAGTGGTGACATTGTCCAAGAAGAATTGTACTTATTACCTGACCCATGAAATTGTAACCCCTCTATACAACTTCTTAATAGTAACAATAAAATTATATTTAAAAATCAAATGTGTATTTCTTTCCTATCATCTTATTTCATTCTGTGATCCTCAGTTAACAACCAGCCTCATAAATAGAAGGAATAAAATAATATGATTTTGAAAGATTGTAATTAAGAGACTGTCATGGGTGTGAAAGAAATCAATGATAAAAATCAAAGTCCGTGGAGAAGGGTGGAAGAGTAAAGAGAGAAAGTGGGAGAGGGTATGGGCATATATTCAGTATATATCCTATGAAGCTAAGAAAATGAGGGGAGGGGTTGAAAAGAATGAGGGAGAATAATGAAAGGGTTGACATCAGTCAAGATTTATGGTGCTTATAAACCAATTTGTTAAATAGCAATTCATTTGCACAACTACTTAAAGATAAAAATATAATTAAGCCAGGTGCTGGTGGCTCATGCCTGTAATCCTGTACAATGAAAGATTCTAGTCTGATTGCTTGGTGACTGGTAAACTGCTACTGAGTTTTAAACATTATCAACCCTACTTCATTCCTCATAATATGTAGTTCAGTTTCTGATCCTGGCAGTCATTGTGTGGTCCTGTAAATGTCAATTAGGTGCTCCTGGCTTCCCACTGGTAATTTCTTCAAGGGTTATTAATCTATAATTTTAGTCAATCCTCTGGGCAAATCAGTTGAAAGGGTGAGTGGTAAAAATGATGAGGTAAAGAAGTAATTAATGTATAAAATCATTGAGTGTTTGAAGTGTCAGTTTCCCTTCTTGAAAGTAGGCAAAAATAATTGTGTTCATGGATTGTCCTCTCTTTAAGATCTAACTCTTGAGTTATCTCTTGGCTTCAAACTTTCCAGAAACAATAAAATAGTATGCTGGCAGACAGATACAGGGCAGCAGAGTCAGGTCAGTCTGTGACCACTTTCAAAAGGGTTTCTAGGAAATCATTCTATTGAATAATGTTTAAGTTTCCACAGAAGTTACAAGCACAATATGGTACAAAAAAGTTAATTACAGAATATTAAAAAAAAGAAGCAGCAAGCACTCTGGGGTTATGGTCCCTATTAAGGAAAATTGCATTGCCTGATGCTGTCTCTTCAGTATTCTCTAGAAATTTAACAAATTCACTGGCTAATTGAGAGCCAAATGTGTGTTTACTCTGACTTATTCACTGGAATTGTTAAATGACTTTGCTATTTCTCTGCTTTGGAAATAGATTCACAATGGGGGCAATTGCAGAAGGCTGTTTAAAAAGAAAAAATAATCTTTGATGTCACCACTGGACAAAAGTTCTCATACTTGTATCCTTCATGCTCTTTGAGATCATGCTTTGGGATCATTGGCCCCTGAGACAATATAATTTAAAATGTGCTAAATGACCTGTTTACTTAAAATATCTCTCCCACTGAAATTCCCCTCAAAATCCCATGCTCAGAATAAAGGAAATTAGTTATCTGCCCTTGACACCTGAGGTAGATTCTAGTATTACTCATTTAATTCTTCGTAATATCCTATCAAGGAGGATATGTTTGTCCAAATTAATACAAGTCTAAGTCCTGGAAATTTTTAGCAAAAGCAAACATGTTTAGAATGGGTGAAAGGAAATTTCATTGGAAATGTTATAGTGCAAATGAAAATATTCCTATTTCTAACCCCATGCACACACATCCCTACTAACCATCCCTGGCCTCTTTTTTACCCTTGTCCTTATGCACACATTTTTTTGTTGTTTTTCTCCTTTCCCCAAACATAAAACCCTACTCATGCTCCAAGAGTAGCCCAGTTTCTCCTATTCTCTGCACCCCTGGCTTGACCTCAGCCCCTGAACATTTAATCATGAACATCTCATAAAAGCTCCAGAATTAGTCCATGTACCTTAATTTGGATGTTATAAAAAACTTTTGTCAGCATCAGATATTATATATTAAATGATATCCAGCGTAGTGTTGGGTATAATAGATATTCAGCTAAAACATAGATTGATCTGTTGTTGTTATTTTTAAGAAAAAATAAGAGGTTTACCTGGTACTCTTACATGTTAGATCATTTCAAGAGTATTTCTTTCAGATGTCAGTTAAAGGCACTACACACCATGAAGTGTCCACAAGGCCAGAGACTCAAGATGCAGAATACTGAATTAATAACAGTGCAAGGGAAGGGGATGCTTAGTTGGGCAAATAGAGGATGAACCTGAGAACTGTTTAGAAATGGCAATGAATTATCCTTCTTGGGATAAGAATTAGAAGCATCTTGGGGGTATATCAGAAGGCAGAGCTAGTGACCATTTGTCTAACACTCAGTCTGTAATTTGTTACTGCAACAGAACATTTGGGACCAGGTGGACAAATAGAAAATATTAGCTCAAAATTCTGGAATCTGAACAGTAAGCTATATTTTTATGTGTGGTGCTTCTATCAAAAGAAGGTAAGTCCTCCTTGCCTGTTTGGTAAGTGCTTACTACTGAGTTATACCCTCTGCTTCTAGTCAGGAGGCTATGTGTCCAAGATCAGGCAGTAGTATTTAGCAAGAGCATCACACCCACTATATAAAAGTATGGTTGGAAAAGAGAAAAGTAAGAACATATCTATAGAAGAGCAATAATCTTTGAGTAGCTTTGGTTAGCCTTGTCTCGCTCCCTGTCACTCTCACACTAAGTCCTTTTCAGCCTTTCAGTCTTTTCATTCACCATGTTTACCAGTAGTGTTTGTAGAGCTTTTTGGGAACTCTCCTCTGGATTATCCATTAACTGTTCTGCCACCTGATTATCATGGGTAGGAGGTGAGATACCTGGACTTGCCATTTTTCTTGTGTTTCTCCAGCTTGTTCTACACATTTGGTATGAAAGTAACACCAAGTTTGTGCTAGAACACTACTTTAAGGTAAGCATCCACCTGAGTCCTGTAGTTGCACAGTCAAAATGGCTGCAGATACAATCTATTCAACATTGAACAACTATGGATTAATGTGGGGGGAGGGAAGAGGGAGAGAGTGTAGTTGAAGAGGTGGGAGGGAAGGGATGGTAGGGGGAAAACAAAGGAGGAGGCAACAATGCTTGATAAGAAATGTACTCATTACCTCACTTATGTAACTGTAACCCCTCTGTACAGTATTTTCACAATACAAAACATTAAAAAAAGAAGAGCAATAAAACAAGAGTTGGCCTAGCTTTATAATAATTGTTTTTGGTATAATTGTGAGAGAATTAACCCATTCCCAAATAAAAGCCTGTAACCCCAACAGCTCTTAATGATCTCAACATCTCTCAACACTGTTATATTGAGAAACAATTTTTTTAGGTAACCTAGGCTAAACTTGACCTCATAACCCTCCTTTCTCATGTTCCCAGGCTGTGTGTTACCAAGCGCAGCTTGGAGAACCAGTTTTTAACATGAGTTTTAGAGGGGACAAATTACATTCATTCCAGAGCAGTAAATTACAACATGAAAGCTGTCACTGTAAAGGGATCCCCTGAAGTTTATTGCTATCTAAGATAGAAGGATGTATTCTTGATATAGTAAGTTTTGTGTCCTTATAACTGTCAAAGCAAAACTGGTGACCAACATGTAGATCAGTGCAGAGTAATTTTATTCTGTGAGAAATGAAAAAGAAGATTCCCTTCATACTGGATAACCCAACTCCTGGGTTTCACCATCTGCCTTATGGATGCTGCTTATGTGCACTTCATTTTCTCTACACCATCCCCTTTAAATAATACATTTCAAGCTGAACGCCATTGGCTCACATCTGTAATTCTAGCTATTCAAGAAGCTGAGATCTGAGGATTGCAGTTCGAAGCTAGCCTGAGCAGCAAAGCCTGTGAGACTTCTTAATTTAATTTTATTTTGTGGTTGTATAGGTGATGTACATAAGAGTTACAGTTACATAAGTATGGCACTGCGTACATTGCTTTTCAAACAGTGTTACCTTCTCCTGTTGTCCCTCCCTCCCCCAATCCCCAAGTTGTAATGTTGTAAAGTTCATTTCCAGGATAGTATCTAGTGAGAATTGCTGTTGCATTGGTTTTATCTTCAATAATCCCTCCTCCCCTAAAAAAAGCCAAAAGTGGAGCTGTGGCTCAAGTGGTAGAGCAGTAGCCTTGAGCACAAAAGCCCAGGGATAGTGCTCAGAACCTGGGTTCAAATCCCAGGACCTACCACTCCCTTCTACATACAAAATAATTTATTTCAAACACAATTTTTCATATTTTGTCATGGTATATACTTTTCCAAAGAGAGAAATGTAGGGTTCTTCTACCGAACTTATAACAAAGTTTTTTGATGCTATTTAATTCCAGACAATAATGGGCATATACTAATTTGTCTGCTTTCATATTTATGTATGTATGTATGCATGTGTATATTTATTTATTTATTTAAATTTGATTCTGGAGATTGAAACTTGGTCTCATTCATGCTAAATAAGTACTATGCTAAGCTATAGCCCCAGCCCTCCAATTTTCCTCTGAACACATCAACCTCTAATATAAACATAATGTATTTTATTATGACCAGATTACACGTTCAGTTTTAGCCATCCTTTGAGAGGTGGTTGTTATTCTAATTTTATGATTTTTCCCTTGTGGTACTAATTGCTAATAACCTTTAGGCAAAATACCTAAAATTCTCACATTGCATCACACATATCCAATTACTCTCCTACGAAGTTGAAGAATATAAGTCATTATTTCAAGAGAAGGCAGAGTGTTTTGAATTTAGTAAGTCCATTTCTCTCCATATTCCTTTACTCCTCTTCCCAACCCCCATTTTAATTGCCTTATCCTGTTTCAGATCTGAGTTTTTCCAAAGCCCAAGGCTTTATTTGTAGGTAATAGTTCAAGCCAAATAATTATAAGTGAATTAGATCATTCCTAAAATTGGTAAAACTTTTATGAGATGATTACTCTGGCCATTGGAAGGGGTTACAGATTATCACAGAAATGAACATTTATTATGTTAACATTTAGCATTCTAAAAAAGAGTTCTTGAAAGGAGAAAAAAAGCTCAAAATGCAAGATTTACCTAGAATATCACTGAAGTGAAGGGAACAATTGGATGTTCAGCTGAGGCAGAGATTTAACATTGGGTATTGTAGATGGACACCATAGTTTATGTTTTCATTCTTCATTTTCTGTCATCTGGGTGTGTGCATTTCATAAAGACATGCAACTGTTCAGTGAGAAGAATTCTGAATCGCTGTATCAATTCTTGCCTGTGTTGATAAACCACAAAAAGTCCATGGATTCAGGATGTCTAGAAGGTTTCCTGCTTCTCATATGAGCAAATCAAAGAGGAAAATGTGGATAAATTCTTATGAAAACTTTCCCATGGGATCATAGAGACCCGAGTCTTTGCATAAAGTTAGAATGTGAAACTGTCCCTTTAACTTGTATGAGATGAAGAAATGTCAGAATTCTCTTAAGTGACACATGCTCAGATTGTTTCATTGAATATTCATCTTTTAGACAGAGCCCAACAATCTGACAGTTTCTCCAGACACCCCAAAGCAGTGTTTGGAGATTCACAACCAGAAGCCAGGATTGCCAGGGAGCCCCATGGCCATGTGCCATCTCTGTATTCGGCAGAGTTGGCATTGGCAAAGCGAGGGCCTCTTTGATGTCAACTTCAAACATCTGAACTTGACCCACGCATACTATTTTTGCTCATTAGCTGTGATGGCCCCCTCACTGATGTATATAAGCCATTTAAAATCTATTTATATTTCTAACTTCTTCCACCTCTGGTTGAATAATGAGTTCCATCAACTTAATCCTACCCTGTGGGGTAGAGCTTCCCAGGATTTGTTCTAAACACACCAGCTAGAAGCAGGGAGCCCTCAATTAAACATTTTAGAGTAGAAGTTAATTCTACCCACTCAGTGTATATTACTTGCAATCTTATTGACATCATTCACTTTGGTTCTTATGCAGAACACTCACAGGAAACCACAAGAGGAGTCTAGACTCACCTTCTTTCTCTCCCTCTCTCCCTCTCTCTCTCTCTCTCTCTCTCTCTCTCTCTCACACACACACACACACACACACACCTTATAGCATATGAACTCAGGGTCTTTTGCTTGCTAGACAGGTATTCTACCACCCCTACTCCTTTTTTGCTTTACTTATTTTCTTTTTCATGGAGTCTTAAAGCTTGACTGACGCCATGATCCTCCTACCTATGCTTTCTAGAGGTCACAGGTGTATAGCACTAACACCTAGCGTGGTTGATGAAATGGGAGTCTTGCTTACTTTTTATCTGGACTGGCCTGGAACTGTAATCCTTCTTGACCTCTACCCTTCAAGCATCTGAGATTATAGAAGTGCATTACCACATCTGATCAATGCTCATTTAGTGCTATTTTTACTAAGTGAAACACAGACATTACCTAGTCTGTCCTAAAGGCCCAGGTCCTCAATCATTGCTTAAACAAGTGAACAAATGGTCAACATGCAACTCCTTTGCTTCCAGCAACATGATTGGACTACAGCTTCTGCACTATCTCAAGCTGCCTATGAGTTGTTAGCCTAAGGAATGTCCATGTTCTCATGATGTTGGGATCTCTAAAGCCAGGATTAGAATAATTATTATGAGCAACATCTCCTGACAGTATGTAGCATGAAGAGGAGCTAAACTTTCAGTTTTAAATCTGAAGACCTGGGATCCTGCATCTTCACCAGACTGAAGTAGAATAAAGACTGAGTTACTCACATCATGATGCTAAAATTTTTCAGTCTCTCAAGTACGAAATTTACCTTTAGTCCTTTGCTTTATCTTAGTCCCAATACCACGCCAGAATAGCTGGAAGAGTTTTCCCTTTCATAAGAGATCTGGGTCACCTTCTTGACAGTTTTAAAAATTTACCCTAGCTTCCCAAGTAGAAGCTTCATAATTTTAAGATTTTTATGATGTTGTTGAAATTTGATAACTACTGTATCCATAATTTATAAAACAGATTTTTAAAAATTATTGCTTATATTTTAGGGAAATACACTGTAAACTCCACATAAGACAATTTGAAACAATATTAGCAACTCTAATTGTATTGTAAAGTTATGGTGATTAACCATTCATTAGAAGCACTATATTTTAATTATGTGAAAGTATTCTTGGTGTAGTAATTGCTAGCTATATAAAGTTAATTTATGTTTAATTTTAAAAGTTAATTATCTGAAAGCACTCCTAAGTCTAACTATTAAAATGGATCTATCAGTGAGCACCAGTGTATGCTCTATAGAACAAATCATATCTGAAAGGTAAGGACTTGTTAGCTTCATGTGATACCTTTAATTGCTATAGTTGTTTCACATTGAAAGTCAAAATTACAATTGTTAAGATAATGTGATGTCAGGAAAATGAACCCTTAGACATGTATTTTAATGTTTTTCTTTCATGCATGTGTTTCTAACGCATTTATAAGACTATCTCTTTGTTGCTTTGTATGTCCCTCCCCCACAGTATAACCCCTGCTTTCACTATATTTGATGTCAGTATAACTTGTGGAGGAGAGGGGGAAAAAACAATTGTTTAAGGATACAGGTGGACCTGATGCACCAACGAGAAGTATAAGTTGTCATGTCCAAAATGAGCTTTACAACGTCGGTCCGGGGGGGGGAGGGGGAAGGGGGGGAGGAGAAGGGTTGGGATTGGGGGGGGAGGGGGGAGGCTGGGAAGGGATGTGAAGGGTAAAGGAGGAGGCTACAATGCTTGGTAAGAAATGTACGCATTATCCTGCCCATGTAATTGTAACCCCTCTGTACAGTATGTTCACAAATAAAAAATAAATAAATAAATAAAATTAAATAGAAAAAAAAAGACAAAAAAAAAAGATTGAGTTTCCCTTATCCAAAGTGAGTGGGACCGGAAATATTCAGATGTCAATTTTCTACACAAGTTAAGATTTGTTAGGGATAAAGTCTGAGTCTAAACATAGTATTTAAGTATGCTTTGTTAAGTATGTTTAAATACATCTTAGATAAATAACATGGAGTTAATGGCATACAATATTTTCAGTGCATCTGTGATTTGATTACCACTCACATTTCATTATGAAGTGTGAACTTTTTTACATGTGGCAACATGTCACAAAGTGACAATTTGAAAGTTTCAGGTTTGGGAGAAATTTGGATTTCTGGATTAGGGGATGTTCACTCTACAATAGATTTTTGGAAGTATACATTTATTCCTATTTATAATATTTTATAACAACCTCTTCTAATGTGTGAGTCAGCAAACGTTTTGAGCTAAGGACAAAATAACACATATTTTGGGCATTAAGAAGTGTAATCATGGGGTCACTCATTGCTACGGCTATTCCACTTGGCAACCATGTCTCAACAGTAGCCACACAGAACACATAATGAAGTAGGTATAATTGTTTTCCCATTAAATTTTATTTTAGGAAAAGTTTAGCCTGAATTCTAGTCCTTGACCTAGAGTGAGTTTGTAAAAAGAAAAAAAAAGATTTTCTCCTGTTTTATAACCCCTAATATACTAACTTCTGAACTAGAACAAGGCCATCACAGATTTCATTTCCCTCGCAGAGCATCCTTAGACCCCCCTCTGCTGAGTCCTGGGGCATCAACAGCTCCTCTGTCTGCTGAGTAAATTGCTGAAAGGTGGATGCAGAAACCTCACAGGCATCTCTCAGTACTCCCTAGGCATCTCTGTGTGGCCTGAAACTTTGTAAGCTCATTTCTCTACGTACAATGCAAATTGGAAAAATGGGGTAAATTGAGTTGTAGTTTGTTCTCACCCATCATTCTTTCTGCTTCCCTGATGAAAACACTGAAACATTCAGTTGAAAATTGTTGAATAAACTGGGGGGGGAGCGGTTAAGAAAATTAAAATTAAAATTATTTCAGAACAGAGTGGGTGATGTTATCATATTTACTTTCATAAGGATAATCCTCCTCATGCTCAGATAGAAATATGGGTAATAATTCGTTTAAATACATTCCACCTATTATAGTAACCATTTCAGAAATGTATGCATACTATTCTGAGTCTTAATTTTGATTGTTATGAGCAAATATTTAAAAAATGCATTCTTAAAGTGGGTTTCTTCCTATTTTTGAACTTATGGCATTGTTTATGGAGACAGAGATACATAAATACATATATGTATATATAGTTTGTATATGTACATAATATATATATTACTATGTTTGAAGATGTATAATGTATGTGCTTATATGCTTACTTAAACTGAGTATGGATCATATCAAACTAGATGATGTGTCATTAAAAATGTGATTATTAACCTCTTTTTAGTTTAGGAGCCTGCATTTCTCATTTAAGAAGTTGGCACCATATATTTGATATATTAGTTGTTTAATAAATGATGGGTGAGTGAATAACAGCTATAAAGTACTAAAAATGGAATGATTACTATTGCATGATATGTGTTTATTTGCTTTGCTTCCAAGCCCCAGGAGAATAACTCCCTGAAAGAATAACTATTTAACCACATTCCATTTATAAATCTCATTAATAATAATAATATTATCATAGAATAACAGTCTGCCTAGTTGTGGCTGCAACATGTATAATGTACAGGGAAATTGTGTTCTATGTTGCTGTGATAAACTCCTTTGGCCTTGAGCCATAACCACAAAGGTTTAGATATTGTAAGAATAATATTTTCTTACATAAAAATCACTTGATAAAAGAAAAACTTTGTAAGAACCATGCAAAGAGTATATTAGATAATAATCTGGGATGTATCCAAAATTAATAAGCCATGTGTTGTAAAAGAATGCTTCCAATATTAAATTGAACTTAATAAGACCATTGTTTAGACATAATAATTTTCAAATCAGTATAATTTGTTCAGTGTTTCATGCAGATAATAGTATAGAAGCTGCCCAATGAAGGATTACAAAGTTGAATACTAGTTTACAATCTCAAACTAACAGATAATGTAAGCATAAAATAAGGATAAAAAGAAATACCTGGAAGACAAGAAGAAGTCAAAGATATTTTAAACCAATTGTACACTTAACTCAGTGTGGCAAACTAAGTGCTGGTGGCTCATGCCTTTAATCCTAGCTACCCAGGAGACTGAGATCTGAGGATCACAGTTCAGAGCCAGCCCTGGTAAATAAGTCTATGAGACTTATCTCCAATTAACCACCAGAATACCAGAAGTAGTGCTGAAGGTGGTAGAGTGCTAGCATTGAGCACAAAAGTTCAGCGATACTGACTAGGCCCTGAATTCAATTCCTATGACCAACAAAAAGCAAAAAATAAAAAAAAAACAATGGAGCAATGATCAACCATATGCCTGAGTACTTTGGTGTTACTAGAAATGTAATTTCAGGGTCAACTCAAAAAGGAGAATGTCACATGTTGTCAAATTTTCTTTATTTATATTTTTCTCTAGCAATATGTAAAGCTACATCTTTATCTGTGGTTTTACTAACAGCTGAGTTATCAAACAGTTCTGCTTTTCCAATTTAATTAATGAGATATGGTATCCCAGTCTATAGTTAATTTGCATTTTTCTAGTTATAAATTTGACCATCTTTTCATAGCATTTTTTTTGGGGGGGTCCGGTCTTGGGGCCTGAATTCTGGGCCTGGGCGCTGTCCCTCAGCTCTTCAGCTCAAGGCTAGCACTCTACCACTTGAGCCACAGCGCCACTTCCGGCTTTTTTCTTTTTTGCTTATCTGGTGCCAAGGAATCGAACTCATGGCCTCAGGCATGCAAGGCAATCGCTCTATCACTGAGCCACCTTCCCAGCCCCCTCTTTTCATAACTTTAAAGGCCACTTTGCTGTCATTTTGTGAATGGTCTTTGACATGCTGATTTTTGCATTATGGCATTTCTTCTTTAGCTTAAAGTTCATTGTAATTAATACTTTTAGGTCTTTATTTGTGATCTATCATAAATATTTTCTCCTCATTACAACTTTTGAAATATGTGTTTGCCATGTGTGGTCATTAACATAATGGTCCATAGCAATGTATGTATTTGAGTTCCTAGTCCTATAAATACATTGCTTTTTTCAGTAAAAAGGATTTAAAAGTTGTAATTGAATCAGGGACTCTGAAATGGATAAATGGTCTTGGAATATTCAGTTGGGCCCCATGTAATCACAGAGCTCATGAAAGCTCACCGCCATTTCTGGCTGTGGTTAAAAGAAGATACAAAGAAAGAAAAGGGATCAGAAAGATGCAAAGATACTAGCTTTGGAGATAGAGGAAAGGTCCTAAGACAAAAAGAAAATGTTGGTGACATCTACATTCCCTTCAGGGGAAAAAACTAGAAAGTGAATTCTCTTCTACAGCCTTCAGATTGCAATGTAACAACCTTCACTGTAGATTAGTGGGACTTGTCTGGCTCTGGTCTACAGACTGGAAAGTGATAACTTAATCTGAGTAAACTAGGTTTGTGGGAAATTGTAGCAGCAGGAATAAATAACTAAAATACTATGCCATTAAAATAATTTGGACTCCCATTTACTAATCTTGTCCATTTAAAAATTTTGGACTCAAAGTTACTAATCTTGTAGAGCATCTGGAGTTTGAGCCAGATTTATGCAACCATTCCTTCAGACCTGCTTAAATAGGAATTCATTTGGTTTCCTCCTTCATTTGTGTAGTCTCATCACTTTTCATTTAGATTCCCGATGAGCTCAGAGTTTATATTCCTATAAAATTTAGTGTGTATTTGTTTCAGTGGCCAACCAGTTATCCTAGAACTATTTGATGAACACCCTTCTTGTGATCGCAGGCACATCTCTTTATTATAGGCTGTTGGATTTCCAAGACCATTTCTTCCATGGCTGTCCACTCATGCATGAACACCATATTCCTGATTTCAGAAAATTCATATGTTTATTGTGGGGTGGAACTGTTTCCTTTCTCAGCTATTTTTTTCTTAAGGTTTTTTTCTTCTCCTTCCAAGTGTTTTCATGAGAAAGTTAGTTGGATGTTTTTATTATAGGGGGGATATTTCTCTCTTGTAAATGCAGCATAGCAACAAGCTGAATTAACTAGTTTCACTCTCAAATAACCTTGTTGGTATTTTTATTGGTACTGTGTTACATTTTTCAAAGTAACTTTCAAACTGACCTCATTATAATCTGAGTCATTCTATTACAAAAGAGTGAATGCCTTACGTTTCTTCAAGTCTTGTTTTTGTGGCTTACATTTTAATGTTTGTCTCAGAGATCTGATACATTTTCTACATATGATTTTCCTTATGTAGTTTATCACTTGTGATAATGTAATTCTATCCAACAGGTTACAATCAGTATCTCTCAAGACAGCTGACTCCTGTATTTTAAATTTTACTGTGTCTATTTTATTGAGTTCATTTTGTTATTGATTCCCGTCATTTTCCAGGCATACTAACATATCATCTATAAATCCAGTTTTTACATGTCTTTCCAATTCCTATGCTATTATTTGTATATTATGTATAACTAATGAAATATCAGCTGGTATTGAAGGTAGTAGAATCTCAGTTTTGTCTGTAATGAGGTTGAAAGCTTGCATGTCCCCGTTAAGTAAGATACTGATGTGTGTGTTTTACCATGTTAAGAAAATATGTTTTAAGTCCTATCTTATTGGATTTTCATCAGATATGATATTATCAGAAATTTCAAACATTTATGTGGAGAATCATTCAATTTTTCACTGGAATTATTGAAGTGGTATATTGTACTAATGGCCTGATATTGAGCCAAATTTACACTCCTGAGAATATAAGTTTGGTTACAGAATTTTTAAACTGTAGTTGCACTGTTTTGATCTACTTGTTTAGCATTTCTTTGTGCCAACACTGGGGTCTGAATGCAAGGCCTCATGTTCTCAGCTTTCCTGCCTATAGCTGACACTCTTATCACTTGAGCCATACCATTGGTTTAGTATTTTGCTGGTTAATTGGGAGTCTCACAAACTTGTGTTTCTCTAGGCTGGATTTGAACTGTAATCCTTCAGTTCTCAATTTCTTGAGTAGCTAGGATTGTAGGTATATACCAGTGGAAAGCCTGGCTTATTTAACATTTTTACATTGATATACATAGTGACATCATAACCTAGAAAGGTTTATATATATATATATATATGTATGTATACATATGTATATATACATATATATTTTATTCATTAAAACTTGTTAACATCTTAGTTTCCATCTTCTTTGTTTTGGTCAGTTTGTCCCCTTTTGAGCAGAGTATTTAGGTTGTTTATATAGGTTGAGTATTCCTAATGTGGAAATCACAAAGTCAAAGTGCTTACAAATATGAAACTTTTTTAGTGTTAAGATAATGCCAACAATGGAAGATTTGGCCCTTGCGCTATGAGATGCACAGTCAACATGCAGATGTACTAAAAGTGTCACTTTAAATTACCTTTCAGCTATACATTTAAGAAACTCAAATTAATTTCATGTTTAGATTTGAATCCCATCTCCAAGATACCTCATCAAGCATGTGCAAATATTCCAAAATCTTCCCCCCACTAAAAAAAACCAAAACTCTGAAATCTGAAACACATCTACCTTTATACAATTTTGATAGAGGATGTCCATCTGTACTCCAATTTTTATTGGTAAATATTCATAGGAATAATAATTTTTCTATGACCACTTATGTGAGTGTATATAAACTTCCTTATATTTTAAGAAATTTTGATGTATATTCTCTTTCATTGAAATTACTAAAAGTTGTTCTAGTTTTCAGAAGTAAGATTATCTTTTACCTTTTTGTTTTGTTAATGACTTGTTTACTGCATTACCACTAGGTGCCATTTGCAATACTGTTCTCAAACTGAATTATATAGTGTATTTTGTGTGTGCTGTGTGTGTGCTTGTATATGCATGTGAGCTTTTCCCTTAAGAAGCCCATGGTACTGGGGTTTCCATGTCCTACAGCATGAATGCTTTTACCTTTACTGAGTAGATCTAAAGCGTTCCCACCTATATTTTTCAGTCTTGTTTATACACATTTTTACTAATGCATACTGTAATTAGAATTATTTTTTGCAACTATGATGGCTGTGAAATTGTGCTTATCAGTCTTTTTTTTAATTGTGAAAATACCAGACAGAGGGGTTACAATTACATGGGCAAGATAATGAGTACATTTCGTATCAAGCATTGTAGCCTCTTCCCTTATTTCCCTTTCCCATCCCTTCCCATCTCCCCCTGTGTCCCTATTTAAACAATTTGTTTTTTCTCTTCCCCTCTACAAATTATACCAACATCAAATACAGTGAAAGCAGGGGTTTTACCGTGGGGGAGGGACATACAAAGCCACAAAGAAATATATTATAAATATGTTAGAAACAATAGCAAGAAAGAAAAAAACATTTGAGTCCTTATCTTGGGGTTCATTTCGCTTAACATCAACTTATCTGACCATTTCTGCTTGTCTAAGATATATACTAGTTATTGCAAATAAAGGAAACCATGGGACCTATGTTTCTTTGGGCCTTGCTTACTTCACTTCATATATTTTTTCCAAGTCATTACATTTCCTAACATATGGGGCAATGTCATTCTTTCTGATGGAGGCATAGAATTCCATTGTGTGTGTGTGTGTGTGTGTGTGTGTGTGTGTGTGTGTATCACATTTTTTGATCCATTCATCTACTGAGGGGCCTAATTTGGGATGGCAATTCTTTTCCATATTCATAGGCTTCCAAAAGATTCATTTAGTCTGTGTCTTGACTTCTTGAATTTCATTGATGGTATCTTTTTTCCCTTGTGCAGATATAAAAATTTTAATGTAGCCAGACTTCATTACACTTCCCAGACGGATGATAGAAAAGTATCTTCTAAATTGTTATTCAAAAAGTTTTATAAATTTATTTTCACCTTCAGGTTTTAATAGCCTAAGACACGATCCTAATTATTTCCCAATAATGATTCTGTTCTGTCTTATACCTCAATTTAATATGTGAGCATTGTGTCTCTTCAATTCCTTTAGATCTTTTATCTATCTGACTTTTCTGTCTAATTATCTACAATAACGTTTCTGCCCAGTTTTGGAATACTAGGGGAAATCCCTTCTTAGAGACACTTGGTTTGTGTGGATGTTAGAGGGAACCTTTCATGTTTACATAAAGAATGTAGGATCAGTTGGTGAAGCTTAGTATATCAATTTGCCTTAGTTGATAATGATTCATATTTGTAGAGGCAGGAGACTAAATTCTATCATTATAACACATTTTTCTAGCTTCTCAATTCTTTCATTGTGCCCTTTAACAAAGTAGTTCACGCAGAAGTACCTATTCTTGTGTATCTTCCATTCTTTTTTTCCCTTTTATCTCCTTTCTGTTTTCTTTTCTTTTCTTTCCTTCTTTCTTTCTTCTTTACATGATTTGTTTTAAATTTTTCAAAAGCTTATTTTGTTGGAAATCATATTTGCAATATGAGTCTTACATGGTTGTACAGAGTATGTATATAATGTGTCTTACATCACTATAGTATTTTATTATTACTACTGTAAAATATTACTTTCCATATTATAGACTCAGTTTTATTTAGGATTTTTGAGATTCTTTTTAAGTTCTGCTTCCCATACGGCTTATGTTTACTTTGGGTAGAAAATTCAGTCTAGCCTCATAAAAGTCTTCCAAACTTCTCTGTTGAGCATCCACTCTCCCTTTTCTTCCCCTCTCATCCTCCTTTCTCCTCCACTTCTGGTTTTGGTGCTGTGTAACTCTTTGGTATAGAGATTTCTAATTTTTGTATTGAGTTCTAGTTTTGTAAAGATTGTCTTAAAAGTTTTTCAACCCACCATTCAAAAATAAAAAAACAAATAGCACAATTTTAAAAATTAAGGAAGAAATTTAAAAACCTATGAGCACATGACATATGAGCATATGAAAAGATGCTGACCATCATCGTCCATTGGGAAAAAGTACAAACAAACATCATAACAAGATACCATTTCATACCTACTATGATGGTATATACTCAATGAAAGAGGGTGTGGAGAAATTGGAACTCATACATAGCTTTTGAAAATAATTTGATAGTTCCTCAAAATGTTAAGCATGTTACTATAGGATCCTTCCACTTAGGTATATACACAGAATATGAAAATACACCACTGAAAAACATGAATATGAATTCTTTTTTGATACACATATCTATCTATCTATCTATATATATATATATATATTTACTGAAGCAAACAATACCATCAGTGTACATTAATTGGTTGGTTAATCTTTATAAACTCTGCCAAACATGGTAGTATATACCTGTAATTCTAGCTCCTTAGGAAGTTCAGGAAAAGGATCAAAAGTTGAAGGCCATATAATTGCCAGTGGCTCACACCTGTAATACTAGTAAGATCTTTGTCCCCCCAAAAAGTAAACAAAATAAGGAGCTGGGGTGTTGCTTTATGATAAAATGTTTGCCTGTCTTTCATAATGTCCTGAGTTCAATTCCCAGTGCCACCAAAAAACAAAGACAAACTTTTTTTTAACTGTGTTTCTATTGATTGTATAACAAAGCAGTTAAGAGTATGGTGGCTTGTAAGTTTGAGAATTATTTCTGTCATGGTTATTTCATTTAATCATAGGAAATTTATTTGAGGAGTGAGAGGGTCACATTATAAAAATCAGATCTAAATTCTGCCTTCTTATGTGGAATGGCTAGGTTAATAGAGCTTTTTTTCCACAGTATTATTCACCATAGATAAGATATGGAACTAACCAAGATGTCCCTCAGTAGATGACTGGATCAAGAAAATGTGAGATATATATATATATATATATATATATATATATATATATACATACATATATATATATATATATATATATATATAAATTCTAGCTTCCACCAGAAAGAATAACACTGCCCCATTTGTTAGGAAATGGAAAGACTTGGAAAAAAATCATACTAAGTGAAGTCAGCCAGACCCAAAGAAAAATAGGCCCCATGGTTTCCCTTATTTGCAACAATTAATATAAGTCTAGGATAATCTTTTCACATGAGCAAAACAGCTCAATAGTTATGTACATATGACCATTTATGAGGCTAAGCAAAATGAACTCCAAGATATGGACACAAGAGGTTTTTCTTTGTTGTTGTTGTTTTTAATGTACTATGTGATTTTCTGTTTCTTTTGTATGTTTTTCTCCCTATGGTATATCCCTTGTTGTAATTGTATTTGGTTTTGGTACCCTGGTATTGTATATACATTTATTTGAACTAGGAAATGGAAGGGGAATAACAGAATGGTGAGACAAAAGAACAAGGGGAAAATGAGTGCAACAGAGACATACTCAAGACAATATGTTGAAATGATCTGTGCAACTTGGGGAGGTTTAGGGGTGAAGGGAAAGTAGGAGAAAAATAAGGGAAGGGGTAACAAGTTTAACAAGAAATGTACTTACTTCCTTACTTAAGTAACTGTACCCCCTCTATACATCACCTTGACAATAAAAAATGACAAAAATGAATATGAATTCTTGCAGGCCCATTATTTATAACCAAAGAACAGTATAAAGGACTACTAAGAGTCAAAATTCAGAATTTACCAAGCAATCCCTTACTCTCCACAGTAATGTATGAGAGTCCTAATTATTTTACAGGCTTCATAACAGATGACATTTTTAACCTGTTACACTTTGTCATAATTCTAGTGAATATGAGTGAGTCTTATTGTAATTTTCATTTTAATATTTGATATTGAACACTTTTAATGCATTTATTTGCCCAGTTGAACATTTGGTAAACTGTATCTTTAAATCTGTTGTTCATTGTAGTTGTAGCACTTTATTAGGTAGTAGGATTTTTGTTATAATTTTATATTTTATTTTTATATTTAACTAGTTGTACAAAAGACTTGCCATTCAACAAAGTAATCTATGAATTCAGTGAACCCTGATCAATGGCATCACATTCATCATTCTCTCCCATTCCTCTCAATTCCATTCCTACCACCAATTTTCTTAATTTTGTAGAATATGCATTGAAATTCATGACTATATCTTTCCTTTCTCCCATTATAAAGCATATTTCTTCATCATATAGAGGAATAAAAGAGGCTCAATGACAACTCCCATGGCCTGCCAGGCCAGTATCAAATGACATTTTGATTGTAAGCAGGGACCAGAGAAATTCTGAAGATGCACATACATAGTTTCTTTTGTAAAGGCTCCCTTGCAACATTTATTCCAGTTCATCTAAGCATTAGTTTCTCTGTATCCAGTCTCAATTTCTATGGTTTGTCTCAAATCTTTTACCTTCACATTGGTTATTTTACTTTATTTATTTATTTTATTTATTTTTTATTGTGAAAATACCATAGAGAGGGGTTACAATTACATGGGCAAGGTAATGAGTGCATTTCTTTTTCCTTTTTTTCTTTTTTCTTTTCTATTTTTTTTGGGGGGGGGGTCCGGCCGTGGGGCCTGAACTCTGGGCCTGGGCACTGTCCCTCAGTTCTTCAGCTCAAGGCTAGCGCTCTACCACTTGAGCCACAGCGCCACTTCCGGCTTTTTTTTTTGCTTATGTGGTGCTAAGGAATCGAACCCGGGGCCTCAGGCATGCAAGGCAATCGCTGTACCACTGAGCCACCTTCCCAGCCCCAATGAGTGCATGTCTTATCAAGCATTGTTGACTCCTCCTTTGTTTCCCTTTACCATCCCTTGCCATCTCCCCCTCACCCCACCCCGTGCCAAAGTTGTAATATTCATTTTTGACATTATATCTTTTACATCTCATTGTTGCAATGGGTCCACCTGTATATTGGTTATTTTAATGGGGCCATTTGAGGAAGCATTAGGACTGTCTTCTCTATTCAGTGCAGGACTTGTTGGAGTGGGAGGATTTATGTCTGGAAATTAGAGTCTACCTCAGTACTGGAGACTGAGGCCTTAATCCCATATATTCTAGCATCAACTCAAGTTGATGGGGAACTCTCTATCTGTAAATTGCATATAACTTACAGGAACCAAAAGTACCTCTCTAGAAGTCTTCACAGATTATGAGGACAGTCAGCTTGCTAGAGGTGGAGTATGAGACTCCTATCCATGATTCCTTTTGATGGGAAACAATCTGGTCTCACGTGTAATTATGTGGTTCTACCATTAGAACAGCTATCTTGGTCATGAGCAAGATTTGATATGGCCTTCCTTTGGTGGGATCAAGATTTGATCAAACATTTCTTGTCTTTCTCTGAGCCATTATCCTCTTTGCAGGCTTTTGAGCAAGAGCTGGAAACTCATGAAGGAAGGATTTACAAAAATCTGAGGGAAAGCAGAAAGTTACATTAAAATCCTTTCTAAAAGAAATTTCTCCTCCTCTACAAGGAAATTCTATTGGAAGTTCTTTCTCTGAGAGAAAAATTTCTTTTACAATTGTTTTTGTTAAAACTCTTCTCAATAAGGAAATTTCATTAAAAGTATTTTTCTCTAAAAAAATTTCATGAAATTTCTTTTTCTCTAAAAGAAAGAAGCATTTACTGAGTACTAAGCTTCAACTTGGGGAGGCAGAGATATACAGGTGGGCAAGCAGTTTTGTATTTGGTTCTGGGGATGGGAAAAACCTTAACAAAGAAGTGAATCTAGTGCAGAGATAGAGCATGTGCCTAGCTTTTTAAAGTTTAAAGTGCCTAGCTTTTTTGTTAAAGTTTAATTCCAAGCAAAAAAAATTAAAAATAACAACAAAAGAAAACAGCTGTAGATTTGCTCTTCTGTTAAGTGTTTCATCTTAGAAATATCCTTTTTAATGTCATGTGGTTATCCTGTATTGTTCAACCCTCCAATGTTAGGGGTGACACTTGACTTTTCCTTTATGAAGAAGCTAACTCTGAAAAAGTCTACTGACATCCACTAAAAGCTAGTTGGTGAGGTTAGACATGTAGCTCAGGAAAATACTAGTCAATGAACAAAAGAGCATCAGGTACTGAGTTTGAGTCCTACTCTCGAGCCATAAATAAATAAATAAATAGATTAAAAAAAAACCCAAACTAGTTTTTCAGTATGATTTCCTACACCAAGACTAGGAGTTGTATAAGCAGAAGCATTAAGACAAAGCTGGGTAGATCTGGCTGCCTCTCTTCAGTTATAGATCTTTAAATCTGAACATAAAAATGCCATTTGGGTACTAAAATGTAAGTGTGGAAACCTTCTAAGCAGTAAGCCTGAAAACAGACCCTATCAAGGGTGGGGTGAGGGCAGTGTTTACTGTTTCCACCAGTCTTATTTTCAATTTGCAGTGTTAGGTAATTCTGACAAAGAACATGGTAACGGTCTACAGGGTAAAAACATGCATGCCTCTCAAAAACAACCATTTTTCCTTCAACTTGGTCTCATGGCACTTAGCCTGTCTCTTGGTTGATTCTCTAAGGATAAACAATTCCAGGAGAAAAATGTCTACTGATTCAACTGCCAATCATGCAAGGGAGAGATAGGAGTTAGGAAGTAAAGATAGTCATAAGTTATCAGCTGTAAACTTGTCAAAGAGACAAGTTCTCAATGTTTTTACCAGACTCACTGATGTCTCAGGGTGAAACAGTTCAACAATCTGGTTTTAACACACCTTCCAGGCAATTCTGATCTCATTAAACTTTGAGAACCTGTATTCAATCAATGGTCAACTGCATTTAATGAACAGCCATTATTACCTTAACTCATTCCCTGAGAAATAAACTCAGTGGCAAACATTTTCTTTTTCTTCAAAACAAAGACCAAAGTTAAAACATGGTCTTTTTTTTTTTTTTTTGCAACTCAATGCTGTGGCTTGTTTGTGAAACAATTTAAGATTACTCTCAGGAGAGTCTCAAATATCTGGTGGTATAAAATGATTACCATTTCTCTGATTAAAAAGAACTTTCATTGGTGGAGGCCTGATACAACTGAAGTAAGTAGAACTCTCCCTTTACTAGAAAGGCAACAAGAAAGCCATTTTGCTGTAACAACAGAAAATCTCTGATACAGAGGAAAGAAGTTTCTTATTTCTTCAAAGACAAATTAAATAGAACACAGTTCTAAGACTGATCTCTCCCATTGGAGAACCAAAGAACTATCTTGATGAATACTAACTTCTAATTCAGAAGCAGACCTTATGCTCGTAGCCTAATTTGTGTGACGATACTCTTCAGAAAGGCTTGTGTTGGAACTTAGAAATTATCCTTCTCTAACCCCTCATTTGACCTACAAGGGGGCTTGTTCTTGGTTCTTCCAAGTCTAACCTTAGAATATCAACCTTAGAATACCTACTTCAAAACCTTATTGCTCTGATGACAAGGATCTACTTCAATAGTTCTGTGTAATCCTGGACAACATCATAAATATCACTGACAAAATTGGTAGAAATGCTAACTCTCCTGCTTTTTTCTCCAGCTGTGGGTGGATTGTACAGCAATTGATATCTTTATCAAGTCTTCCAGGTAGTTTTGATCTTGCTGAACTTCCACCATCATTGCATTCATTCCCCCTGCACATTCATCTACCTTCTCTCCCCATATATGAGGTTCTCTAGCCTTTTGAGGCTATGGCTAATCTGAGTAAAGATTACCCATGATATCTCTTGAAAATATCATTTTGAGGCTAGGAAAAACACTTGGTGATGTGCTTCTTCCCATCAGCTAAAAAATCCAAGCTTAAAGCAAAATCATAGGTAGCTGCATGGCTGTGAAGTTGATATTTGTACTTGCTAAGTAGAAACCATTCTAAATAGTAGCAAGATAATAGTAAGTAGCAGTGGCACCTATAATAATCCTAACTACTTGGCAGGTTAAGATCTGAGATTCACAGCTAGAAGTCAGGCAAAAAGGTCTGCAAGACATTTCATCTTGAGTTAAACACCGAAAAGTCTGAAATGAAGCTGTGGTTTAAGTGGTAGAGCACTAGCCTTGAGCCAAAAAGGGTAGGGGAGACGCAGGGATAGCATGAAAGTCCTAACTTCAATCCCCAGGACCTGGACTGAAAAAATAAATAGTAAGAGAGCTAACTAAATCTGATGTCTCATATAACTTGCTATTTTTTTAAAGTATCTATCCCTGTGAAGTCTTATGCTATTAAGTAGACCATACACTTTTAGAAACTGAAAACAAAACACCCTGACATGGCTGGCTTGTTACAAACAGCACAGATGATAGTTAAAAACTGAAGTCAAGGAACAAATAATTTCAGGAAATGTCAGTAAAAAATAGCGATTGGTTACAAGATTGAGACGTTTTAGCTTGACAGAAAAGATTTCCCCACACCTGGAATCCTGAGGATGCTTTGTCTTGGGACAATCATCCATGACAAAAATTGTGTTTCTAAGCATACATACTTAGGGGAGCAAAGCAGGGAGTTCATTTACCAATGGGAAAGTCATTTATTTATCCTAATTAATTTTCTATGTAAACTAGCCACAATTGGACAAAGCAGATGTGTTAAATCAATTTAGCAAGGCAATTTACTATGATGAGGTTTGTTCAGTCATAGGGAGCATCAGGAAATTTGTGCAAGTATTTTTCCAAATTTGTCCTGGCTATGCAAATGTCACATAATTAGTTACCATACTTCACATGCAAAATTATTTGCTATAATAATCACACTCAACTCTAGTGAACATGAAAACTTTTATTTTTATCACTGGAAGGCTGTAATTGAGTGTCAAACACAGGAAAACCTAGTTCCAACGTTCCACATCGTTATTCCAAACAAACAAGTGCAACAAAAGTTAGGAGGGTCCTTGACGCTGGGCAGCACTTGAAGAGTTATCAGCATCACAAAAAGTAAAAGTAATTCATTCTGTTTTTTGGACTAGATTGCTTCAGGTAGACTTTCTAGCCTCTATTATGGAATGACTCAGTACAATCACTTAATATTTGCCAGAAGAAAAGCAAATTTCTGATATGGAATCTTCTGAAATATAACTACTGTTACGTATCCAGCTGCCCCAGGCTGACAGGCTGGATAAAATGGGGACTTGTAGCATGGTGTCTTCCCCTGGCTTATTCTGTCAATGGTCCCACTAACAGGGGGGCTTTCTGGGCTATGTCTTCCTGCCAAAGTTCTGTGTTTTCTGTTTTCGGTTGGAAGTCTTTTTTAAGTCCTAAATGCCTCCTAGCCACTTGAGCTATAACCCATCTATTTGTCCAGAATGGAGAATATGAAACTTGGCAGTGACCATACTGGATAAATCTCGGCAAACCAGAACAAGTAGGACATTCAAATATAATCTTACTGCCTTCTATGACTCCTCAATTTTGTGCTCATTCCTTACCATCCTGTTGTTTTTAGTATGTTCAAATTTCCTCACTGATAGTGAGGTTGGCCTCAAATTCTAAGTCTCTTTTGCTCACCCACTCTCTGCTTCTTTCATAATCCCAATCATTGGCTGAAGCTTGCTTTACCACAGGTGGATTGCTCTGGAATGAAGGGTTACCATTTGCCTGGGGATTCACTCAGAGGGTTTCCAGTGTCTCCACTGCCTGTCCCTCTTAGACAGATCAATGTGCATTATAGCCATGTTACCACATTTGAGCTAATAATTGTGATTACAACTCAATGCTTGGGCATTCAGTGGGACCAGCCCTTCAACTAGGAGGGGTTCAGTTGTAATCGTGACTTATACCTACATGGTGTGCGTAAGTCAGGATTGAGATCCCAGTTTTGTTACTTAAATTATATCTTGCCATTGTTTTATTTTTTTATAAATATTGTACTTTTGGGTCATAGTATGATTGCTCTAGAATCTAAACTTGTTAAGCACTTTTCCATGTTTGTATTAACTTTAGCAAGAGGAATGAGCAAAAGAAGCCTAAAACTATGCTAACTCTTAAGAGAAATGTCAATTTTTGGCATATTTATCTTTTAGAAATATAATGATGGACATTATAGAGATACTTTGTTAAAATAAAAAATGGAAATTGTCTGGAAAAAAGGAAGTAGTAAAAGACAATGTTAGGCTGCCCATAAAGGGAAGCCTTAGTTTCCTATAAAGGTTAGCTGCTAAAAATTTCTGATGTCTTTGTAAATCAATTATCATCCTATTACATCCCTAACTTGAGGTAGTGACAGTTCCCAACCAAATACAAAGACCCTATTTATTCTTTACTAGATCAAGTCCCCATTTTAAAACAAAACATTAAAAAGATTGTGGTGTTGTCTTCTTAATTTTATGCCTTTGTCTTAGCCCAATATTAAATTTAATTAGATAGAACTTAAACTGCTGTGTATGTACAACTGATTCTATACAAATAATTGTTGGTATCAAATTTGCATGTGTGTTACAAACCAGCTGCCTGTGGTCCTTCTGCTCTACCCAGATGGATTTGTGAACAGCTCAGGAAGAGCTACTCGTTACTTTGGGTCCTTGAAGGTAATTGCAGACCGTTACTCCTGGGACTGTGACAGGCAGGATGGCAGCACAGAATTCAAGACCCTCAGTGCTATAGGAATTTGTATTCCAGGAAGCTTTAGAGACTTTAAGTGTTAAAGCTCTGGACCAGGCAGCTTGTCAGCCTTGCTACTGCCTTGCTGCCAGGCCACCTTCCTCTCTGCCATTGTCACTGCTTCTGCTCTTCATGTTATCAGCCCAGAAAAATCAGAATGAGCACTGGAGAGAAAGTCTTTATTAGGATCTGATGTTATAATATCAGGGGTGCAGCAAGAGGAGTGTCTCCCAGATTCTCACCTTGTGAGTCATGCAGCTTGCTAGTATTGCCTGAGGAGGAGGAGACAAGGGTGTTTGCACCCATCATAGCAGGTCCCTCATGTTTGTGCCAATCATGGTACAGTCTGCCATGCAAATGAAGGATTTTGTTTGTGCCGATCATGATACAGACCATGATACAAATAAAGAATTGTGTTTTTGCCAACCACAAATTTTTGGGGGGCCGAAGTGCCAATCTGATGGGAATGGCAGTTCTGGCTGTGGTCTTTCGATTCTTTTGAGCCAAATTCTAAATACAGGCTGCCTGCTGGTGTAATGCCTTCTGGAACGATACTTTGGATATTGGCAGGAGGGCAGCTTGACTTCCTGTTGACTACTGCCTGTTGCTTAAAGTATCTGGGTGCACTAGAGAAGGTTCTAGAAGCTGGCAGTTACATGTTAAATTCCTCTAGCCCCCAACATCTCAGCACATTTACAAGAAAAAAATGAACTTGAAAAAGAGTATTTACAACACACCTTATCATCCAACTACTTTTAGCACTGTTCTAACAATGCTATATTTCTGTTCTGGTGTCTGAGAAAAAGTTAGGTCCCTAACATCTGTTTCATGTGTATCCAGCTTTTACATTGTATTTTTTTCTTTATCTTTGAACAGGCTCTACTTTTATTTTTCTGAACTCCAGAACCTTGTACTTGGTTCATCTTTAACCTGTTCATCTAAGTGTCTAGTAATTCTTCATCAGAATAAGTTCAATACTTATTTCCTTCATAAAGTAATTCATCACTTTTGTCAGTCTCATTTTATGCAGAAAGACTCCCTTAGCACTAAGTCAATAGATTTAATTAAATAGACACAGTCCTGTAAGTAAAACAGTTGAGACAACAAACATTTTAGTATCACAGTGTTAATGACACTCTTCCTGGGATATTATTCTCAGACTCAGATAATTGGGGTGGGGGGATAGACTTGAGAAAGTTACAATGTACTAAGTTATGCAGACATTTTACAGCAAATACTATTAACACTCCAGTGAGACACTGAGATAGAGTAGATCAAGGCTAAAACTGAGCTTGTCGAAAATAAGGTCCAGAATCACTTCTATATTTAATTATCTTGCATAACATGCTTGGAAAACAAATTTCTATCTCTATATTAGTGATGAGGGACTAGGCTTAGAGTCTAAGCTTCAGTATTTGAGTAGGTAGCAGAAAACAGTGCTATATTAAATCACATGAAAACAAGCTAAATACTCTTCTTTCCAGTAGGTTTTTTAAAAATGTAAACACTCCATTTTTCATATATTCTTAGTGTATGCTGTACAAAATATGTTAATTGTGATCTTTCTGCACGTGCATGCAGTGTACTTTAATAATTTTTTTGCCCTTTATTTCTTATTCCTTCCTCTTTATCTCTAGAGTCTTAGAAGAGACCTGAGAGTTTACAGTTTTAACAAGTTTTAGGAACTCAGGATTTGTGGAACACAGGACTGGAGCAGCTCTAAATCTTTTCAGTGTTTTAAGTATGCAAAAACTTAATATAGACTACCTGAAGGTAAAGTGTTTGTTCAAATCTCTTTCTCCTATCCATTCATTCAACTAACTCTAGGTAAACACTTATTAACATGCAGTATATTTCCCAATAGTTTCCAGTACTACTTTTCAAAAAGTTTTAAAAAATGATTAAATAGGTCATTTCAATCATTTATAGGTATTTGACAACTTCATTTCTGTGATCATGGAAAGCCATAAAAAAGAATAAACAGGAAATGCATGCAAAATTTTTAACATAGTCTCAAACACTACGTAAGGATTCAGCATCCACAGCTTGTAGCTCTCAGAAATTAACAACCATTTAGTATATCCTCCTTTCACTTCTCACAATTGCTACAACTGTGAGCATCTCTTTGAACATTTTGGAATTTTCTTCCCTATTTAGCCTATGAGGACAGCAAGGGTCAGATCAAGATAAAGCTCCTGGGATGTGTAGGGTTCAGAAGGCCAGGAAGCATGATGCCACACCAAGTATATTATGAATTCCGGTAAGCAGTTACAATTCAAAGCAAATCACAAGCATTGGTTCATAATGTGTACCAGCTCCCAGAAGTGCCAGCTAACCTCAAGATATATTCCTTCTGTGTCAACTTACTCCGTGGGGAAGAGGAGAGCATTGGCAGCAAAATAAAATAAAACCAGCACAACTCTTGAGAGATCCTACATAATTCAGTTAGGCCTAGGCACCCGTCTTGAACACATCACATTTTTAAAGATTCAGGCTTTGTTCAAGGCTTTAATAATCAACGAATCAATCCTGAATGCACTTTTACAAGAGCTGGGATACCTGCCTGCTTCACAGTGTGAGAAATGTTTTTTTTTGTTTGTTTTCTGCCACCAGATTGACATCAGCAATTTAAAATTTTGTCCACAGTAAACTCCAAAAAATTCCTCTTGGAAATGGTACATGGTTACTCAGCAGGGAATAATAAAGGTTGATCTGGGTGCTGGTGGCTCATATCTGTTATCCTAGCTACTCAGAAGGCTAAGACCATAAAGATCATACAGCAAAATGAGCTCAGGCAGGAAAGTCTGTGAGAATCTTATCTCCAATTAACCATCAAAAAGACACGTGGAGCTGTGACTCAAGTAGTAGAGTAGTTTCCTTGAGCAAAAATAAAGCTCAGGGACAGTGTTCAGGCACAAAAATGAAAAAAAAAAGGAAAGAAAGAAAAAAAGAAAAAGAAAAAAGTCTGAACTCCAAATGGATTTCCTGATTTCCATTGGAAAAAAAAAGTCTACTTTTACATTCATCTTTGACCCCATATAGTTTCCAAACTCTATGATGTTAAGAATCCTGGGCTATATGGAAGTTCACTATAATCTTCCCTGTAGAATACAAATGTGTAAAAGGAGTAAGCCAGGCCTGTTGGGCAAACACATCAATTCAACCTCAGGGGAGGATCAAAGGCATGAATGGAATTTAGGTATCTCTTAATGCTTATTTGGTAACACAGTAATTGGATCCCTATCACCTTGTATGAATATCAATTCAAAATGAATCAAACACTTTAATTTAAGACCTGAAACCATGAAGATATTTCAGGAACAAGTAGGACTCTTTGTCATAAGCAGGAACTTTCTAAGAAAAGATCCAGAAACAAAGAAAATCAAAGAAAGAACAGATCACTGGGATAGCATCAAACCAAAAAGTTTCAGTATGGCAAAGCAAACAGTTAACAAGGTAACAGGATGTCTTCCCGAAGTGTTTCCCTAAATTTCCTTACCTGATTTATACCATTGTTACTAATTTCAATTTTCTGGAACATGGTCTGGGAAAAGATGCTACCTGAGATTGCTTAAGTTCAATATTTTTTCCTCAGAAATCTTCTGTACAATCATATTTTTAAAATTTAAGATTCTTGCAACAGCATTCATAGACATAAATTGAGAAATATTCGAAGCATAAGGCATTTAATTCCTTCATTGATTAATTGATCCAGTGTACTTGGAATAACTCATGTACCTGACCTTTGTGAGGTGCTGGGATACTGACTTATATTACAAACAGGTGGCAGGCAATCAAGTTATCTAGTAACTTAGTAATCTGCATAAACGTATAAATTTTCTATAAAGGGATAACTCATATTAGGAGTCACTTCCTCTTTCTTGAAATACTTTCCTTACTAGGCTCCTCATTGGGGTCCCAGGCTCTTGATTTGCCTTCATGTTCATGCCACTTTTGGATATTCCTTTCATCTCTTGACTGTTTAACATTGGATGACTCATGACAGTCCATGAACTACTTTGTCTTCATAGTCTTGATAGACTTAATATAATGACAGTACTGTATTCAGTCATCTACAGTCTATACAACCCCCAAACGAATCTTAGACATTTATCCAGTTGTATACTGAACATCTTATTTGGGTTGATAAACATCAAAATAGTTAACAACCACAAATAAAAGCTCTACTCACCCAAGTTCTACCACCACTAAAAATTTTACAGAAGCTAACTTAAAAATTAATGTATCTTAGTCTTTACAAGTAAAAACCTGAAGTCCCGGGTGCTGTGGAGATACACACACACACACACACACACACACACACACACACACACACACACAGATGAAGCATATGCTAGGCATTCATAAAGTCCTGGATTTGTAGCTCAACATCACTAAAACAAAATGTACTCCACCTAATTTTTTTTTCATTTGAAGTGAGGAAAGCTATTTATCCTCTCTTTCCTTTTAATAGCACAAAACAGTCTCAGATTTGGCACCAATTAATTAATTTCTTGTTACCTGTCCCAGTTATCAACCCTCACCTACATTCTTGGCAATAGCTAATCACAGATCTCTCTGCTTGTCCTTCATTTCCACAATTAATTCTCCTAGTGGCCTTCAGATAACTTCAGTAAGCCAAAAATCAGATGATCAGGTCCCTCCCTCTGTTTCTGGGTCCTCCCATGTCAGTGACATCAAGTCCTGTTAGCTCCTAGATCACTGGATCTACCTTCTAAGCATTCCTCTTCACCACACTTCCCTAGCCCTGCCCCCTTCTTATAGCCTCATTAATGTTCTTGCCAGACACAACTGTATCTAGGGACCATAAACTGTTCTTCCCACTTCCTGTGCCTGTCATCCAAGATATCTGCGTGCCTTGCTTGCTCCTTCGCCTTACTTCAGTCATTAAATCAAGTTAAGTATTTTCAGTCAGAGCTTTCCAGAAGGCTGTAAGCTTATATTCTACCCAGCCCACCCTGCTTTTCTAGGTAGTATGGATCATCTTTTGACACTACAATTACATCTTTATTTTTTCTGTCTTCTTGTCCAGTGTATCTATGTATTATATATAACTCCTATATGTTTACTTATGTATTTATACCTTGGACAAGCTGCACTAGGACATAATTCTTTTTTTGAAACTATATATATATATATATATATATATATATGACCACAAACACATACTAATTACTCAATAAGTACAATTGAGAAAACTGGACAGGATACAATTAGGGTTAGAACTAGGGACTTGGTAAATTGGAGATGGGGCAGTCAATTTCTGCTGCTACTTAGCTCCCATGAAATTGGAACAAGCCTGATGGGAAAATAATAGAACATAACAACATCTCTTGCTCAGGATGGTTCTTCAAGTGTACTCTCTCCCAGTGAAAGTCATCTTTACTTAGAGGACACCAATTTCCTAAGCACTGGTATTTAAACTAGCTGCAGCATAATAGAATGCCTTATTCTGGTAGGAAAAAAAAGTCTTTTTGAAACACTTCTTGGGATCACAGTAATCTTTTAACACACTGTTTTCATTTACTATTATTGATAAGTACATTAAATGACAATGGAACACTCCAAACTTTTATCATTTTGTACAAAGGGGTTCCAATTCAGCATGCTAGTTACTGAGTACAAGACATCTTGATGGATGTCTCTCATCATCCTCCATCTCTGCCAATCCCATTCATCCCCTCTCTTCCACTTTCACATACGTATACTATTATGACTGCATTTGCCTAATACCCTTTCTCTCTCTGTTCATTTGACCCCCTTCTTCCTTGACCTCAGCCTTCTTCCTAACAGTTTCCTGATGTTCATTTTGTTAAACTATAGTCAGTTATTAAACTGTAGTTGTTCAAAGGAATTACAGCATTTAAATCCTCTTCAACCTATGCCATAACTTTAGTTAACATATTTGAGTACCTATGTATATGACCTTATATGTTTAGCTACATATTTATAATTTGGATCTTTCTCCAAACTTAAATATTAGTAAAAAAAAAATCTTACAATCTAACCAGTAGTCAAAAGTGGCTTATTTATTTACTGGATAGAGCTCCACTTTACTTTGCTATAATGTGTATGATTTTGAAACCTGATTTGAAAATAAAAACTTTCAAATCATCAGTATTCATCAAGTGTCCACTGTTGTACAGTGCTGTAGTAAGCATCACTGGACTATAAAATAAGTGGAAGGCAGCTTCTGCCTAGGTAAATGGATACTTAATGCAGCTCTCACTCGTTTAAGTGTGGCATAAAGCAAAAGAATGATTTGGGCCCTGACTTAAAAGTCTATTCAATTTTCACAGTAAAATACATTTGGGCCTACCTCTTAAACCTATCTCAGTAAACGGGTTAATTTTTGCCTTTCAAAATTCCCTCGGTGTTTTGTTTATGCAACAAAATTATTTCCCCAACAAACACTGTCGTTCAAAGCAATTGAACATTTCTAAACTCTTGAAATAAATATATAAAGTCAGGTGTAATCCCATTGGTGGAATTTTTTCATGCTTTAAGCCTTGTTTATGGGCCTCTAGGACTACTGCTCTTTTTATTATACAAAAAACAAACAGACAACAACAAATCTCCTGGGGTAGTTCTTGTGTGTATCACCCAGTACAAATATATGTAGTTGTACTAAAATGTTACGTTAAAATGGTTCAAGATATGTCATTGAAACTAGCACCTCATTTCATCTGCCGAAAAAAACTATTTTAGTTTGGAAAGATATTCATTTTAGAACTCATTATTTGCAAATAAAATAGCGTTTCTTGAAAAGTAGCATTTTCGTGAGAAAATGGAAAAGAAATTTATGGGAATACTTTAAACTCAAAAATGGGCCTGAGTTCAGCATTTTCTTGCCCGAAGTCGATTTCCTTTTATCTCCAGAAATACCAACAGGAGGCGAAGGACCCAGCTTCTTGGCCAATTACATGCCCCTTGTCTCTTCCAGAAGCTTTATTCCCCAATGTACTTGGGAACTAACTTCTGACTTCAGACAAATGGCTGTTAGTTCCAGTCCTTACCTGCCAATTAACAATACTTTGCATACTGTGCCAGTCTCTGGGTCAGCCGCGTGATAAGATTAAGGAACCTGTTTGTTTAGTTCATTAGCAGAAATTCGTTCCACTCAGACAGAGCTTTTTCTTTTTTTCTTTCTTTCTACTGGTACTGGGAAATAAAAGCATCATTTCCCCTTTGGATCTCCGTTTCCCTTTTCAGTTCCTGGGTTTGGGGCAGACAATAGGAGCTTCCAGACCCCCTCTCCAGTCGTGGGTCCAGACGCCCCTCTCCCCTTATTGCCCCTCCCCGCCCTCTCACATCGCTCTCCCCCCCAACCCCCACCCCCGGCCGGCCCCTCCACAACTCCAGCTCCAGGCGGAGATTTGTCAGAACCATTCGGTTGAGACTGATTATGATCGCAGCAGATGGGCTGGATTTGACAGCGCCGAATCTAAACCGCTTCTGATGGGGGGGCCACGGAGGGGCGGGGCGGGGGAGAAGGTGGGGGTGGGAATCCCTGGGCCCACGCTGCTGCCTGCTAGGAGCGCACGCCCGCCGCCCCGCCGGGCGCTCGGGGCGGCTCTTTAACGCGCGCCTCGGAGGAAAGTGGCACAGTCGACCCCAAGCGGAGCGCGACGGGAAGGGTCCGGTGGCCACGACTGCGCTGGGACGCAGGGAGAGAGGCCTGAGCACAGGGGGCTGGCGGCGGAATACAACAAAGCCCAGGAGCGCAAGGTGCCCCGACTGCGGAGCGCGCGCGGCCCACGGCTTGACATGGCAAGTTTGGCAACTCCAGGCTCTGCGCCCAGCACCTTGCTGCCCCCCAATTGACGGCACCACAGGGTCTGCTCCCCCCACCCCCAGAGGGGCAGCGCCCACCCCGCCCCGGGCCCCCGCTGCAAAATGATCTACCACAAGCCAGGTAAGAAGACACCACCCCACCACCACCCCCTTCTCCGCTCCAGGGCGTGTTCCCTGCGCCCAGCCTTAGTCCTCCAGTCCCTGGCTTTTCTCGGGTGCTCGCCAAGCGCTGGCTTCTGCACGTCCCTCCTCAGTCTCCTTGGTTCGCTTTGCCCTCTGTGGCCCTCCGGCATAGGCGCCCGCCCGTGGCGCCTTACCCCATTCTGACTGCAGGGGGAGAAGTTCAGGGAGGTGGTGAGAGGCGGAGGGTTTCCTCCCGGAAAGCCCAGCCCAAGGTGGCGGGGCCGGGGGCTCAGGTCTAGGAGTGTGCGCACCCGCTGCTCGCTGGCAAGCAGCGCCACCCAGGTGCAGCCCGCACGCGCACGGACTTTCATCCCCCTCTCCACCTGTGGGGCCTTGCTTTTTTTTTTTTTTTCTGCTGGGGGCGCAGATGAAAACATGCACAAGTGACTCTACAACTTCCATTCCGCAGACCTCCAGACTTCCCAAGGGTGAGGGTGCAGAGGGTGGAGAGCGTGGGGATGGATCCCATGACTCCTTGGGCCTATCCAAGTACCCTGGGCTCAAGCCACGGCTGTCATTTGGTCTTAAGTCACAGTGTCCAAGTACTAGCAGAGTTTAACACCGGGAAGCGATGGGGGCGGGGAAGCTGTTGGATTTGGCAAGGACATTGCTTGCTGTGCTACTAGGAATCCCCCTCTCCCTAGCCAGCAAGGTCACAGGGCTACTGACTGGCCTGGTTCCTGCAGAATGCTTCTGCCCCATCTAGGACAAACCCACTCCTTCCTTAGCACTGAGTCCCTGACCTTGTCTGCTCAGCTGAGGGCTGCTAGCTGCATAGACATAGATGGCCCTTCCCTTACTGTCACAGCCAGCCTGGGCACAGCCAGAGTGTGCCCTGTTGCTACTGGCAACTGCTTATGCCGAAAGCCAAGCTTCCTAAGAGGCTTAATTCTGAGGGATGAAGAGAAATAGGATATTTTCTGGAGGGGAGCTGAGGGAAGGTACACGGGCCTATCTTGCCTCTGGGACATGGAGACCACCCAGGATGTGCACTCCTGTCTGCTGCACTCAACCCTATTCCTTGGAGAAAAGAGGAAGGGAAAATATCCTCATTCTTCAGGCTAAACACCTCTACGGAGCCCACCTTTGCTTTCTTGTTGGATAGCTGGTAGCCACCCTGAGGTTTCTTTTCATCCTGGAGACTGTGTTAAGTTAGATAAAGTATATGAGGTCTGTGTTCGTGGCCACTACCAATCACCTCCTTTCCACCTTTATTTCTACTTCCTCATCCTTCTCATCTATTAAAATCTTAAAAGGCATACTAACTGGAGCTGTTCTTGCCAATCTTCACCGAAGTGTTTTCCAGCAAGAAAGCATTTCATAGGAATACCTCTTTAAGTCACTTCTCTTTCTGGCTCTGTGCTTCCTCCCTTCTGTAACAGAGTTGGTCATTTTCAACTCAAGACACCATCCAGGAAAAAAGTCAGTGCTTATAATGAGCCATACTTGGATAACCAGGACCTGCTTTGTGATTTTCATTTCAGTCCTTTCAGGAATGGCAGCTTCTTCTCCAAGCCATCATAGACAATGCAGATTTTTTTTTTCTGGGCGAATAAAGCTTTCTGGCCTACTCTATACTCTTCCTTCTCCTCCTCAATACTGAGTATTAAGGGACTGCATTTTATTATTAAAGATAATATCTTAAGGGAACTTTTTGTTCTACAATGTCCTATCACAATACTATTTTAGCACCACATTTTTATTCTAAGTTGTCATGCTTAGAACTTGTTTATTTTTGCCTGTATAAGTGGTTTTGGAAAACCATGTGATACTTTTTTTCCCTGTCTGAAGTTTGAACTCAAGGCCTCAATCTTACTAGGCAAATACTCTACCACTTACTTGATCCAAGCCTCTAGCTACATTCAATGCTCTTGAGTCATTCATTCATTTTATCAAACAAAACTTTTTTGTTTTTGAGAGGGTTCCCATATGCTAGGCATCAGTATAGGCATTGGGGTGGGAAGGGACAGAGAAGGTGTACATGAGTCTTGGCATGTTAAAGTCCCCATTACAGCTGGATTGTGATTATAACTATGATGGTTAATATTATAACAGCACACTCCATTTGATTAGGACTTTACAGTTTACAAAGGGCTTTTATAAACATTATCTCCTTTAATCCCAGTGGCAGGAATTTTAAATAGCAAGGATTCCACCAAAAGGCCCAGTAATGCTCACCAATCCTGCTTAATCAAAAAGAAAGGGAATGTTGCAAATCATCCCAACAGCTGATGGGGCTTTAAAACACAGAATAAACAATTTAGAAGAAGCTTATGGAGCTTAGTAACTGGAATGTAACTCAGAGAAGATAAGTAAAATGCATGCTCTGTGTATATGAGCAGGAAGTCGTTCTGGGAAGAAAGTGTATCCTGTGAGCTTGGTGGCCCAGTGAACTGCAGGCTTTGGAGGTGGAGCCTTCCAGGGGGCTGGCTTGTTGCCTTATTCTAGGTCCTAAAATTGGATGAAAGTGTTAGCACAAAGTTGCTGGGAGACTAGCAAATTAAGCAAAATGAGTAGGCAATGCTGTTACTTTCTTTAGCTACAAAGCATTCCTGAAATATCTGAAGTCTCTAGAATATATTTACTAGAAAAATGAAGTGATTTTCTGTACTTGGAGCATAAGAAATGAGCTTGGGTGCTTGTTGGAAGCATAATAAAGACAATCTAGGTTTTGATATCTTTTACCCATTATTTTGAAAACTGGACATATCTCATGTGGATACACAGCAATTTCTCTTTTTTCATAATGTGTAGACAGAGTGGATAGAAAGCATTCATATAGGATTACTTCTCTTTTCAGCTCTTGAATGCAGAATAATAACCCTTTTCTGACATCCTCATTGTAAATATCCTTTGTTACTTGACTCCCCAAACTATTTTTACAATGCCAGCTGACAGTTAGAGATTTCAGACATCTTGTTAATGTTGCAGATCATTCTGTGAAGATTTATTCAGAGGATATTTCTCCCTAGTAGTGGGCTCGAACTCAGCTTAGGTGTTGCACTTTAGCTATTTTACTCAAGACTGGTGTTCTACCACTTGAGCCACAGCTCCACTTCCTGCTTTTTGTTGGTAATTGGAAATAGGAGTATCTGGGACTTTCCTGCTTAGCCTATATCTGGCTCATAGAAGTTTTGCAAATAAACCACATAAGTTATACAGTTATACGTGGGGGCTAGCTTTGAGTACTAAATAACAGATAAGCCAAGAATAATCAGAAGCACAGTATTTGAAGGTCAGAGATACCTGCAGGAACTTTATTTATTTATTTATTTAGTTAGTTGGTTAGTTAGTTAAGATGGTGTATAATGGGGTTACAGTTATATGTCAGGTGATGAGTACATTTCTTTTTGAACAGTATCACCTCTTTTCTTGTTTTCTCCCAGTTGTTTCAATCCCAACCTGCTCCCCCACAAGTTGTATAGTTCATTTTTAACATAGTATCTAGTGAGTATCACTGTTGCATTTGTTTACCCTTTGTCCCGCCATTTTTGTTGTCCCTCTTACCCTCTCCAAAACAGATCAATTTATGAACAAGACAAAAGGTACATAAAACAAAAACGGACCCAAAAAACCCAAAGGAAAAGAATAACAACCTCTTGTTTCCATATGAAATTCATTTTCAGAAACATCATTTTATATGATCATATGCACATAGGTGTTGAGCCTTTGTGACCCTCTCCTAAGAATATACTCCTTTGGTCTCACTGTGTGAATGTTTAGAGTCCAAGTGTAGTTACTGTTGGTGTGAATGTAATCTTGTTTAACCTCTATGAAAAGCAGTATGGAGGTTCCTCAAAAGACTAAACATAGGGCTTCCCTAAGATCTAGCAGTTCCACTCCTGGGCATTTATCCAGTACACCACAAGCAAGGCAACATTAAATCTACCAGCACAGCCATGTTCATTGCAACATTGTTTACCATAGCCAAGATATGGGATCAACCCAGATGCCCCTCAGTGGAACAATGAAGCAACAAAATGTGGTATATATGCATGGTGGAATTCTATGCTTTCATTAGAAAGAATAATATTGCACCATTCATAAGGAAATGATAAGACTTGGAAAAAACTATTTTTCATTGTTGATACATCTCATAATAGAAGCTTATAGATGAGTTTTTTCCTAGATCTCATTTATACAAGCCTATTCACTTTGAGTATCCCTTATTTGAACAATTTTGGACAAGAACTGTATAGAATTTTGAATTTTTAAAAAGTGTTTTAGAAATATGTTTAATGTAATCATCCTGGTGGTTAGGACCCCCCATTGGGACATGGAATGACTTTGTTTTATGTGTATACCATATACATATATATATATGCATATATATATATATATAACCTAAAAGTAATTTTATAGTAAAAATGGTATATTTGCACTATATTTGTGCTTTTACTGCAGTCTATCATGTGTGGAACGTTTGTGGTATCATGTTGGTGCTAAAATAGTTTTAGATACTGGAACATTTTGGATTTCAGATTTTTTGGTTAGAGGTGATCAACCTATACTCTATATTTTGGCATGCCTGCGTATTATTTGCATTCATAGGTGTTATTGAACTCAGGGTCTTGCACATGCTAGGCAAGTACATTACTATTTGAGCCAGCCTGCAGCTGTTTTTGTTTTTGTTTCTGTATTTGAGATAGTGACTCACAACTGCCCAGGCTAGCCTCCAACTGGCTATTGCCCCTGTCATCCAAGTTGGTAAGATTATAAGTGTGTACCACCCTGGTAAGGTTATAGCATTTTAATTGACAGTTAGCTTATGTATCCAGGTGGCTATATGTCAATATATATGTCCTATATATATATAAAGTATTAGATATAGTCAGGCTGGTCAGCCTTCTTCTAATGGAGCTTCACTTTATCAGAGATGTGATGTTAGCCTTGGCCTTAGGTATGCTCTGATTTTTCTGTTCAACATGCTAATGCCATGGCTAATGTCATTCTGGATCAGAATTGTCCATCTTCCCTAATCTAGAGCACCATTATTTATTCGTTCATTTATTCAATGTGTGCTGAGGCATTATGTTAGAGATAGAGTTTCCTTAGTTTATGCAGAACTGTGCCATTTTCTGTAAAGTTGTAGGAATGTTTCTTTCACATATGACAGTTTTTCTCTTTGAATACCTGTGGGTGGTATTTAATGGCAGTGACTAGGTGGCGGAGAGATTTTCCTGCTGTAGTAAAGTGGTTTAGAATTGTGGTTGCAGGCAGCAGTCTCTGGCTGGGATTGCTTTCTGGAAACTATGTTCTTCTTCTTGCTCTATCTTAGTAAACTAAGTGTTCATGTGTCCCTTAAGTTCAGACCATAGATAAAAATGAGTTACATAATAGAATGAATTTGATTCTCATCTATAAGAGTTTCGTATTTGTGGACTTGAACGTAACAAAGTCTTTAAAGCAATGTAGATCTTGAGAGGAGGGGTTAATAGAGTAAAAGGAACTGACCTTTTTTATGTTTTGAAAGGTGTTAAACATAAAGCAAACCATGCAATAGGAAAATCCATATCCTCTAAACAGGTGGAGGTTTTTGTGGGCTCAGTGTTGCTATGTCTTCATGTTGTCTAGCAGGTGTCTACAAGTTTACACTTAAACTATGTAGACCTAGCATCACAGCTGGTTCCATTATTTCCTTCCTTTCTTCCTTCTTTCCTTCCTTCCTTTCTTTTCTTTTCTTTGCTTTCTTTCTTGCTAGTACTTGGTTTTGAACTTGGGGCCAAGGTATTCTCCCTTACTTTTTTGTTGTGGTTAAAGGCTAGCACTCTATCACTTGAGACACAGCTCCACTTCTGGCTTTTTGGTGGATAATTGGAGATAAGAGTTTCAAGGTTTTTTTCTACTTTGGTTGGCTTTTAATCTCAGTCCTCAGATCTCAGCCCCTTGAGTAACTAAGATTACAGGGGTGATTCATCAGCACTTAGCTGATCATTTACTATTAACATGATTAGGAAAGGCCTCCTCATCAATAAAGTGCAAAGAGATTACAGTATATGCATTTATAAGATGTTAACAATAAAATGTAGAAAATCCTTAAAGGCTTAGAACAGAATTCAACTGACATACTCAGCAGATACTATGGCAGTCTTGAGTCTTTCAGTGGTCTTTTCATATCCCGTAGGACTGGATAAGACAGCCTTTCTCATATTAACATAATCTCTGAACTTCCTATCACCACTCACAGAAGTGAACCATGATAAAAGGTTTTGGAGCCTGGCTCATGCCCATAATCTTTTTATTTTCTTTTATTTTATTTGTGAAGATACTGTACAGAGGGGTTACAATTACATGGGCAGGATAATGCGTACATTTCTTACCAAGCATTGCAGCCTCCTCCTTTTGTTTACCCTTCACATCCCTTCCCAGCCTCCCCCCTCCCCCCCCATCCCAATCCTTCTCCTTCCCCCCTTCCCCTCCCCCCTCCAATGTTGTAAAGCTCGTTTTGTACATGACAACTTGTACTTCTCATTGTTGCAACAGGTCCACCTGTATCTTTAAACAACTGGTTTTTCCCCATCTCCTCCTCAAGTTATACTGACATCAAATATAGTGAAAGCAGGGGTTATACTGTGGGGGAGGGACATACAAAGCAACAAAGAGATAATCTTATAAATGCATTAGAAACACATGCATGAAAGAAAAAAACATTAAGATACATATCTAAGGGTTCATTTTCCTGACATCACATTATCTGACCTTTTCCGCTTGACTCATAGATATACTAGATATTGCAAATAAGGGAAACCATAGGACCTATGTTTTTTTGGGCCTGGCTTACTTCACTTAATATAATTTTTTCCAAGTTTTTCCATTTCCTAACAAATGGGGCAATGTCATTCTTTCTGATGGAGGCATAGAATTCCATTGTGTATATATACCACATTTTCTTGATCCATTCATCTACTGAGGGGCATCTGGATTGGTTCCATATCTTAGCTATGGTAAATAATGCTGCAATAAACATAGTTGTGGTGGTAGCTTTAGTGTGGTCTTGTTTGTAAACATTTGGGTAAATGCCCAAAAGTGGGATTGCTGGGTCATAGGGGAGTTCTATGTGAAGTCTTTTGAGGAACCTCCATACTGCTTTCCAAAGTGGTTGAACAAGTTTACATTCCCACCAACAATGAAGTAAGGTTCCTTTCTGTCCACATCCCCTCCAGCATCTGTTGTTGTTAGAGTTCTTGATTTTTGCCATTCTAACTGGGGTGAGGTGATATCTCAATGTTGTTTTGATTTGCATTTCTTTTATGGCTAGGGATGTTGAACATTTCTTCATGTGTTTATTGGCCATCCTTCTTTCTTCTTCAGAGAAGTTTCTCTTTAAGTCTTTCGTCCACTTATTTATTGGGCAGTTGTTTCTTTGAGGATTTGTTGTTGGGTGTTTAATTTTTTGAGTTCCAAGAATATTTTAGATATGAGACCCTTGTCTGTTGTATGGCTAGTAAAGATCTTCTCCCAATCCGTGAGCTTTCTATTGATCTTGCTAGCTATATCATTTGCCCTGCAGAAGCTCTGCAACTTTATGCAATCCCATTTGTCCAACCTTTCTTTGATTTGTTGTGTTTCCAGGTCTCTATTCAAAAAATTTCGGCCTGAGCCAAGGAGACCTAGGGTTTCTCCTATTCCATCCTGTAATGTTTTCAGAGTGTCTGCTTTGACTTCAAGGTCTTTGATCCATTTGGAGTTGATTCTGGTGTCATGCCCATAATCTTAGCTCCTCATGAGGCTGAGATCTGAACATCACCATTCTAAGCCAGCCCAAGCAAGAAAGGCTGTGAGACTTTTATCCCCGATTAACCACCAGAAAATGAGCTGTGGTTCAAAGTGGTAGAGCTCTAGCCTTAAGCACAAAAGCTCAGGGATGGTACCAGACCCTGAATTCAAGCTCCATGACAGACAAAATAAAGGTTTTGTTTAGAGGCAGGAATGTCAGGCCTCAGACTCTACAAGGCCCACAGAAGCAGATAATGAGAGAAAACAGTATGTTTCATATTGCAACTGCTCATTTTCTATGGATCTTCAATGATGTTATAAATACCCAAATATCCCTTGGAAGAAAAAATAACAAAGACCACTAGCATAAAGACACTTCCTCATCCCTTGAAGAAATTAGTTTCAGAGGAAGAAGGTACTATCCAAAAATATGACCAGATGTGGTAACTAGTCTGACCTTGAGATGCAAAGAGGTATTTGTGTATAAGCTAAACCAGTTTAGCTTATTAGGTAAATCAAGAGAAAGTTTCAACTAATGTTAAAGTCATCAGATGCCTGTGAAATTCACATGAGTTTTAAGGCATGCAAAGATGAAAAACTGACTTGTTCTTGGTTTACAAACTGGAAAACAGGGACTGATATAAGAAACAAGAACAATAACATATTAATAAGGAACTCCATAATAAATGTTCTTATTATTTAAGGGATATGTCAGAAAATACCATAATTATGTCTTTGGATATTTTTATTTTTTGTCAGTCATGGGGCTTGAACTCTGGGTGCTATCCCTCCACCCTGCAGCTCAAAGCTAGTTCTCTACCATTTGAGCCACAGCACCACTTCCATGTCTTTGGATATTTTAAAGGACATCAGTTTTGTTTTTTTTTTGTGGGGGGATCCAGTCGTGGGGCCTGAACTCTGGGCATGGGCACTGTCCCTCAGCTCTTCAGCTCAAGGCTAGTGCTCTACCACTTGAGCCACTTCCGGCTTTTTTCTTTTTTGCTTATGTGGTGCTGAGGAATTGAACCCAGGGCGTCATGCATGCAAGGCAAGCGCTCTACCACTGAGCCACCTTCCCAGCCCAAGGACATCAGTTTTGAAACAAATGAGTGTAATTTTTTTCATGATAGATGTATGATAAAGTAAACATATAGGTGTGAGTTACCAAGTAAGGAGTTATCCAACCAGATAAGCCTACTTTAGGTGTTTTTGTTGGTGCTTTAAGCAAATTGGAAATCTAGAATGTGCATTCTTTGTTAGCTAAACTATCCAGGGTTGTATTTGGGTTCAACAATCTCTTGATTCCCTACATTCTATTCACATTGTCATAGAAATGAGAGAGAGAGAGAGAGGAATATTGGGCTTGGTTAAGCAGCCACCAAGGAATTTATTCTCTTCTTACTATACATCCCTCTAGGGAAAATATCCTACAACTCTCACAAGGCCCTTTCCTAGCTTAAAGATCACTTTATCACTAATAACTTCTTCAATTCTTTTCTATTACATGAGATTTAAGCTACCAGGTTATTTTCTACTATAATTCATATCAGAGCCATATGTCTCACCAAATGATAAATAAGAATATTAAAAATAAACTAAATGAATTAGTTAGGCTTACTGGCATCAGAATAAAGTTCAGTGTACAATATATAGTTCACCTAATGCTCATTTGCATCATCTGGACTTCTTCCAGACTCATCCTCCTCTGTTTGTTCCCTATTAGATTTTTTTTGTTTTAAACATTGTTTTATTAAGATAAATTTGTTAACATTCTAACACTGTACTTGTTAACATTCTGATATTCATGAAGTTCTTTGCACCTCCTAAATGACAGGTGCCTCTACTCAACTCCTGCTCTCTTCATCTTATTTTTGTTTTTACTGAGATTATGTAAAATGAACTATCCAATTAATAATCTATCTATTCAATATTGTTTAATAATCCTTTTCTTGTAGGGGCCCTAATTTATCTGAGTTGCTATATCATAGAAATGGATTTATGTAGGGTGACCTAAGTACTGTGCCACAAAAGAATTCTAAAATTTAATAATATTTTGAAGGAGACTAAAGAAAGCATAGACAGAACTTTGCAGCCTAACCTAAACTCTAATTCAGTTTAAAAGAATTATAGCACCAAATGTAGAGCACCTGGTTAAAGCCCAGCAGCATTTCAGTGCACACGTGGAAGGCCTCATTTCTTGCCTTTGCTCATTCATTAGTTGACCAAACTAGGACTTGGCACCCTCTTGTGCTAGGAAGTGTGTTGGTTGTAAAATCATGATTATTACCATTGTTTATTATTCTCACACTGAATATTTAGCATTGGATCTTAAAAGTCATCAGACCTTAAAAAAAAACAGTGCATGATTTTGCCTACTTACTGGCTTAGGTGGCTTTCAGACAAGTCTTATTTTAGGCTGCCTCATCCTCGTTGAACTCATGAAAAGTTTCATTGTACAAAGAGTTTCAGAAATAGACCCCTTAATCTTCTGTACCTCAATGTATCCTAATTTTCCCTGAGCCATTTCCAGTTTTCATTTTTGCATGATGTTTGACAATTAGGACCTATTTGACAAATAGGTAGTCCAGGAAGGGAGGGAGTCCAAAGGAGGGAGGAAACTTATTTATTGTGTTAGAAACTACCTCTGAATTGGTAATTTAACATATCCCAAAGGTGTGTTTATCTTTTCCCCCCTTACCATGAATCTTTGTCTATCCTAGATCAAATTAAGGACAATGGCACTTTTTTCATTGGATAACTTGAAGATTTGGTGCAAATGACCAAGTTTACTCAGACATTTTGGTATTGATAATTTTGTAGAAGTTTTAGATTCTAGATGCTGCCCCACACCCACTCTGCTAAATTACTCTTGCATAGAGAATTACAGTCTAACATGCCTCCTCCTACATATTCCTACATAGGCATAAATGGAGACATCTACTTTTTTTCTATTGAAAGATATTTAACACTTGTTGTATATAAGATCTTATTCTACAGAATGAGACCTCTGTTTCATGAATTCATAATGGATAGTGATAAAGGTGATTGGTTAAAAGTTAGATATAAAATTAGCCTTTGGGACAAATCTTTACTGGGAACTTTCGATTTTTGTGAAGGAAGAAGTCACAGTATTTCAAGATTGTTTAGCATCCTTTAAGATGTTAAAAGGCTTAGTATACAGCTTAGTATAAAACTTGTGCAGGAGTAAAAGGAAATCTGTGAGGGAGATGTTGGAATATAAGATGCTGAAGGAAGTCAGAGTCATTGGGATGAGCCTCCTGGGGGAGGAGAGCAGAATCTGATGAGGATAGGACTTGGACATGTGGAGTGATCTAGTCAGAATAGCACTAGAGCTCAGGCCTGCACATGAGTAATGCTAGAAGAGAACACGAGAGCTGCTGGTGCAAAAGAAACAAAGATAATTTCATATGCGTCATCACAGGTATGATAAGCAGTTGGGACATTATCTCCTGGGCCAGTGTTTCCCAAGATGTGTTTTTCTGGCACACCAGTTCCGATGATGTGGAGGTGTTAAGTCAATATGCTTCCATGGTTAAAAAATGAGAAGAGCTGAGATCAAGAGTAAAAACAAATTCTCTCCTGCAGTTCTTAGAGACTCACATGCTAACCTGTGTTATTATTTTTTAAGTATCCCCTAAATAGATTAATCAATAAATGTATGCGTATGGAGCAGCTTAGGGAGAGAATTGCCAGTGAGTGGAAGCCATCGATGATTTTGAGTCTCTGGTGATGCCAGGAAAATGGTATTAAGAACATGAATGTAAAAGTGGCTGGCTGTGGATCTGAGTAGGGAACTGGGTAGGGATTCAAGCTCTTGTCTTATACATGAACACCTTGGTTGGTGGGGCATACATGAGAATGGAAACGAAGGAACCTGTTTCATGAGCTACAAGACATTGAAGACCCTCCATTGTCCTATAAGTGACCAGATGAAAAACAGTTGCCAAGATAGAAAGAAAATCAAGAATATATCAATATTTTGGATTCATTTTAGAGCTTCATGGCTCTCTATGGATTTTAACTTCTCCATGCATACACCAGAGCCAAAGAAGCAAGGTTGTCTTTGTAGGCATTTAACTCTTGTCATGAATGATCTGTAGTCCAAATGCTTTCTCAGAACAATGTACTTAAAGCACTATATATCTGTTTCAAACAGAATGCCAGATATAATACTGTCGTAAGTGACATGTGGAGTCATTAGAACTCCTGACTTTGGAGGTGTGGCTTATTTAATGCCCAACAAGGAAATATCTGTAACATAGAAAAGAAACTATACTCTACTCTTGAGAATCTGCTCTTGACAAATACTCTTTGGCTTAAGCAACTTCTGCTTGTTTAGCTCACCTTGAGGAGCTTTTTCAGAAAGGATAGTAAGTGCAAAGCATATACAGATGTTGCTATAAGCTCTCTTGAGTTTATTCATCCCTAGAAATTCAAGGATTTTAACAAACCATATTAAAACCCTGGTTTATCATTATATCCAACGACATGCCTATAGATTGTGCACAAATTTTACATTCAGCTCTTTTTAAGTGCATGAATTTATGCCCCTGGCCCTTCAGTCATTCCTGAGAGATTACAAACAATGCTGATTTGTTTATCATGATTGTTTTCCATTTTTGAGAAATGTTGTGTGTGTGTGTGTGTGTGTGCGCGCTCGCACGCCCGTGTGCGCGAGCATGATTGCGCACACATGCTTGTGTGTGCTGTGCTTGGGTCTTGAACTCAGTGCCTGGATGCTATCCCTGAGATATTCTTTTGTTCAAGACTAGGTCTCTACTACTTGAGCCACAGCTACTTCTGTTTATTTTATTTTATTTTTTTTTTGGTCATGGGCTTGAACTCTGGGCCTGGGCGCTGTCCCTCAGCTCTTCAGCTCAAGGCGAGTGCTCTACTGCTTGAGCCATAGCACCACTTCCAGTTTTCTGAGTGGTTTATTGGAGATAAGAGTTTCACAGACTTTCCTGCCTGGGCTGGCTTTGAACCGCAATCCTCAGATCTCAGCCTCCTGAGTAGCTAGGATTACAGGCGTGAGCTACTGGTGTTTGAAAAATGTTCTTCACATTATTCACAGCAGGTAGTGAATAAAGCAGTAGGTAGTGTAAAGTTGTGCTGCTCTTCTCCTCTAGAATTGTTCATTAGAGGAGCTGAGTTTTCCATTTTCCATACATATTTATGGATATAAATGCACTGGGCTGCTTAATTAATAACTCATTTAGTCTCTGTATTTACTTCTTTCTGTTGCTATACTTGTTATAACTATGTTCATATATTTGTTGCTTATAAATGACTCAAAGTAGTATGAATGTCTGAATATTTTTCTCTTTTATTGTCTGTGATTCCATAAAGTATCTGAATCCTTTTTATTCTTTCATTATATTGCTTATCTGCACTTCACACAGCCTTGAAAATCCTGAGTTGTATTTCCTTGTGTTTTCGCATGACAGATTACTGCTCATTGGTGTCTTACTAAATCAACTGGTGCTACCTAGATATACCAGTGTTCTTGAGCATATTGTCTGTTTCACTAAAGAATTCCTGTTCATGTCTAAATTCTGTATGGCAAAGAATCGGGCAAGTTCTTTATATTATTACAAAATCCCACCCTCTTGTTAGGAGTGCTTATATGTATGTGTTCCATAAGTTCTACACTCTAATGTCTGTAGAGGTTAAGGATAGAGACATTACAATGGATCCAGCTTAGTGGTGTGCTTATGGTTATTTAGTTTCCAGCCTTCTGTTTGAATCTAAGAAGGCATGCTGGATGAGGCCACAGCTGAGTAGTCATTATCTGGGCACATTGTTAACAAATGGCTTCTAGTATGCTCAATGGAAATAGAAGCTTTTGTTTTAACTACAGAATGTGGTTTTTCTTTCATTAATTGAAGAATGCTCAACAGTGAATGGGACAATGCCACGTATCTGTCAATTCACGCAGCCACATTCATTTTTTAACTAGATTACACACTCAAGATATTTTACCAGATATTTTATCATTCATTATACAATTTTGTATATGTGTGTGAGAGAGTATTCACTATTTTTCATATAGATTTAAAAGGGTTTTTATTCTGATGATAAAATACTGTTTTGTATGTTACTTTAATATTCACAATAATAAAATAATTGTAAGAACTTGTTAGGAAGACTTGGAACATAGGCATGCCATGTCAATTACAATTTCCCTAATTCATTACTTTGGAGACATTTGAGATAGATTGTAACTTTCTTCCAGGACTATGATTTGCTCATTTGAGTTTTCCCTTGTAGCTGGGATGACAGGCAGGAAGATAATTTCTTTCTTTCTTTCTTTTTTTTGGTGGTGTTGGGGGGGGGGCTCTCCAGTCGTGGGCCTGAAGTCTGGGCTTGGGCGCTGTCCCTCAGCTCTTCAGCTCAAGGCTAGCACTCTACCACTTGAGCCACAGTGCCACTTCCGGCTTTTTTCTTTTTGCTTCTGTGGTGCTGAGGAATCAGACCCAGGGCTTGTGGTGCTGAGGAATCAAACCCAGGGCTTCAGGCATGCAAGGCAAGTGCTCTACCACTGAGCCACCTTCCCAGCCCCAAGAAGAGAATATTTTTCAGGAAAGCATGTTCTTGCTGCAAAACATGCATATTTAGGAAGTCGCATATAAGTAGCTCTTTATAAAACCTTTGGTTTTAATGGCATGATGTAAGGTTTATACACATTTTATTCTGCTTTCCAAATAATAGCTTCAGGGGGCTGTTTAAACACTTGTTAGCTGTCATTACTCATATAAAGGGCAAAGAGTTCTTTTTATGAGAAACCTGATATCTCGTTCCATTGGAAAGAACAGGTAACTTTAAATATTTACCTGAGCCAAAGGATCTGTGTATCCAATTATCTGTTCTCTTCATCATTTCTTGTATCCAACCAATCACACTGAGAGGCCTCTGTTTGTGCACATTAAAACTGTATTGATACACATATTCCGTATATTCCCTACTCTCAACTTTTTCTTTCTCAGGAACAAAATCTAATAGACTAGTACGTTGACTGTATGGCAAAATGTCACTATTTCTTGAAAACTAGAGGGTTTAAAAAATACTTCATGGCTTTATCTTTGAAAAGTATAAATGTAGAAGTGATATATTAAGATTTTGAGTTCACAAAGTTTGGTATTTTAATGTGTCACACACAGGGCATGAAAGAAGGCAGTATTTTTTTGAACATTTATTCTGCAGTGATAGGAAAATACACTAATTGTAACTGAAAATTTCTGTGATAGTTATGAAGTGGTGAGACCTCAATTTTTTTGTGTCAGTGTTTCACCTTTGTACCGGAATTTTTTTCTCTTCTTTGTTTACAAAAGTCCTCCATTTTCCTTTTGAGCTCATGGCAAACACAAAAATCTAAGATGGTATTTCCTTGTTTTAATTTAAAAACTTTAGAGACTTCAATTTCTTATATTTGGTAATTAGGCTAGAAGTTGAATTCAGGTTTCCAGGCTCTTAGTTAAGTTTCGTTTAGTTTCCCTCCTTCCCTTCCTTCCTTCCTTCCTTCCTTTCTTTCTTTCTTTCTTTCTTTCTTTCTTTCTTTCTTTCTTTCTCTCTCTTTCTCTGTCCTTTTTCTTGATTACTGTAATACAGTGCTTCTATTTGTATTATTTAACATAAGCCATTATTGGGTAGCATTATTTTTTAATTTTTCAACTCAATTTTCACCTGGGATAACATAATTTCATTCAGCCTCATGTGTAGTTTAGTGTCCTAATGCATGTTTCAATTGGTTGTAGTGAAGATGGAATCAGATGACTCCTATGAAAAGTGAAGCATATGGTCTCTGTCTCCTTTCTTGTCCTCCTCCTCTGGGTTAGTTATTTACTACTGCATAACAATCTCTAGTCTGGTGTTTAAAATGATTCTCATTGTATTTGGTCTGACATTCTGTGAATTGATGGAGTTGAGTCAGTGGTTCTGCTCTTTTTGACCTTGTTTGGAGTTATAATTGTCTAAGAACTTGCGTGGGCTGAAATGCCCAAGATGCATCACATCTGTGCTTCTTAAGGATGGAGAAAAGCCTGGACTCAGCTGCAGTTCTAGGGCTTTAGGCTTCTCTTTGTAACTTTTCCATGTGTTTTTTCTACCATCACCTTTACCTAGTGGCTGAGAATAGATATGGAAGTTGTAGACATTCTTAAGGCTTTGAGCTGAAACACTGTGACATTTCATCTCTGCTGCATCCTGTGGCTTACATGAATCCCAGGAGCACTTGGTTTCTCTTGTGGAAGAAGACATGAACACAGGGAGACACAACACAGGTCATTGAGAGATACCTTTTGTCCAAATTCTGTCCTCACCATCTGAAAATGCTTAGAGTTGTTCTGGGCTTTTTGCCTAGAGAAATGAATGAAACAACCCTAATGTGTAAGGAGGATTTCTGCATCTCTTTGTTACTCTAACAGTTTATAACTTAGTTGCTTTTCTGAAGGACATGCCAGCATCTAGCTTTCTTTTGTATTGTGAGGTCCAAATGATAAACAAGTTGGTGAAATACATCTGGTCTGCATCTTGCAGTGGTTTGTGATATTACTACTTCATACTAGGGTTTTTAATTTTGAAGTATTTTTCTATGTATTTTTCTGTTTATCCTCCCTCAAATGGATACACATAGATTTGGCATATATCCTCATTTTGAGACTTAAAAACAAAAACAAAAAAACAACCCAAAACTAGGAATTTAACTGACTTTTCCAATGGCATATACCTGGAATAAGATAATATCAGAGTTCCAGCTCAACAGCTTTTATAACTGGGACGTCATGCCTCCTTCTCAGTTCTGTCCTAAGGCTAGCTGAGAAAATAAAGAAGGTTGGATCTCATGAGTGAAGGATGTGAGAAGGAGGTATGGGGATCTGTGGAGAGGAAATGGCTCTTTGTGTGATTCTGCTGCTTTCTACCTTTGTGAACTCTGGTTTTTAATTTCTTTATTGTATGTAATTCATTGGCTGAACTTGAGGTTTAAAGTGTCTTCCATGGAATATGGGAGAAAAATCCTTTAAGCCCTTTGAGAGCTTATCAGAGTTAAGTATACCGTATAGAAGGCCCATAGATTGCTTCAGATATAGTAGGTGTTTCAGACTTTGTCATTCTCTCCTCACCCTACTTAGGCAGTGTGTTCTCCCAGGCACAGTGCTGAACCTGGATGATATATTGAAATGCACTGAGCTTTCTTAGTACAACTTATGTCATTACTAACTAATGGAAAAGTTGTGGATTGCTGGCCTGCACAGCAGGAACTCGGTGACTGCTTACTCATTGCACACAAAGGTAATGTTGGCAAGGTTGGCATCCTTGCCCTGAAACACAGGGCTTGTTATTCTGTGAGAGGACTGGTGATGTGAACGAATGTGAGCTGCCAGCTCTTCACCTTACCTGCTGCAAAAGTTGCTGTCTACAGACCCACCAGCGCTTGCTGCTGCTTAGAGAGATGGTAAAGGGTTGTGGCTTGTTTTTGTAAATTGCTGTTTCAGCAGATGTTCCTGGACACTGGGAAAGATTTCCCTCAGTAGCAAGCAAGTCACAAATTTAGATTTGCAGGCATTGTGAACTGGAATGTTAGATTCTTCCCTGCCCTGTTTTTGGCTACTGCAGAAAGCCATTTTGCATTTGTTAAAATATTTGGTGATGGTCCTGAGCAGTTTCGTTGACCTCAACATCCTCTAATTTAAAACCCATGTCTGAGTTCCTTCCTCCCAGAGATGAAGGAAGATCTGATTCTATTTCTTTTCCTAAGTCAATGACAGGACAGAAAGAAACAAGTCACCAGAGCTTAAAGGTGAGTGTTTCATAGCAGCTCTTGTCTGGGGGAAGACTACATCAGCCTCTGCAGTGTCAGGTTGTCGTAGTGTTACATTGGTGGATGATCATGCGGGCATGTGTCTACTTGGCTGTGAGAAGAAAGGGAACCCTGTAGTGACCATGGATGCCCAGAGAGTCTTCCTTCTTGGCAACTGCTTCTAGTTCTGGCTACAAAATAATGAGCTACCACAGGGACACTTATTTCTTTTGAAAGACCTCTTGGCAATTTGATTCTACAGGTTTTTAAAATAACCATTACTTCCTAGAACTCTTCACATTGCTAATGTACATCTTAGGCTTAGTAAATCAGGATGTAGAGGGATTAGAATGTGACTGTCCCTTGAATAAGGATGCTTCTGGGATTAGGACATTGAATCAGCAACAGCTACCTTTTCTCTACAGTTTGCAGTTCACATGTCTGAACTAAATTTAGGTCCATCAAATAATTTTTTTCCTTAAGAATTAAAAAAAAACCACATTTTAATGGGTTATGGTTTCAGCCAGGTATTAGGGGACTTCCTCATAGGTTTAGAGCCTAAGACCTCAATTTTGGGCAAATATCCAAATATACAAAGTGCATTTGATTCCTAACAGGGCAGAAATTTGCATTTGTATCAAGTACAGTCTTTCACTCCATGGAAAGGGATAACATTTTTAAACAGCTCATATTTTTAAATTTCGTTTGCCTGACCAGAGTTCAAACTCAGGGCTGATGCCCTGTTTCTTAGCTTTTTCAGACGAAGTTAGCATTCTAACCCTTGAGCCACAACTCCACATTCAGTTTTTTGGGGGTTAATTGGAGGTAGGCATCTCATAGACTTTTCCTGCTTGAGCTGGCTTTGAACCATGGTCCTCAGATCTCGTTTTCCTGAGTAGCTAGGATAACAGGCATGCACCACTAGCACCTGGCAGTTTTATGTTTCTTTATTGGTGGAACTTCACATTTCAGCCAGAACTATTTCCGAGTTTAAACGTCTTCTTTAGATTCTAGTTGGGTCGAGTGCTTTGCAGAGTCAATAAAGGTTGCCTTTATATGATTTGGGGGGAAGGAGACATGTACTATATGCTGGGTGATGTGGTTAATGTTGTTCTTTAAACTGCTGCTGTGCCTGCTGATGGTGAGAACACTTTCTTATCAGGCCAGACCTGCCTGGTTTTGGAGGAACTCATTGGCAGTTTTAGGATCTGGGTCAAAACATATGCTAGTTTTCTGTTCCACTGATTGACTGTGACTGGGAACAGATGTTTGTTTAAAAGCTAATAAAAGTAAATCTCAGAGAATTTGTTTCCAAGTTAAGTTTCTTCCCACTGAGATGACAGGCAGCAGTGAGGTGCCCAGGAGGGAAACACCCACCTAGGAAAGCGCCTCTGCATATTCTGAGTCCACACGTTTTACGTGGTGGTCTCTATCCAGGATGCTGGTGTGGAGGGTGCCAGGGCAAGACAGAGAACTCAGCCATCCAGGGACACATTCAGAGACAAATACAAAGCAGCCCCTGCTGGGTTTGCTTCGGGCCTGCTGTCGGCCTGGGAGGCTGGCTGCCTCTGTCTCAATTCGAGGCTATGCAGGGCATAAACTCAGGGGTTGCTTGGGCTTACCTCTCCCTCGGTCCTTCATGATATTTTTTCTGCCTCACCTTTCCTTGTGGCACTGCTTCATAGGCAGCTTACTAAGAGATGAAATTATGTGTGATAAAGATTTATCACATAGTTATGGATAAATATGTACTTTTTTCCTGGGCTTGTATTTGCATATTTAATCAAAACCTCCAAGGTTCAAGCTTCGTGTTTGGCCTTGTGTTTTAAATTCCCTTACCAGATGTCACCACAGGAAACTGATTATTTCAGAGATATCCTTAAACCTCTTTCCTTAAGAGGAAGTGAGGAAACAAATCAGAGGGGTGGCTTAGAAGTTCTGCCTGATGGGACCAGCCTTTCCCTACCGCTTCCCTTCTCACCAAATCTCTTTCAATTCCTTCTCAGCTTCCGCCATCTGCTCCCTTGGGTGTCATGTGCTTTTTCATAGATCTCCTAACTCAGCCAGAACTATTATTGGGTATAAACTTCTGCTTTGTATCACTAGTGCCAGGTGAGGTAGCCTGAGTATGGCAGTACCCAGCTCAGTGTGAGGAGGTGGATAAATTTCCTATGGCTTCTCTAACAATTAGCTACTAAGTGGCTTGAAATAAAGTATCCATATCATCCTAGTTCTGGAAGTCTAGAAGTGAAATTGTTGCCTACATTCCTATTGGAGACACTAGCGAGGAACATAGCCTTTCCTGCCTTGTAAAAGTTGCTTCCATGCCATGGCTCATGGCACCTTCCAGCTGTGATGTTACTCTGACCTCTCCTTCCACTGTCATATTTCTGTCTGTGGTGGGGATTCTTCTGAGTTTCTTGTATGAAAACCTTTCTGGTTATATTTTGAGACCACCAATATAACCCAGAATAATCTCCCCCTCTCAAGGTTCTTAATTATACCTGCAAAGTTTCCTTTGCAATGTGAGGGACACAATTTTGCCAGCCACTACTACCTTAATGATGACAGGTGTCACAGGACAAATTAAAAAAAAATTACTAAAAGCTCACTCATATCCAGGACAAATGAGCCTAAAAGGAAGAAAAAGCTTGAGGTATAAAGATACTGGGGAACATCCAGGATTACTGGTAATCTGAGATTTAGAAGTGAGAAGAGGGCTGGGAATGTGGCTTAGTGGTATAAAGTGCTTTCCTAGTATGCAGGAAGCCCTGGATTTGATTCCTCAGTACCACATAAACAGAAAAAGCCAGAAGTGGCGCTGTGACTCAAATGGTAGAGTGCTAGCCTTGAGCAAAAGTAGCTCAAGGATAGTGTCCAGGCCCTGAGTTCAAGCCCCAGGACCAGCAAAAAATAAAAGAGAGAGAGAAGCTGGGCTTCAGTGGCACACACTTGTAATCCTAGCTACTTAGGAGGCTGAGATGGAGGATTGTGGTTCAAAGCCAGCCTGGGTAGGAAAGTCTGTGAGACTCTTATCTCCAGTTAACTACCAGGAAACCAGAAGTGGTGCTGTAGCTCAAGTAGTAGAGCGCTAGCCTTGAGCTGCAGAACTGTGGGACAGCACCCAGGCCCAGAGCTCAAGCCCCACGAGCAACCACACACACACACACACAAAAAGGAGGAGAGGTTTATTTTTGTCAGAACAGAGCAGTTGTACATTGGAATTTAGGAAAAAAGAAAATGACTTTGCCAAGGTTCAGGACTGGGTGTATTGATCAGGTGGGGAAACAAACTGGAGGACCAAGAGTAGGCTAGTTATTTGGACTGGGTTATCTGAGCAAAGAACCCCACGATAAATGAATCCCACCTACATCCAGGAGAAAGAACTTAAAGCTGCAACGCAGCTCAGCATTATCTTGAGACATGTCCCCCAAGTTTGAGCTATTAGAAAACTAAGGGCTGCCAGGTGCCGGTGGGTCTCACGCCTGTAGCTACTCAGGAGGCTGAGATCTGAAGATCACAGTTCAAAGCCAGAAAAGTCCATGAGACTCTCCAATAAACCACTAGAAAACCTGAAGTGGTGCTGTGATTCAAGTGGTAGAGCACTCTCCTTGAGCTGAAGAGCGCAGGAATAGCACCCAAGCCGAGTTCAAGCCCCACGACTGACAAAAAGAAAGAAAAGAGAAGAAAACTAGAAAGCTGAGGGCTAAGACATGTCAAATTGGTGTCAGAATTTAGACTAGAAATCTACTTCTAATGCTGCCTTTCCCATTGATGAGTTCCTTTTCTTCAAAATTTTCTCTTCAGTGTTACTGTCCTATGTCCTGTTCACTGCCTGCATAGTCGAATAACATTTAGGAGAGGATGTCAGTAGGGCACATGCCCATGGTCTCCATCTATAAGCAGCAGGCTGCCTTTTGATGAGGCTCTGAATGGTGTGTTGAGATGAACAGAAAGAACCCCTTTCTGAGTAGCACTGAGCGGAAAGTGGGACACACATATTCCCTTTGGGGCAAGAGAATGATCATCACAAAGGCAGTGCAGATCAGTTTCCCACATATAGTCCATGCATGGAACATTAATCCGGGGGTGCACATGACTGGTTGATAGGAAAGCAAATGTATGTTGACAAGAGATTTACTGTTTGATTTGTTGTTGTTGTTTTTTCCTTTTATCATGGAGCCCTTTTTCTTCCTGGGTAGTAGACATTAATTTCTCCAGAATATCCACAACACTTCAATAATGTGATCATTCAGTGGGTAAGCAATTAACCTATGACCTTATGGGCAGAGAGCCTGCAGATATCTTGGCTTGGCTTTAAATGTCCAGTTCTGTTCTGCCGGTGTTGTGACACATTTGAAAGTATTTTAGAGTAATTCTGGAACAAGTAATGTGAGACAAATAATACTGAAAGCAGTCACAGTAGAAATTGGATATGTTTCGGGGAGAGTATTGGAAATCACAAAATCATGAACCCCGGGGAGATGTGTTGTACCACAGGAAGGGAATATATACCTGAGCTATTCTTGTGCCTGCTGACTTCCAGGTTACCAGGTTTCAGAATGAATGAGAGTCTTCACTGCTCTAAGGATAAATTCAGCAAAGAAAACATATATTAATGTCCATTAGTAGTTAAAGACCTCCTTAAATACATCTTCTCACAATAAATGCTTTGTGTGGCTGATCCCAATACTTTGACCACATAAGACCTAGAGTACCTAGGGAGTTCTGCTATTAATTTAAAGTGATGAAGGTAGGTCCATAGGCAGAAGCTGCTTATGAGATTTTAATTTAATGCTATCAAATTTGAAGGGGTTGAGAAATCTTTATGTCGTATAATTGAGTGCTACAAAGTTTTAAGAGGAGTAGGAAATTAACTCAGACTAAAAGTGCTCTGTGTTTAAAAAAAGATTGTTTTACCGTTTCTTGGTTTCTATGTCAACATCATTAAGGGCCTATCATAAAACAGCCATTAGTCTCACTAGAGCTGGATTTGTATAGTGGAAAGTATGTAGGAACATGATAGCCATTAAGATTCTTGATTTATTTTAAAAACTATTTTGTAAAAATTTATGGAATAGAATGAGATAATTCAACACATGCATACAATGTGTAATGATGATTAAATCAGAATAATTATCATTTCCATTTCAAGTGGTTTTAAAATTTTTTGATTAATATATGATAGTTGTATATATTTATGGGGTACAGTGTGGTGATTTTCAATACATGAATACAGTATGATCTGATCAAATCACTGTAATTAACATTTCTGTCTCTTCGTTAGAACTCTGGGTTTAGAGTCTTCAAGTTCCTCTCTTCTAGTTCTTTATAAGGTATATGCGCAATGACTGTGAACTATAGTTTCCACACACACACTGTGCTATAGAACACTACAGTGTTCTATCAAACATCTATCACCACACTTTTCAAGCCTCTAGTAATTACTGTTATACATTCCTACTGATTCTTTACGCATCCACAAAAGAGAAAGAATATGCAGAATTTGTCTTTCTACACTTGACTTCACTTAACATCATGTCTTCCGGTGCCATTCATTGTGCTGGGAATGACAGACTAGAGAGAAGACACCTTAATGCTTCCCCAAATTCCCCCAAATTTAAGCAGACCTAACCCTATTAGACATTCATGAATGGAGCACATCTTTAAAATACAAACTAACATTACCTTATATATTACATGAAATATAAATGATTCTGTTTTCTCTGTCTCAAAATTTGCTATCTAGCTCAGGCAGGAAGAATAGAATTTAGAAAACAGTTAAATTCCAGCCTCATGTGACATGATTGAAAGGAGAATGGAATTGAGGGCTGTGTGGGAAATAGGGCATGGTGGGGGGGGCATGGATAACCCCATAGCTTAAACACAGCATGTTAAGGGTCTGAATATCTCTTGAATATAGACTCACTACTACCTGAATGCTCACCCATCTGTGCTGCATCTTCTTGGCATTTAATATTCTCTGGCACAGAATGTTTTTCAAACTTTTTTGACTGTCAGCTACAAAGAGAAATGCATTTTATGTTTCAACCCAGTGCACATATCTATGTAAATCCACATATCACAAAATCAATGATTTCTTGTTAAAAAAACAACAACACTCTTACCACCTGGAGAGTCAGCCTTTGCCTGGATGCTTCACTTTGCTTCCGTCAGCCCTTACCCATGGATCCCAGCTTGCATTACGGTCCTTCTTGATAACATCTGTACAGTGTATTCACGACTTTTCTAATCTGACCTATACTTAAGGAATATTGGAGGCAGCACATTAAAATTTATTTTATCCTTGGCTAATGCACTGACAATCACAACTGAAAAAATTGTAGAAAAATATAATTGATATTATTGAAAGAATAATCACACACACATACACACACAGACACTTACACACAAATAGTAATGGGGTTTGAACTCAGTGTTTCCTGCCTGCTAAGCATACCTCCAGCTCTTTTTTACTGGTCATATTTGAGATAGGGACTCAAATTTTTAGACTATGACTGCACCTTCTATTTACACATCCTGCTGTAGCTAGGTTGGCAAGTGTGCAATACTTGCTGAGGTGGAGTCTTGCAAACTTGTTTATCCCAAGACTGACATAGTGTTGTATTGCTTCCCATCTCAGCTGACAAGTAGCTAGGATTGTGTGTCTGCACAGATTCATTTTCCTGGGAATGGAACTGGGATATGAATTCAGGGTCTCATGCTTGCTAGGCAGATAAATGTATATTTTTAAATAGATTTTTTCATTATATTAAATTTGAAGATGGACAGTGACACTTTTCTGTTAGAAAACAGCAGTCTTTAGAGTTTTCTTTCCTGGCTCTTCCATACACATCTTAACAGGAAAATTTATTCAAATAGTGTCACTACTCATGTTCCCCAGCCATCTCCCAGAGTCATTCCCATGGCCCTCTCTTGACACTGTAGATTCAGATTCTATTCTTGACTCCATTCTGCACTCACATTTGCCTTTATTATGAGCCTTTTCTTGATAAGTTCAGACTTTGACCATTATTCTTCTTTCATGATTCCTGTAGCACAGCTGTTGGAACATATGAGAGTTGACTACCCAGCATTATAATCACTTAGTGTCTGCCATCATCCCTGTATGTGTGTGTGTGTGTGTGTGTGTGTGTGTGTGTAGGTGGGTGGGTATGTTAGCTCTTCACACCTAATCAGAACTAAAGACTCCTGAAGAAGGATTTTTTTTTCTGTTCTTAATATATGTTTCCTTCACTCCTAAAATATTGGCCACAAATTAGGAGCTTACTTGATGTGCCGGGTGTTAAAATGCCTTATCACTGTTTTACCCACCAGCAAATATAGTCCTGAGATCTGCTAATTTAAGTTGATTTTTCCAATATTCCACATTCTGTCTCTTAAATATATGCTCTCTTAAAGAACCAGCTTCTTACATATTTTTCAAGGGAGGTTTGGTTATTGGTTATTTCTCATATATATATATATATATATATATATCTGCAGTCATTCAGAAATTATTTTATTAAGTCTGAGTTAAGAATTAAGACTTAATTTCTCCCCATGTGTATATCCATAATTAAATATAGGAAAAACTTTATCCGATTCTTTCCTTCGTCATTTATATTATTGTTTATCAAATGATTATGTGTGGATGGCTCTCCCTTTTGTTCTATGCACTTGTTTATTTTTTGTTTCAAAGACACAATCTTAATTTTGTATCTTTATAATAGTTCTTTCTTATGGTATTTGGGTTTGAACTCAGGGCCTCATGCACTAATAATCTTCAAGGCTATTTGTTTTTATAAAGAGTTTTTTGTTTGTATGTGTAATTTGTGTGTGTGTGTATGTGTGTGTGTGTGTGTGTGTATGTGTACGTGTCTATCTGTCTCTGTGTGTGTGCTGGTCCTGGGGCTTGAAACTAGGGCCTGGACACTGTCCCTAAGCAGTTTTTCTCAAAACAAGTGCTTTACCACTCAAGATACAGCTCTATTTCTGGATTTTTGGTAATTTTATTGAGGTAAGAGTCTCATGAACTTTTCTGCCTGGGTTGTCTTCAAACCTTGATTCTTATAGCTCAATCCATTGGATTACAGGCATGAGCCACTTATATCTGGATTCTATTTGATTTTAATAAAGTAGTTTTTCAAATAGGGCCTTGCATTTTTGCCCAGACAGCCTTGTCTGCCATCCTCTTGTTCATGACCTTCGCATGATTGGAAAGACAGACACACATGACTATCCTCATCTCATTGATTCTGATGAAGGTCTTGATTCCTCTGATTCTCTCTACTTTCCTTATCTGAGATTACAGATGTGTTTAATTCTTATTATATAATGTAAGTACTCCAACTTCTATTGTCATTTTCTAAGATTGCTTTGGGTATCATAGATTTAAATTTTTTGAGCATGATGGCAGTTGTGTGTAAAATACCAGTATAAACAGCACAATATCAATAACTTTTATGGGACTGGTGGGACATTTAAGAAAGGTGACAGTGAAGCAAGCCAATGAGAAAAATTCATGAAACTTGGAATATAAGTCATTTGATTTTGATTTTGTAAATTTCAAAACTTCCAGATCTGATAAGGGAAAGCATTATACAGAGAAGTAGATTATAGAGAGGATTTGACTGAGGAAAAGAGGAGGCAATAAAGATGATCAAAGTGATAGATGAAGTAGAAAACTAAATACAAAATACTCCATTATTATCAAATTGTATGACAAAAGTTTAAATAAAGTTAGGACTTTAGCACAATAAACTTCCAAAGAGTAAATAATATAAGTGCTTAGAAATAGATCTCTAGGAAGATTTTATTTAAAATTGAATATGATTAAGCTACATGTAGGAAAGAAATACATGGTCTCACTTTACTTTTTGCCTTGTCAATCATTTTCCTACCAAGAGTCCCACAAAAGATAAATATTAAATAGAAGAAAACACTTGACCCTAAATAGCAGCTCCTCACACAGGGTTTACATTCAGGCAAAGAAAAGAAAAATACTTTGTCAGCTTCATTACAGCTGAGGGAGAATCTGTGCCTTTCTACTCCAGATGAAATAAAAGGATGAAAATACTGTATTTGCTAGAGCATATCAATCAGGTTTTATAAATGTTTGTTTCCTTTGTCTGGGAAGTGTGTCTCCTTGCAGCCTTATTTAGAAACACCTTCACATGTTTCATGATTTAAATCCAAGGTATCCATCAAAGAGGATAGCTTTAGCTTGCAAATACCCCAGTTAATGCTAGACAGGGCTTAGATATGGTGACTGTGTTGAAAAATGAATCTTCCAACCATAGGCTCCACGAGGGCACAAAATAGTTTCATTTTATGTGGATTGCAGGGAAGAGGACCAATTGGCCTTTGAAAGATAGTTTCCATAGCTACTGGGTAGAATGAAAAGCAAATGCTGGGGCAGCACTTTTCTTTTCCTGTGCCACCTTCACTGCTGCATGGTAGCTGCCAGGGTACACATCTTTCAGGAGCTCAGACATCCATAGATGAAACACAGGTAGTGCTTCAATCTGGTGCCTTTTATGAGCAGACTTCTTTTGTGACAATTTCATCGCATGTCCAATATTTGACTAGAATTACCTTTAAAAAAAGATTTGTAAAGAAGAGTCTCTCTGCAAGTATACCTCTGAAGATCAGTGTTTTGCTTTTGCTAATTGAAACTCAAATTTGTGACTTCAAACATGGAAGCTACACTTATGTACAAAACTAGGATTTCTGCCCTAAGTCTTCTGGTCAGATGAATATAAAAAGCCCTTTGCTAATGGATCCAAAAGGTGATTTTTAAAATTCTTAATGCAATATAATATCTAAAAACATCAAGTACTTAAAATTTGAAGGAAACATTATGACAGAGTTCTCTTTCTTTTTATTTTGGGACATTATACAGTGAGTGTATAATACTACTGTAGTTTTATAGCTATCCAACATCTGCATTAATGATGCTCTAAGTACAAAGTGCTGTATCATACAAACCTGTAATCAAAAGCATTCCCAATGGGCTGGGAAAGTGGCTCAGTGGTAGAGCGCTTGCCTTGCATGCATGAGGCCCTGGGTTCAATTCCTCAACACCACATAAGCAGAAAAAAAAGCTGGAAGTGGCACTGTGGCTCAGGTGGTAGAGCCCTAGCCTTGAGCTGAAAAGCTGAGGGACATTGCCCAGGCCCAGAGTTCAGGCCCCAACACTGGACAAAAAAAAAAAAAAGTGTTCCCAATAATTATCTAGAAGGTAGAAAAGAAGTGGGAATTCAATTTTGCTTTATTGTTTATATGTCTCTCAATTTAAGACTGTGAATTCTTGAGTGTCTATTGCTTTTTTAAAGATGTTTTCCCTTTTTAAATATTAATTTTAAAGTTATAATCAAGGTGACTTCTGAGGAAGGTCTGGCTGATGCTACATACAGTGGCAGTATTTCTAAGCCACAACAGTGAGCGCATTAGCCTGGCCAAAGGTGACATCTTTATTGGCCATCTACCCCAAACTGCCACAGTCCAGTGGAGAATGTGATTAGCTCAGTAAATACAGCTTCAGAACTAACACTCTTTTTGCATGTTCCAACCAAGCTGTTCATCAGAAGCCCTTTGGGGGACTCTTGAGTTACTCCTGTTTGTCTCTGGATGTCATTTTCCCCCAAGAGCTAGTTTTTATTGCTTTTAAAACATATTTATCCCCCCCATATCTGTATGCAAAAGGCCATTTCCTTTCTATCATTCCAGAAATCAAAATTGCTTTTTTAAAATGCTGTCTCTTTTCTCATTCTTTAGAATAAGAAAGTGGTACTTAGCCAACTCAGATACTGAGACACCTTCAGCTGTTTTTATAAATTGGATGAACAATTCAAAATAGAGATTAACTTGTTTTGTATTGCTCATCTTTAATGCCTGAAACATCTCATATCCCTGACTCTCATCTTATGCTGAAATTTGTTTAAAAGACTGGGCTGGGGAGGCCCTTTTGGACCACACACATCCCTGGGTGTTTGAAAGAAGAAGGCAGAGTCTTCTATAGAGAGCTGTGTGGTTGAGTAGATGAAAGTAGAAGAGGAGAAAAGCCCATTCAGTCCTTGGGATCAGAGGACAGAGGACCACCACAGACAGCCATATCTCACGTCTCTGGGAACTTCCTCTCGAAAGGAATGTCTGACCCAGGGACATGACTTGTTTTGTCAACTGCTGAGTACTAGATAAAGGGTTGTATTTATAAATACAAATTGTATTGTACAAACATAGTGTAAATAAAGCTTTTGGGTAAAGTTTCCTAAGTCAGATTCCAGACCTGAAAGTCATTTTGATTTTGATATATGTAAAGAATGTTGAGCTACTCAGTGGAAGTATGAAATATGAGTGTGTTTCTGTATGTGAATTTTTATTTACTATTGCTTAGTAGCATTGTTGATCAAGAAAAAAAATGTAAAAGAAGGCACAGAAGAGAGCTCTCTGACATTAAAAAAAACCATTTCTGGAACTTCATTCCAGAAAATATAAATAGTTGTTTGTAAGTGCAGTGTGGGAATCTCCCATGCAAATCACATACACTGCACTGAAATCTCTAACTTGCTCTCTAAAAGCCAGCTTTCTTTGCCTCTGCATTCCAGTTTTGAGATGGAAAAGGAAGCCTGTGTTGAGGATTAAATTCTAGAAGAAGAGAATGATAAAGTAAGAAAACTTTCTCTAGAGTCATTGTTGAGAGGGTGGACACAGAGCAGCAAAATGAAACGCAATGCTTTTCTGTGAGGTAAGATGAATATCTTGTTCTGAGGGAAAGTAGAAGTGAAAGACAGCCATCCAATGAGTGCTTTGTAAATCACATTATCTGGACTTGCTTAAAGCATTCGCCTAGTAGTTCATATGGAGCTGGTTGGTGGCACTGCCATATGCCAGCTTGGGTCTGGGCCAGAGACACACACTGGAAGGCTTTTGCATTCCAGCCATCCACTCCTGCCTGGCAAAAAGCACTTTTTGTATGTGGTCTAAGTGGCCAAGTTATTTGTACACAATGGGAAGCTGAAATTTCATTTCCACATGAAATTAGTGAATAATGGCTTTCAAGACTCAATGAATAAGCATGCCTAAGATGCAGTCCGTATTCGAAGTCTGTTCAGGCTGCCAGCCATCTGGATGAAAAATCAGTTATGCAGCTACTTTTGGGGGTGTCAGAAGTGGGGTGTGACACAGTGAAAATACTGTACTACATTTTTTGCTTTTCATCAGGACTTTGGTTTGGTTAAGATTTGTCTCTTCTCTGATTCCAGATCACCTTTGTACTGGCCTAATAATAGTAACCACAAATGCATAGGTTTGGTTAACAATTGTACTGTATTTGGCCACTATGTCTTTGCTTTGTTATTATTGCTTAGTGTTTGTGTCTTATTTTTTATATTAATTTTCCCAGAAGCTTTTGAATATCAATTTTGGACTTAGGGATCTAAGAGAATAGTGTTATGTAACATGTCTATGTTTATAACTATGGAAAATATAACTCGACTGAATACTTAATTCTGTAATAAGATTTATATTTTACCAGAATTGTAATAGTGAACTTTATTTAAACAAAAATCATTAAAAGATGATTTGACAAAAATCTGATTTCATTTTTGATAGATTTGATAACTAAGCATAGTTGTTTACTTTTGATAAGATATTGATACATTGTCTACACATAACAATTAAGGCAAAAAAGTGGAAACAAAACTGAGAAGAGATGGAAACATTGCTTGACATTTTAGAAAAATGTTGCAAAGCAGTGATGGAGTTTTATCTAAGGTATTTTGATCTCCTTTAGAAATGTTTTGGAATTCCGTGTGTGAACAGGATAGCAATGCCAGCTAGCAAGATTTGGAAGAGATTGGTTAATGAGCTGGAAAATAATTGCTTGGTTTGAGAATTGGAGGAAAGCATAGGAAACATCAAAAATCTTGCTGGTGTATTTCATTACTTCGATTCTTTCTGGGGTCTGGCTCAGTAACAGAAAAGGTGACTGTATGCAGTAAGAAATGAAGTAGCAGTACAGCTTCCCTGATTTGCTAAAATTTCATGGTATGATATTTTGTAAAACTGTTTCTTCCATGCTCTTGTAAGTTTGTTGACTCACATTCTACTCTAAGTAGGTCATCAGCTGGAGTTAGGCTGTTTCTTGCAAGTCCAGATATTCAGTGAAACTGTATTAGTTGTATCAGGATTTGGCTTGTGACTTAATATAGTGCACTCTGTATGCATTAATTAATTTTGAGGCAGCTGCTCTTATTATGTTTCCCAGTAAACATAATAAGAGAATGTATTTTGGAAGATCTAGCACATGATGTATTAAGCAGGTTTTGATAAATGAATTTGGCTGACTTCCTTGGCAGGTATGAGAAATTCTTATTTATGGGAAGCTAGTATAATTTTGTAGCAATCTCAACAGTTTTTATATTTTCAATAAGACGTATCTGTGGGATAGTGTGATAATTTGGTGTATGTATACAAAGTGTCATAATCCAATTGGGATAATTAACAGTGCTGTCCCCTGGAGCGTTTAATTTTTGTTTGTGTGTCTAGAGGGAATAAAGTCTTTTCTTCTAATCATTTTGAAATATGGAATGAATTACTGTCAAAGAATCAGCCTACTATGCTGTAGAATACTGGAACTTACTCCTCCCATCAAACTGTAATTTTGTATTCATTAACTAACCTGTATCCCTTTTTTCCTCTGCTCTTTCCAGTGTCTATAACTATTATTCTCTTCTCTGATTCTATGTGATGACATTTTTGGCTTATAAATAGGAGAGAGAACATGTAATATTTACATTTCGGTGTCTGGCTTCCTTAACACAACATCCTCTCAGTTAATTCATGTTACTGCAAAGGACAGTATTTCATTCTTTTTCATGGCCTAACAGCATTCCATTGTGTGTATGTATATCATATTTTCTGTATCTTTCCATCTGTTGATGGATACTCAGGTAGATTTCATATCTTGGCTCATGTGCATATCACTACAATGAAAAACAGAGGACAAATGCACGGTTTCCTTTCCTTTGACTACATCCATACCCAATAGCAGAACTGGTGAGTCCAAACTCAGTTCTATTTTTAACTTTGAACAATCTTTAGATTAAAGGTTCCGGAATGATGGGCTATAAAACAGTATTTTTAAATTCTGTTTTAATATCATGAATTTTCTGTCATTAAAAAGGAAATTTGGGTTGGTTATTAATTTGGAATAGATGATGTATTACAATATCATACCAACTGAGAGCAGGAAGGGGATTTGGAGACCCTCATCCATTCTTCAACAAGAAACCTGAGAACAGAGAGGACGGGGTGTGATTGGTCTGAAACCAAAAAGTTCCATGATAGAAGCTGCAAGCAGAACATTGGACTCTCACATTTTAAATTCTCTTGACCAGTGCTGTTGAATACATCTTCATGGATCACATCTACATGGAATGCACTGAGTTGCTGTGGAATCATTTCAAGAGAAATAAGAAAGGATGTTCACGAAATTTGAACAGATGCTCAGCTCTGCTATTCAAACAGGAAACACACAGCTAGCTATTGTCTAAGCCCCCAAACCATCAGTGCTTATTACCACAGCCAAGCTTCTGCTTTCTTTTACACAGAATGAGAGCACCTCAATGTTTCATAGGCAATGAGATACACATTATCAAATTTTCTATCAAGTAGTCTATCATGTCTCCAATGTATCTTTCTCTGTTGCTTTTATCCTGTGTTCACCCACCTTCCTCCATTAGCATGGGGATGCAGCCACATAAGTCAGAAAGGTGATGCTTACTTGGGAAGACTACAGCCCACATTATTCTGAAGGGCAAGTGTGCACGCAGGAGGCATGCACTGTCTGTGAGACCCTGGAAGGAGAAATTTTTTCCTATCATATGCAGACTTCACTTTCATTATTCCATATTTACAACCAAACAACACAGACCCACAAAAGAAATAGGAATAAGCCTGGTGCCTATGTCTCAAACCTGTAATGCTATCTACTTAGAAGGTGGAAATCTGAGGATCACACATTGAAATTAGCCCAGGCAAAAAAGTATGTGAGAATCTTATTTACAAAAAACCAGAAGGAAGAGGAGGAGGAGGAGGAGGAGGAAGAGGAGGAGAAGGAGGAGGAGGAAGAGGAGGAGGAAGAGGAGGAA
>NW_012267349.1:1462440-1467308 GCF_000151885.1 Dipodomys ordii | reverse complement strand
AGAAGAAGAAGAAGAAGAAGAAGAAGAAGAAGAAGAAGAAGAAGAAGAAGAAGAAGAAGAAGAAGAAGAAGAAGAAGAAGAAGAAGGAAGAAGAAGAAAGCAGCAGCCTCAGCTGGAACTAGAGCTGAGGCTGAAATGGTATAGCACTAGCTTTGAGCAAAAACCAACTTAGGGACAGCTCCCAGGGCCTGAGTTTAGGTCCCAGGACTCCCAGTTCCTTAAAAAAAAACAAAAAGAAAAAACAGGAAAAAATGTTATTCATTCTTTCTAGTAGCTGGTCAGATCCCCAGTCCTAGGTCCATGTATAAAGGTTACCTACTGTTGCACTTGAACTTCATTGCTGAGAAAAGGAAATATTTATATCTCTATTCAGAAGAAAAGGAAACAGATTTAGGTGATTAGCTAGCAATCATATACAGACATATGTATATTTATACAGTTTAGTATTAGTGTTGTATTACCTGTAGCATTCTTACATGAGTTATATACAATACATGGATTGTGTATTTCTCTTGTGTGGATTTTGTATATCTGATATATGTACACAGCATACATACGCATACATCCACACATGCTTAACATTCTCTCAAAATTAATCTAGGGAACAAACTTTCATTTTCTGAACGTTCTGTCACTAGAGATCTTACAGTTTAAAGATTGAGCTCCTTTGATTTCTCTTTGTGCTCATGTTGTTTTCATGATCTGCTTTTTTCCCTCATCTACCTTCTATCTAGGATCCTTACAGAGGCCTGAGGCTTTGCATTCTTTCTGGTTCTCGTCAGCCTTAAAAGCTCTTCTTAAAGATGCTTGAGAGAGAAAGCACAGCTGTAAGTGAGCCATACAACCCAGTTGATTGGTCATCATGGATATCAAGATCTCCATGGCTCTAGGAAGTGCGTGTGAAGGGATCTTTTTTGACCAACCTTAATCTCCTCATGGGCCCATCAATCTCCCCATTTTTTCCTGGAATGTCTGCTTCCCATTCCACTTCTTCACTTCTCATTCAGCTGCAGGCCCTGGAAGCATGTAGACAAGTATGAATTCAAATGTATGGGACCTGAGGTCCAACAACTCTAAATTATAATGGTTGCTGGCCCAAACTTCCTTTTCTGCTTCGTTCTGCTCTTAGATAAGAAAAATCATAGAACTTATGGGAGATGTTTAATATTATTGGCACATAAAGGGTAAAAATAAGAATTGTGGTTGTTTTTGATATAATAATGGAACTAGTGTGATTAAACCTTGGTGTGGAGAGCAGGCCTGGGGCTGGCTCAGGTTACTCAGTAGGCTGGAAAGCAGGTCATTTGGAGACATTTATGAACATCCTACCATAGAAAAATGATAGAGCATGGCGAAAGGTACATCGGTCTTATAGAACAGAGCTGAAAATGGCTTCCTAGCAGGAGCTGCTTTTCTCTTCCTCATTCATACTTAAATTTAAGTTGATCAAATACGTATTTTTATCCCTATGAAACAGAAGTCTTTTTGTGCTTAGGAACACATAGCTTCAGCACTGTACTTAGGAGCCATGTTAATCAGCAAAGTCACTGAGAAAAGCATGTAAGTGCAAAATATGGGGCACTACATAGGTCATGAAGAGGGCACCTGCTTCCCTTGAGTGCTGCAGAGCATTACATCAGCTTGTTTGACCTCTGAGCTGGGAATGTGCACTCTGGAACGCTCCTTTTAACCAGCCCTTAGATGTCTGCAGGAGACAATGAAGATGTGATGAGGACTGATTTTGATGTTGCCAATTTGTTTTTAGCAATCAGGGAGGTCGATTGGTAAAGGTGAGAGGCGTGAATACTGAGAGCAGACTGTTACCACTGAGATTGCAAGTGATGAAGCTGAGACTAACTTCAGTTCAACAAGATAACTTCAGTTTTGCAGTATTTATTACAGATTTAATATGTGCAGGACATGATCCATCCAACTAGGCTGATGCCCCTACTTGCACTTAATGACTTAGCTCTATAGTCATATAAAAGTTTTCTTAAGAAAGAATTACTTCTAGGTATAATGTAATCCCAACTTCTTAGGAGACAGAGATCTGGAGAATTAAGATCCTAAGATTCTAGGATCAAGATTTTGCCAGCCCCAGCAAACTAGTGGTGGATATTTGTGGTCCCCGCTATGCCTGAGGCCTGAGGGATAGACTTTCAATCTGAAGGTGGTGCTTGGCAAAATTATAAGACCTTTCCTGAATAATGAAGAAAAATGCAGAAAAGAACATCTCCCTAGCAAATGTGATGACTGAAGTTCAAACCCCACTATTGTTTTTTAAATATATTACTTGCTTTCTTTGTTCTTTCCTTAATATTTACCATTTTTCTAAAAAGCAAAGTTAATTTTTAAAACTTTGTTAAGTAATTCTTTAGTTTTTACTTTAAATTTTTTTGTCTTTTCTTTTTCAGTGCTGGGGCTTGATCCCTTGGAGTCAAGCTTGCCACACAAGTACTTTACCACCGAGCTACATCCCAGCACTAAGCATTTCAAAAGTAAAGGTTGATACTGTGTCTTATCTTTCCCCCCATAGGACAAGAACTATTTTGGGGATCAGTATCAGTACAAGGTAAACTGCAGTGAGTGTATCTGTTCACAGGTGGCCCTTCTTGCCAACTCCCACAGTCTTAGACGCATCAATGTTTTGATAATTGTCCACACCAAAGAAAACTTCTCATTCCACACTAACAATAACGTTCCAAAGAAATCACTTTTGTGGTTTTACCTGGAATACATGTGTGGATTAGAATGTGAGATGTTGAATTGGATGTTCTGGTCCCTGATGCATTGAAAAGAGGACTTTTTCAAGACTCCATAATATGGGATAGTGGCTAGCATGTTGTTATGACTTAGTAAGCTATTAGCTACTTGTAATATGGTATTTTATTCTTCTAGTTTATCAAGGTGTTCATTGAGGCACCTCATTACATTTTACTTAGTACATACAACTGTTGAGATTTAAATATAGGTAGAGAGATATATGGATAGATGAAATAGAAAACCTTCATATTCAAGAGACTAGATATTTTAATGAGTCCAAGTTTACAAATAAGATATCTTGATTTTCTATTTCACTATATGTGTTCCAGCAAAAATGAAATATGAGGATTCTAGCCTAAATTTGTAAAGCATCTTTACTTGCAGAGTTAATACTCTATGCTTAAAAAAACAAAAAAAACAGCAACAAATCACTAAAAAATAATGAGCACTGGTAAGATCATTGACCCAAGTAGTAGGTTTTAAAAGTTCTCTGTTTTTGGAACCTCATGTGTAAGATTTCCTTTGCAACACCTCTTGTCTTCTGTATTGACTATATGAAATAGATCACTGACTGTAATGTTGAGTGAAGAGTTACAGGTAACTGTATTGTCAAATATTCCTGTCTCTGTTTTTGTCTTTTTATCTTTTCTTTACCAAATCTCTGCCCCACTCCCCAAGCCACACACTGGTGTGGGTTGATTTTTACAACACGGCAGGTTTTCCCAGTAAGCAGCAGTTCCCCATTCTTGGACTCACATAACAGGAGGCTGGTCAGTTGAATAGATTCACTGTGGCTCCTTCTACAAGTGCTTATCTTGTTCACTGGTTGCTTTGTAATTGTTATTGCTTTGAAAAGGCATTTCTTTTTCATCTGTACACTCAGATTATATAGAAGACTTTCTGCCATTGAGGTATATTTTTATCAGGATGTTTTTCTTCTATTTCATAAATAATGGCATTATTAGACATAAGATGAAGCTCTCACAGTTAGTGCCAAAGGAAACAGTACAATGGACATGGGCAGTGGGAGGTGAGCTCGATAGAGTAGCTATCTTGTTTTTCTTGCTTGCCTTTAATCAATGCTTGCATTCTCTTCAAACTTTCTTATCCATCTTTTGTGGGCACTGTTTGTGAATTTCCTTCCTTTCTTGCTTTTCTTTATGTGACAGTGTTTCTGTTTCTTTAATTTATCAAGGTGTCACATACAACACCCTTATTGTATTGTGGCTGAAGACAGTCTCTATTTGCCAGAGAGTGTTTGTTGCCGGCTTTTCTTTCCTTTTAGACTAACTAGGGCATTGCTAGTTGTTTTGCTTTGGGCTTTTGAATGTGCTTCAGTTCCTAACTTTGTCTATCCCTTAATTTTGTTACCCCTTTTAAATGGTCTGGGCTGTTTTCCAAAGCTTCTGCTTCTGTGTCTTCTTTTAATGGGATTGCCTTCTATGATAATCTGCTTTTTATCAGGACTTTGGATCATTATGCTTTTCATATATATATATATATATATATATATATATATATATACATGTATACATGCATATATATATATACATACATATATATATAAGTAGCTTCAGAGCAGTCTCTCATTTTGTTTTCTGTTTTTAGAAATGATAATTTAGTTAAAGGGGCAGAAAACACATGTTTTTGTGATCAGAAATGTCATAGGCTTCAAATCTTTATCATTACCCTATTTAGTTATAAGAAAGGTGGTTTTGCTAGTAGCCACACAAAACTTGAGGGGATATTATTCTTCAAGTTTCAGACATGGCTGGAATAGAATTAAAGGGAACAAATACCTGAGTTCATATGTTCCATTAGATTTCTTCCAAGAATTTTTACTGTTTTAGTAAAATGATTTTTTAGTAAACAGTTTATATTATCATTAAATTGATGAGTTGCTGGGAATAACTTTTGGGTTTGTGTGTGATAACAGTCAAAGCACTCATAGCTACCTTTAGGCTTGCCTGCCTGCCTGACTGACTGACTATCCCTCCTTCCCTCTCTCCCTCCCTTCCTCCCTCTCTCCTTCCTTCCCTCCCTCCTTCCTTCCCACCCTCCCTCCCTTCCTTCCTTCCCTCCCTCCCTCCCTCCCTCCCTCCCTC
>NW_012267349.1:1395736-1462390 GCF_000151885.1 Dipodomys ordii | reverse complement strand
CCTTCCTTCCTTCCTTCCTTCCTTCCTTCCTTCCCTCCCTTCTTGTTTTCTTCCTTCTCTCCCTTCCCCCTCCTTGTTTTTTCTCTTAATTTCTTTCCTTCTTGCTTTCTTCCTTACTATTGACTAGATATACTCCCTTGTTCAGTTTTTTATTGTTGTTGTTATTGGATTTAATGATATTCTATTCATTATTGTTTCAAAGCAAATAACTGGTGAGTTTTTCATACATTTGTTTCCTATTTTATTTTATTTAATTATTTTATTATCTTCCTGTAGTTTAGATAAGCTCCAGATAGGAGCTTTACAAAACCTAGTGATCCTTTGGGCTTTGTTGAATAGATCAGGTCAAAACGCCGTAGAGTACTGAGTAATATGTAATGAATTTGTGAATTGGGTACTAAAAATGATGAGTGGTCATTTTCCATATTTTCATGTGTTTCCTTTTTTAAAGCGTTTATCCTAGGACTTTTCTGGCCACAGGTATAGGGATATTTTTGGGGGTGTTCGGTCATGGGGCTTGAACTTGGGGCCCGAGTGCTGTCCCTGAGCTTTTTTTGCTCAAAGTTAGTGTTCTAACTTTAAGCCACGGTGCTACTTCCAGTTTCCTGATGATTAATTGGATATAAGAATTTCACTGACTTTTGCTTGGGCTGGCTTTGACCCATGATCCTCAGATCTCAGACTCCTGAGTAGCTAGGATTATAGGCATGAGCCACCAGCACCTGGCTAAAAATCACAGATCCCAAATGTGTTTTTTGTCCTTTCCTTTTGGTACTGGGGATCAACCCAGGATACTGCACTTGCTATGCAAACACTTTGCCACTGAGCTGCATTCCAGGCATGAGGATTCTTTCCTAATCAGGTGTTTACTGTTGAACTCACTTGTATATTTTTCTCAGTAAGATATTCACCATCATTACACTTCCATGTCCTTATCTGTAATGTGAGGATATTGGTGTGAAAGGTTCCTTTCAGGCTCTACTGTAATATCCTGTGCTGTCTAAGATGGTTTGGAGTGAACCTCACAGTACCTTTTCCCTTGGGCATCTGAAGTCTCATTATCTGCTTATTAAAATGATACAAGTGGCTATCAACACTGTTCCCCAAAGGCAATTGTGTGAAACTAAAATTGGCAAGATGCTGAACTATAACATTTGTACACTAACAATAAGAACTTGCCCAAACTCCAGAAATAAGGAAACCTGTGCAGCAATCTCCCTGTGTCCATCAAAACAGAGAAGAGCTCTTAACATCCTACTCAAATTGCCACAGAAGAGAAAACTGGTTTGACTCTGTTTTAGAAAGAATAACTGAGAGGAAAAGCACATTTGTAGAGCACCTTCTTGGCCAAAGTTTGTAGAAGGAAAACTCTTTGCAGCCTTGGATCAGCAATATTAAAACTCTGAATTGCAAATGAATAGAAGATTATGGATTGAGAAGAGAGCATCAAAGAGAAGGATGCATTTGCAAAAAGCCCAAAGGGAAATCAGTGTAAGATTAGAACTGAGTTGGAGGGATTTGAGCATCAAAAAGGATTTGATTAGTATTAGGAATGCTTCCCCTATGTGCTTTTTTTCTCTCTCTTGTGATTCTTTGTAGGTGAATATCTCGTTTGCTAAGATGTTTTCTGCTATGTACATATGAAAATGATTATCCAGAATGAACACATCTTGTTATAGTTTGTGTCCCAAAAGCTCAAACTAAAAGTTTGGCCATTAATGGATCAGTGTGCATAAGTAGGACTTTAGAGAAGTCATTAGATCATGGAGGGACTCTATTTGCTGAACATACTAACCAAGTAGGGGTTCATCACACAATGTGAGTCAGTAGTAAGCTGTTGTTAGAGAGAGAATTATCTTCTTTTGCTTCCTCGCTGCTGAGAGAAGAGCAGTCTCCTGTGACAAGGCTCCCACCATGATGATGTTTGGGCCCACCATAATAAACTCCAACCTGTGAACTGAGGCTTCTGAAACCACAAGCTAAAAGAACCTTTTCCTCTAAGTTGATTTTGCCACATTTACAGAAAGCAAAGACTTCAGGAGAACTCATCTGTACCATTCACTCTACTAGATGCTTTACAGACATCACTTATATAATTTCTAAAGCAACCCTAGAAGCACAAAAAATTGAGGCACAGAAAACGTGTGAATCTGCAGAGGCAGGTGAGGGTGGGAGCAACAAGATCTCGCTTCCCTTCTTTTTCCTGTCTACTCTCTAGCCTCTCTCTCTCTCTCTTCTTTCTCTCTCTCTCCCTTTCTCTCTCTCTCAATCTCTCTCTCTCTCACACGCACACACACACACACACACACACACACACACACACACACACATTCTCTCTTTCTGTACATCCTCTCATCCTAGGGCTTGAATTCAGAGCCTGGGCACTATCCCTGGGCTTTTTACTCAAAGCTAGTGCTCTACCACTTGAGCCACAGCTCCACTTTCAGCATATTTTTCGTGGTTAATTGGAGATAAAAGTCTCACAGACTTTCCTGCCTGGGCTAGTTTTGAACCACAGTCCTCAGATCTTAGCTTCCTGAGATACTAGGATTAAAGCTGTGAGTCACCAGTGCCCAGCTGATTTCTTACAGGTGTTTGTGATGGGTTTACTCTTTTGTTCCAAGGCATTCTAACCCCAGAGCTCAGGCTAGCCTCTTCCTGAACAGAGCTGATTGTAATGAGATAAAATAACAAGGTCTGGATCTTCACCTTTGTGAATAGAAGTTGCTTTGGTCAATAAAACATGAATAGGAGGAAGTTGTAACTAATAAGCCAAGGCTCTCCCAAAAGAGCAATGTGTGTTTGTGAATAATGATGCACTGTAATGCAAAGAGGGTAAGTAAACCTACCCTGGGTCAATGAGTTGGTTGGTAAGCACAGGTGCCAGGATTCTGAAATTATGCAGCCTGGGCCCCAGTCTATAGTATTAACCATGGTTCTGTACTGCCACTCCAGTTATCTGATTCTGGGAATTAAAATGGATTTTTAAGAATTTTCCAGGGCTAGGAAGGTGGCTCAGTGGTAGAGTGCTTGCCTTGCATGCATGAGCCTGTGGGTTCGATTCCTCAGCACCACCTCAACAGAAAGAAAAAGCCAGAAGTGGCACTGTGGCTCAAGTGGTAGAGCACTAGCCTTGAGCTGCAGGTTCAGGGACAGAGCCTAGGCCTAGAGTTCAAGCCCCATGACAGACAAAAAACAAAAAAGAATTTCCCATGAAATTCACACGAAAGTTTTAGTGCCCATATTACTTATTGAACAGCCACATACAGTATAAAAATCATAGATCTGATAGAAACTATGACAGTACTATAGCTTTAAGATTAAGAATGATGATTTAGCACCAAGGCTGCCTGTGGCCAAATTCTGACAGTTACCAGTCTGAGTATAGTACCTTCACAGAGATATTTAAATCTCAGGACTTCATTTTCATTATCAGTCAAATGGGGATAATAGTAGTGATTACTTCAAGGTTGGAATTATGTGAGTGAATAACTATCTGTTAATTACTTGGGATATAATTGCTGTGAGTATTAATGGTTATTATTGCTATTATTCTTATCCTTCTCTATCCTAAGTGTCACCAAAATGAGTTCATTACTTCAGCCAATATCTGCCTTTAGGAGGAAGGGTGGCTCTGATCCTACAGATAGTGGCTTTTTGTAGACTCTGAATCATTCAGTGCTTCCCTCTTTCTTCTTAAAATACAAAGGATGCTTTCATTTCTTTGTTTACTTCTCTCTCTCTTTCTCTCTGGCAGCAAAACATTTTATAATTATAATTGCTTTAATTTATTTATGTATAAACAGAGCATTTCTAATAACCTGTCTTGACAGAAGTTTTCTTGGTGGTGTGCTATTATTATTTTCTGTAAACACATAGCTAGTGTTTGCATACCTATTACTCCTCTGGTGTTTGTATACCTGTACTCCTCTGTTTTATATTGCACACTTTTTTGCCACTCCCATTGAAAGTATCCTAGATGGTTATGTATTGGAGAATTTTTCCTTGCCCACCAGTTTTGCCTTCTGTCACATATACAAGTTGAACATCCTTAATCCAGAATCTGAAATGTAAAGCATTTCAAAATTTTGAACATATCAGAGCTTAGATTTTTAGATTAGGGAATGTTCAACCAGTAAAGTTTGTGCAAGTATTCCAAAATCGGGGTGGGAAGGAAATCCAAGATTTGAAACACCATTGGTCCCAACACTTCAGATTTGGGTGACTTTGGTTTTATTCAATTATTTCACTAATTGGTATCTGTTTTCTCATCTCTTTGATATAAGGTTCTCATTTTTGTTATTATTTTCTTCCATTGATTTTTTTTGCTTGTTTCTCAGCTATCAAACTCAAATATAAATTGAATATTTATCTACCTTTGGTCATGATTAGATTATTTACAAAGAATACAGGGAAGTATGACTTTCTGTTTTACTCCCTAGATTTGTGTGTGTGTATGTGTGAGTGTGTGTGTGTGCACATGTGCACATGTATGTTTGCATGCCAGTCCTGTGGTTTGAACTCAGGGTCTGGGTACCATCCCTGAGAATTTTTTTTTTTGCTCAAGGCTATTGCTCCACTTCTAGTCACAGGTCCACTTCTAGCTTGTTTTAGTAATTAATTGGAGATAAGAATCTCAAGGATTGTCCTGCCCTGGCTGGCTTTAAACCATGTTACTCTTCTCTGCCCCCTAAGTAGCAAGAATTACAGGCTTAAACCACCAGCTCCCAGCATTCCAGACATTTTAAAATTAGAATCCTTTCAACAAAATTGGAATTTCATTCATTTCTTTAGAGTTTTGAACAGAAGGCCTTGCACTTGCTAGTAAGTACTCTACCTCTTGAGCTACAATCTCAAGCCCTTTTTGCTTTAGTTTATTTTTCAGGTAGTCTTATGCTTTGTTGGCCTGGGCCTGGCTGAGGACCATAATGCCTCCTACCTTTGTATCCCAGCTAGCTAGGATTACAGTCCCATAACATGATATTAGGCCTAACTTGCCATTCTTTTAAAAGTTTCCATTTCTATTTAAATCTTAATGTTATTTAAAGGAATCTTGCTGTAATGATGGTAGGAGCAGGAATAAAAGAGAAAGCAACTTCCTGTGCAAGGGTCCCAAATGGCTAATCACCACCATGAGTACTGTATGTGCTCTGTGAACCTGTGCACAGTGTTTCACAGTTGAGGACATTTCTAGAAGTGTGTGAAGTATAAATAAACTGGTGACAGTGGAAACAATGACTTCATGAAGCAATACATAGACGAAATGCTAGCTGAATAATCTAGAAGGACGAATGAGAACTGTGGCAGATATAATAAGTTTCTAAGTTGCAGTGGTCTGAAGAAAGCATTGCTTTCATTGTAGCTACATTGCTACATATATGTTTTAGTAGGAAACCTCCAATAGAGTTAGTTCAATTGAAATGATTGCGAGACTTACTGAGTTAAAAGAAAGCATTGGATTTGGATGTGGTGGTGTTCACTTGTAATCGCAGCTATGCAGGAGCTGAGGTAAAGAATCATAGTTGAAAGCCAACACAGGCAAAAAAGTTAGTAGGACCCTATCTCAACACACAAGATGGCTGCCCAATGTAGCTCAGTGGCTCATGTCTATCATTGTTCCCATTCAAGAGGCTAAAATGCAGATGATTGTGATCCAAAGCCAGCTCAGGCATAAAAGGCTGTGAGACTTCATCTCCAAAATACCCATTAAAAAGCCAGGCTGGACACTGTGTCTCAAGTGGTAGAGTGCCTGCTGAGCAAGCCAAGCCTAGTTTGAGTTTACAAGCTGGGAGTAGTAATACATATCTGTAATCCCAGCTACCAAGCTACTTAGGAGCCACAGGTAGGAGGATCCCCATATGAGGCTAGCCCAGGAAAAAATGTGAGACCCTATCTGAAAAATCAACTATAGAATTCCCACCTCCACCAAATAACCCTATATCGTAAGTGGTGAAGATCTTGTGTAGAAAGTATAAGGCTCTAAGTTCAAAACCTAATACCACTAAAACAATTATTTGGTTCAAGGAAGGATTAATGAATAAATATGTAAAAAGAATTTTCAAATTAAGGATAATACAAAAGTCTTAGTTTTGGATCCCTGTAGAAGTCTCTCACAATGATCTCTTTCCTTAAAATACTCTCCAAAGCCATCAAGGACAGGGGTATGTCTTAAATCTGTGCCATTTCACCTGTCTTTCAGCCAAAGCTGCTCAAATCAATGTGTGTGCCTCACTCACACTTTGTCCTTCATGACCTTCCTCTAGGGTTATAAAATATGGAACTAATGGAAAGAGAAAACCAGTAGTCTTCCTTGCTCATCTAAGGAACTGGGGTAGCATTCAGAGGAGGCACAGCCATTGTAGCTGCAGAAAGCCATGGGGGCCAACTGGCTCCTGCCTGTCTTAAGCCTTGGGGGACACAGTTCTTTCTGAAATATTCAAACCCAGTCAATAATATGCTTCATAGTTCTTTCTAATCACAGTGAATTTCCAGTATTTGTGGTCCAGAATAAATTTTAAAATAAACACACAACTTACATGATTTCTATAAAAAAACAGAAGAGAAGAATATACCCTTTATACATAGTTTAAAGGTGAGAGTAATTAATTTTGAATGGAAAGATAGATTTGGTTGTAATAGGATAAAGCGTCATCAAAAAATGAATTGATAGAGTTATTGTCATTGAACACTTCAGACAAAGCTATTGACTCTTAAGTTTATAAACATCATTGCTAGTGAGGTTTCCATTTGGGAGACAACTTAGTTAATAAAGGCATCATCTTGTTTCAGGCAAGTTTCATGACTAAAGGTTATCTCAATACTTACAAGGAACTAACCTATCCCCTTACAATGGGGCAGCTAGAGAGTTGTAGTTGCAAACCATCCCCACTAAGGAAGACCAAGTCAATGCTTTCCTAATAGAGGACAGAGGTAGCACCTTATTTTAGAGTGGACATCACAATATACATAGTAAAAGACCTATAATAAAAGTATTAAGAATATATCTGTTGCTAAGATTATGTGTATGAAGGTTTAGCTGTGGTGTGTACAGTATTCGAATCATTTGTTTAGTTGCCTAAAACTTTCTTAAGAAATATGAATACTACATTCCTTAGATTAAAAAGTCTTTTTAAATTCAAATTTTATTGCAAAGGTCATGTACAGAGAGGTTACAGTTAGAAAAATAAGGTAATGAATGCATTTCTTTTTAAAGTGTTATCCTCTCCTTCATTTTCTCCCAATTTCAATGTTGACAGCTCATCACTTCAAATAAAGATGATTGCCATTTGTCTATAAGTTTTTCCTGATTCCTCTTTAGAAGGAATATTCTTTTTGTTGAAAATATATTGAATTTTGCTTGGGACTCTGGTTACATTGTGCCAAGTTGAGCATATGTGTACAAGCTGACTATCTCTAGCCAAAATGCTTGGAACAAGAAGTATCTCAGAGTTTGTAGGATTTGTACATACTTTACTGTGAGCATCACTAATCTGAAATTTGAAATGTATTATGGAGCTCAAAATGTTTTATTTTAGATTTTTGGATTAGGAGAGCCAAACCTGGATAGAAGAAAGATGGATTATGTACAAACGTAGAGAGACAATGGACCTATCTGCTGAAATGTATCTTGAGTGTATCAGTTTGTTAAGGCTATTAGAATACCAAAACCAGGGTGACTTAAAAAAAAGAATAGAATTTATTTCTTACAGTTCTGGAGGCCAGAAGGCCAGGATCAAAACATCAACAGGATTAGACCCATGTGGGTCTCTGAGAGCCAGTATTGTGCCTCCTGCCTCCTTCCTGGTGGTTTGAGGTGATCTCTATTGCTCACTGGCTTGGAGAAGTATGTCTTCATCTTTATACACTGTGTTTTTATCAGTGTGTACACCTGTGCATCTTCACAATGTGCCTCTTTTTTTTTTTATAAGAACTATAGTCACAGTGGATTAGGATCCACTCCAGTGTCTTCCTTTTAACCTGGCCTTCATTGCTACATCAGGTCCACTCTGAGGTCCTAAGGGTTAGGCTTTCAACAATTGAATGGGGTGGGATGCAATGTGGTCTATAACACTTGTCTTTTTATGTATTTTTTTCTGTGACTTAGTGCCCTGGGCTACAGGACTAAGCTCTGTGTATCATTGTATAGTCTACAGAGCCTAGCAAAGTGCCTTCAGCCCAGCAGGAAGCATAGCATTTGTAGATTGTATTGATGGTATTTCCACCTTATCTTAAAAGTTACTGTTTGAGCAGAATTCACCCTTGCCTATGTGACTCTGAACAAAGGGAGACGGCTTTAGGGCAAGAGTTTTGTGTTACTGTCTGTGAGGAGTTGCTACTAGCACATCTCTCAACATTGTCCTCTTGAAATTCACAACCTTCTTTCTCCACAGCCTAGACAGATGGCTTGAGTCTCTCCATAGACACTATCTTGGGGCCTTCCTCAAAATAAAGACAGAATGTGATTTCAAGGCCATTGATAATTGAAAACCATGGAAAACTAAATTAGTTGCCCCATAAGGCCTATTTTTATGTGAGAAAATGGTTAGCATGTGTTACCTCCTTAAGAGTGCCCCTCTCTGTTAACCTCCTTACACTCCAGCCATCTCCATACATTATTGTTAAAGCTCTGTTATTTACACAGTTTTCCTTAATTGACAGCTAGATTTCTTAATATTTCAATAATAGAAGAAGAAAATCGGAAGGATGCATGAAAACTGAGGAAATCTTAATTTTCTTAAAAATCGTGGAAACATCTAAACTGCTTTTCAGAGACTTTACAGAAATTTATCATATGATTGAAAAATAAGTGGTTCTTGAGTGCTTTTATTAGTATATATTTTTTATTGTAAAGATACTGTACAGAGGGGTTACAGTTACATAACTAAAGTAATGAGTACATTTCCTATCAAGCATTGTTACCTCCTCCATTGTTTTTCCCATACCATCCCTTCCCTCCTAACCTCCCCAACTACTCCCTGCCGCCCCCCCCACCCCAAGTTGTAAAGTTCATTTTCAACATAGTGTCTTGTACATCTCATTGTTACAATGGGTCAACCTGTATCCTTATTTCAGCATTTTGTTATTTCCCTTTCTCTCCCCAAATTAGAAAAATTTATAAACAAGATACAGAGCACTGGAAACAAATATAGTGAAAACATGGGTTGTACCATGGGGGAAGAACATACAAAAGAAACAAAAAAATCACATAGTGCATTATAAATACATTAAAAACAACACCAAGATAAAACCTCTTGTGTCCCTAACTTGGGGTTCATTTTGCTTAGCATCATCTTATATGATCATTTGTACATAGCTTTTGACCTTTCCTGCTTACCCTAGACATATACTATTTCTATATTAAGTAAAGTAAGCCAAGCCCAAAGAAACATAGGTCCCATGGTTTCCTTTTTTTTCTTTTTTTGGTCATGAGGCTTGAACTCTGGGCCTTGATGCTGTCCCTGAGTGCTTCAGTTCAAGGCTAGTGCTCTACCATTTGAACCACAGCACCACTTCCAGTCTTCTCATGGTTTATTGGAGATAAGAGTCTCATGGACTTTCCTGCCCAGGCTGACTTTGAACTGCAATCCTCAGATCTCAGCCTACTGAGTAGTGAGGATTACAGGTGTGCCTGCCTTGAATGCTTCTTAAAAAATATAAATCTCAAGAAAACCTTTCTTAAAAATATTTATGTGCTTAATCCATATGTTGAGACTCTTACTTTGTAGCCCAGGCTGGCCCTGAATTCACCTCCCTCCTGCTTTCATTCACCTGTCCAGTGCAGGATTTTCAGCAAGCACAAGTCATTCATGTTGGGATTCTGTTAATTGACAACTTCAGTCACTGATTCACAAATTTGTGCAAACTTAAACAATTTGAGGACATACTCCCAGTTTTCTGACTCTTAAGCATCATGAATGGTAATAATTCCAGTGAATCACATTATGAAAGAGTGATTTTTGACCTTTTAAAGTTTGGGGTATACTAAGGAATAGAAAACATGCATAAAGAAGTTTCTCTCATCTACATTGTGGGCTCTAAAAGTTTCTCTAAAATCTGTTCTTACAATGATGATCTGAGGGGATGAGTAATTAGATGATATGCTTTGGGAAGGCTAATTAATTTAGCCATGACTCGGGGACTGCTGCCACCGGTCTCCCCATCTGCCCACGCGACAGGTGCACCTGGCACTTGGCATTGTCCTGGCTCTGGCGGCGGGTGACTCCCCAGGATGTCTCTGTGTTGGAGAGAATAGTCTTGGCCTCCTCCTGGGAGCAAACCTGCTCTCCCCACACACATACTAGATCGCCATGGGCTCCTATTCTTGGGGATTGCTAGAAATGGAGAAGGCTGATGATTAATTGAACCATTTCCCCCCAAGTTTTGTGTACAGCTCTCAGCCCAAGGCATAAAAGAAAGTCATCATCTAATTTCCTTCTAACATTTGGTGGTATCTTCATGGAGGGAAGATGTGAGGGGATGTTTGTTGAATCTAGCCCTCTACCTTTGAGAATGTGATTCATGCTTTTCTTCTACTGGGCATAGAACTAGTGTTTTATCGGTGTTATTCTTACTGGCTCACATTAAATGGGTCAGGAATGTGCTGCATCTTTGGGCATCCCAGCCATTTTTGGCATTATTGGTGAACATCTCCCTAGCAAGGAGGGAGGTAACAGGTGATAGTGGATATGAAGGTTCAAGTTTTAATAAATAGAATTTTAACTAACTGTATATTCATTGCTGTTTAATGGATTTGTCAAAATTAATGGAATATTTAAACTTTTGAGCAATAGGGAACACAGAGGCATTGTCTTCACAATTAACCTATATGAGCATCCAAAGTTGCCCCATTCAGTAGGTGTTGCTGTACATTAGCACTGTCCAAACTGTGGATCAGAGACCACTAGAACCCTTTCTGGAGGACTATTGGGTCAAAGTATTTTGTAAGAATACTATGGTGTTACTTCCTTTTCCATTCTCACTGTAGTTGTTCACTATATGTAATGGTTTACAGGTTGTTCCCTCAGTGGCTGATAAAGGATATTGCATGGAGAAGCAAATACAAGAATCCAGATGTCTTGTTTTTATGAGCCAGATATTAAAGATAACAGCTAAAAGATACAGTGCCATGTTTTAAATTTTGAAATCCATATTATAATTAAATAAACATATACTTAATATAATTAATATAAATACCAACATGCAAAATACTTACTTTTGCTATTTGAAGTGAATTCATGTGTGTTTTGAATCCTAAGTTTATTTTTTTGAATATGGTAAATCTTGGCAGCTATAACCCACAATAACAAAGGCTTCTTAGGATCCTTAATGATATTTTGAAGAAGGAAAGGGATTCTTGATTCACAAAATTTAGGAATCAACTGCTGTGTAACAAGGAGACGATAATAAGTATCTCAAGAGAGTGTCTGAAGTTTAAATATTTCCTACAGTGTAATTAGGATACTAAACTGACATAGTAATGTCTCATTAAACATTATTCATTATGATTTAACTTCACAATTGGAAACACTACTACAGTGACTCCCCAAAAAGTGATGAGAACAAAATCCTGACAGCACAACAGCAAATTCTGGTGCTGAACTCAGATTTAGCAAGCCCAGCATAAACTCACATTGTTTGTTGGATTAATTCGAATTTTCAATTTCGTTGAGTCATAAAGTTTTAGTTACGTAGACTATTTTAAGTAAACTAGAGTTAGGTGTTTATGTTATATATCATACACATTACTAAGTTTTAAATAGTTTTGAATACAGGAACTTAAACTAATACCCAAAACTCACATTAATTTACTCTTTTTGGGGGAGTAGGAGTATAGAGAGGATTCTGTGTGTGTGTGTGTGTGTGCGTGTGTGTGTGTGTGTGCGCATGCACGCACATGTGCACGCTCATGTGTGCTTGCCAGGTAGGGAACTGGGTACATGATGGTTTCCACTTTTCCCATTCATGATAGGTAGGAGTCCTGGTCTTTATTTAGAGGGGCCAGAGAAGATGATTTGTCTCCAGAAACTCTTGCCTATAACTGTCATGCAACAGAGCACTCTACACCTCCCCAGACTGTGGCAGCCATGCATTACAAACTGACTATATTTCTACATGTACATTACTTTTCATTGGGGAATGCTTTCTAACCATGCAAGTCTTCTGGTTTTTTTTGGATTATACCAATGCCATTGTGGACATCATTGAGGTCACTCTTTCATGAGCTTGTCTCAAGGCTGTGTTAGTGGTATTTTGAAGACCCATGGCTCACATAAAAGGAAAAAAATATATTTGTTATCATATTTAGTTAAGATAGTCTGTGGCTATAGTGAAGGACTTTAGAGACCTTAGACTAATTCTCTGTTTGGGTATAAAAACTGAATGAGTGAAGTGAAAAATCCTCTTTACATTTAATTGAAAGAGAAGTGAATACTCTAGTCTATTGTTTGTATATATTTCATGTTCTTTTATTTCGATTCTGTAAATAAGGAACCATAGGTTTTTGATAAGAAATCCCTGGGCATTTGTTTTATAATCATAAACTCAATACCCTCTTCCTAATGAGCTGCTGGCTTTGCCTCAAACACAGAACAAAACATCACACGGCTGTATTGCAAAAGCAATTGTCTGTTTTCAGTAGATGAACTAAACCCTTCAAATGGGAGCAAAGTTATACTTGGTGTGAGTGTATTTAATTTGCTTTGGGTAGCCCTCAAGTCTAGGATTTTTTTTAAGAAGCTTCGATTTGCATGAAAAAGATGCTAGACCCAATTAGTTTCACATATGTACTGGGGCCATAGAGGTTTGGAGACATGGTTTGCCAGAAACCACTAAACCAAAGCACAAACTGGATTACTGCTAACAAAGATTGGGACATTTGTTTGTGATACCTTGATTTGGCAGATAATTTGATCCCAGAAATGTTACTGTCTAAAAATCCTGAGATTTTTGTCTTAGATAACTTTGACCTATTCAACTACTTCCTTAGTTTTGTAACTTTTCCCTTTTCTGAAAAATGCCAACCTTTTTTGTACAAAAATAAAATACAATTTCTGCTTTGAAAACACTGATGTAAAACACATATGGAATACCAAGTACTTGGAATATGTAGAATATAAATATGATTGAACTTAAAGAAAGAATTCTGCTTTTTTTTAAATTTCACTGTGACATTTTTTCTTTAAGGAAGTATGGCTCAAACCTCATTGATTAATTATCCAGGGTTGGAGTGTACCTTCTGATTTTGCCTTCATTTCTCATGAGTCTCCACTCATGACAGTATATGTTATGTTTCCTACATAAAGACTTAAAAACAATCACTACACATAGTTCCAAAGGGCTATTTGTATTTATGGTTCTTGCAAATCCGACTCTTTCACCACCCAACCTCTTGAGTCCCTTTTGTAAATGACGAGGCTCAGGAGCAGTGCCAGGGTGAGGAATTTTCTTTCCTGTGACCCAGAATTCCCTGTATTATCTGTCATATTATCACACGGCTGTTGGCAACTTGGCATATGTCTGTTCTTTGTTCTGGTCAAAATTAAAATTGATATTTACCATTTCTACCTATTTTATGTCATTTCATCAATGCGACAGTTAAATATGTAAGCCCTTAGAGATGGCTCTTTCATGTTGGTTCATTCAATCTTTATTGAATGCCTAGGAGCATTAATTCATGGGCAGCCCACAAATTTTCTTTCATCCTTTGTTAATATATTCCTTTTAAAATAGTATGTGAAAGCTAAAACCATTAAAATTTTTCTTTAAATTGGATTTAATAAAATTTGACAAGTGCCTATACCATGTGAGAAATCCTTAATAGTTGTTATGAAGACAACATTGTTTAAGCATAAAATTGATGTTTCTAACCTTTATTCTGCATTGACTCTTATTTTGTAGGATGATAGTCATGATAGATTCTTGTTCTCTTCCTAAAAGTGTCTCTTTTATGTCAATCCCCTTGTGAAAAATGTATATGCTCTGAACATAGATATTTAATCTTACTCTCATGATTCAGCAGTTAAGACTGATGAGTCAAAACAATTGTCCAGAACATTCTTTCATTCTTCTTCTATATCCGTCTTATAGTTGATATTCTCAATGTGTGGTCTAGGCCCACTGGAAGTCCCCAAGACTTCTTCAGTGGATTTACAAGATCAAAACTCTGCTCCTAAGAATAGTAATAGGACTTTTCCCTTTTTCATTCACTATTTTTTTTCGTGAGAGGAGTTTACTATGTGTGCTATCACAACAGATTGGTACAGAAACAGATGTAAACATCCTTCTGCTGTCTATTAGCAAGACATTAAAGATACTTCCAAAATTATAAAGCAGTCACTCTTGTAAAAATTATGTTTGTTTTGAAAAAGGGGTTTCTTTCCTTTCCTTCCTTCGTTCCTTCGTTCCTTCCTTCCCTTTCCTTTCCCAAGCAGAAGGTGTCCAGTTGAAATGATTGTGTATGTGCAGTCATGTGTTAGGTACCATGTAAAGGCAAGGCATTAGTATACTAGGCAAGCTGGCATTGGAGTCTGTGATTGATGTGACATCAGCAAACCATAGACATTTGTCTTGTGCCTACCAATGTGCTTTAGTAGGTGTTATAGAAATTAATGACATATGATTACTGCATTCAGATAGCCAGCTATTAAAATAAGATATAAAATCAATTCTGATCTTGCCTACCTGCAATACCAGAACTCTGGAAGTGGAAGCAGGAAGGTCTCAAGTTTGAGGCCAGCTTGAGGTATAAGGGTGAGTTTGAAGTAAGAATGAACTGTCTAGTGAAACTCTATCTCAGACCAAAACAAAATAAAACAATAAGAAAAAGCAAAAGATACTAATTATAATACTAACCACCAAGGAAATGTATCAATGGCTGCCATTAATTTGATCAAGGAGAAATGTAGTTTTGTTTCCCTTCCCCCAGGTGGAAAAGATATGCTGAATGAACAATTGAGTAAAATAGAAGAAAGTGTATAGAAATTAAATGTGTACATAGGTCAGCCAAGCATAGCCAAGCACAGCAGGAAGTTAAACATCTGTCTAGTCAGTACCTTAGTCACAGTGGAAACTGAATTTCTGTCTAATTTATCAAGGCTAGTATGAGGAAGTGTCTTCATTCAGTTCATGGACTCACGTTAGCCTTGGATCATGGAGATGTGGATTTACTTTGCCCACTTCTGATTTAACTTTTAAGTGCACACTTCTGATTTAACTTGTAAGTGCACTTAAGATTTCTTAACCTGCCTGTGTATATTGTACTCATTTAAAAAGTTAAAAGGTAGTTAAGCTTAAACTCTCTGTAAAATGTTGAACTATTGAAAACCTTTATCCAGATTCCTAGATGCTTCTAGTTCCTACTTTTTCCTTGATACACAAAAAATTTTCAATGGGTTCTTCTCAGGACCATGATAAGGAGTCACTCCATGATGAATCTCTAGTTTTTGGACAGTTTGACATGTTGATATATTTAATAAAAATAAAAGCAAGTGAGTTAGCCATGTGTTCATATTATTTCAAATTATATTTTTGAGAGCTTTTTATTTGGTCTCTTTTTTTTGAAGGTATGTTCTCAAAAAAAAAAAAGAAAAGAAAAAGAAAAAGTACAAGCTGGCTTCATTCTCATACTCTTCCTCCCTCAGCTTTCTGAGCATTGAATTAAAGGCCTCTGCCCTCATGTCCCACTTAAAAATTCAGGGGGACAAAGTAATTGTTTCTTCATTGCAATTGACAAAGTTAATTATAAGTAATTCATCAAAGTAACTTATGTGCCGAGTTAGGAAATCAGATTGAGTGATAAGATTTATAAGGTGTGCATCTGCTCTCTAGGTCTTAAGGCCTGGATGCAATCATTCTCCATTCATGTTGTTTTCCATCCTTATATTCTTGTACTCTTTTTTTCTAAGTTGATCAGCTTTGGACATCCTATGTGGTGTTCCAATTGTGTAGTTTATGATATAGTGTTACTTTGCCACCTATCTCTTCGTGCATCCTCTTCTTTTCATATTTTTCCCCTAGTGCTGGGAATGAACCCAGGTCCCTATGTGTGCTAGGCAAGCATTCTACCACTTGAGTGTGCCCCCAGCACTTCTCTTCATTTTTTTCATTAAATTGAAAATTAATTTAATTAAAATGAAAGAAATACTATTCATCACCGAGTTTAAAGTCTAGCGTTACTATTTAGGACAACTTCACATTTCTTGGAGATAAGAGGCATTTGAAAGACCCAGACAATTAGGACAAAGAAATACGATCACTCGTGTGCCAGGAGCATCCTGTTGTATGTTTGCATACAGCTGACCAGAAGGAGTATATGACAGAATGATACATGAGACATGAATTATCATATAGTTTAAAGTCTTGAAATCTCAAGAATTTTCAGGGAAATCCTTGCAAACACTACCTATTGGAGCATTTCAGGAAAAAATATTCCTTGTCTTTATGTCATCTATTTCTTAATTTTTTAAAAAATTAAAATCCATAACTTTAAATATATCCTTAATATTTGGGTGATATTTTGTATATTGCAAGTGAAATCAGGGTTATAAGAATATAAAATAAACCCTATTGGTGAGTAGAGAATACTACAATCTCACTTTTAAGTCTATATTTTTCATAATTCCAAGATCTTGAAAACTGATATGCAGAATTTTTATTTACTCTTAGAAGTAGGGAAACCTGAAAAAAACAGAACTTAATCTTAAAACGATTATAGTACATGCCAATACACAGCTGAGACTTTTTACTTTGTCTGTTTGGGTCCTTATCTACAAAATTGGGTAAATAGATCAATTATGAGGCCCATGAGAACAGGTGAAATGCCCAGTACAGCAAAGTTCATATAGCAAACCTGTGATTTTCTAAGATATGTATTCAAATAAATGTGTTTCTAACACATTTATAAGATTATTTCTTTGTTGCTTTGTATGTCCCTCCCCCACAGTATAACCCCTGCTTTCACTGTATTTGATGTCGGTTTAATTTGCAGAGGGGAAGGGCAAAAACAAATTGTTTAACTAGGGATACAGGGGGACCCATTGCAACAATGAGATGTACAAGTCATTATGTTAAAAACGAACTTTACAACTTTGGTCCGGGAAGGGGGGGCGGCAGGGAGGATTGGGGAGGGCAGGGGGAGGATAGGAAGGGATGGGAAGGAGAAACAAAGGAGGACACTACAATGCTTGATAAGAAATGTACTCATTATCTTGCCCACGTAATTGTAACTCCTCTGTATAGTATTTTCACAATAAAAAAATTAAAAAAAATAAAAAAGATTATTATCAGACTGTAAAGAATGTTAAGTCATTTTTTGTTTGCTTTTTAAAATCGGTGTTAGGGTCAACGATGGTAGTACATGTCTGTAAGCCCACATTTGAAGCATTAGTCAGGAATACCAGGCACTTGAGACCAACTTGGGCTACTTGGTGAGATTCTGTTTGATAAACTCCAAATCCAAAATAACTCAAAAGAAAATCTTAAAAGCAAAAAAAAACCCCAGAAGACAAAAAACTCCACCCTTACTATTTGTACAGGTCATCAAAAACAATCCAACTATACTAAGCAAAGTTTGTACAGAAATGACGACTAAAATATTTCAACATACAAGATTAACCTTCAGGGCTGGGAAGGTGTCTCAGTGGTAGAGTGCTTGCCTTGTATGCACAAGGCCCTCGGTTCCATTCCTTAGTACCACATAAGCAGAAGAAAAAAAAAAGCTGGAAGTGGTGCTGTGGCTCAAGTGGTAGAACACGAGTCTTGAGCTGAAGAGCTGAGGGACAGTGCTCAAGCCCAGAGTTCAAGCCCCATGACCAACAAACAACAACAACAACCAAGAAAAAAAACAATAAAAAATGATGTAGGCTAATGAATTTAAAGCAAAGCCTCTAACTCAGCATTCAACCTTTGTTGGGCTTTAATCAACAGGGCAAAAAAATCTCTGTGTGACATTGGACAAAAGCAGAAATAACCAGTCATTTTAAATATTTATGGAATGTTCATGGAGGAAGTGAATGAAGAAAAGGAAGACGTTCCTCTGGAGACTGTAAAAGAATGTTTCAAGATTGTATGGTGTTGCCTGCACTCTGGGAATGGCTCACTAACCATTTGTTTCTGTTTGTCCAGGGAGAAGTTGGCTGTGGCTCGACTTCAGCGAGAAGTTGCACAAAGAACAAGGGAGGGGGCCATGGTAAGTCCTATTTGCTTGCTGCCTTCTCTGAGCCTCTTGTCATTGAAAGTCATTTGACTTCAGCATGAATATTTAAGGGGAATATTTGCTTGCAGTAAACTCCATAATATTTTTGTAAATAATGTATTTACAATCCAGTTTAGATAGCTCTGTCATTTGTGGCCAAGGGAAGATAGATTAATTGAAAATGAAAACTATTTGGGCTTTGGAAAAAAATGTTCCAATATTCAAAGGCTTATAAGACTTGTCTTCAAAAGGAATACTAGATATCCAGCCTCCCAAATATGAGTATCAAGTCCCTAACTGAGCAATCTCAGTCATTTAGATAAAGAGAGATAATGCACTTCTGTCTGTTCCTAGAAATTAAATAAGTTGAAAGGACACCAAGATGTTTGCTAATGAAATTGTCTTCTTTTTCTTCTCACCACACACTTATTGCACCATTTATATTTCTTGCCCTTTTAAGCCTGCGCCATTTACAAAACTGTTATCTCCTTGTGTTTTGAGTCATACTAAAAATCAATATGGTTGTTTTGGACCACAGCAACTTCATTTTATAGTAGTCTTTGCCAAAGTATCTCCCTATGCGGCACTGAAACATCAGATCTGACTAGTAGGTGCTGAGGGAGTGTGTGTGTGTGTGTGTGTGTGTGTGTGTGTGTGTGTGTGTATCAACTGCCTTAGCCACAACCGGGAAGAAAATATAACACCAGACTTACTGCCTTTTTTTCTTACTTATGACAAAATAGTGACACATGTGCAGTTTTACAGTAGAAGCATTCCTCCTCTTTGAAAAGAAAAGTGACACATTTTCAGCCCCTGAAGGCTGCTTCCATTTGATTTCCTAAGAGTTAAGTGACAATCCATCCTTTGGAAAGAGAGAGGAGTTTGTAAAAGTAAGCTACACACCTTCTTTTCTCAGCAGAGAAGTAAAGGGCTTAAGTCAGAGGCTGAATACAGAGTAGAGTTTGTAAGGTACATGGGCCTGTGAATTTGCTATCACACTTTAGGAAAGTCATTGTATTTATTTGTTTTCTTAGCAATAGGAATGAAAAAAAAAAGGTTGAATGTTCAAATAACTTAAAGCAACAACTCAAAAAGGTCTTTGAGCAATGGAGTGGAAAGAAGTTGGAGAAACTAAAGATATAGCCAACGGTGAACTGAACCATCCTGAGAGGGAGTTCTCACTGTATTTGGAAATGTTGATAACCTCTGTCCTTCTGGAATGTTTCTGTCTCCTGTCATGTTGAACTCCTGTTCACCACTTCATGAACTGTGCTGTAATTAACTGCCAGGAGGGAGTGACTTAACTCTAGTTGGTCTCAGTTTTCTCATCTTCCAAAGGAGGAGGCTGGAATTTATGATTCCATTAACTTAGTGGATCATGCAAACATGTAGTTTTTATGATGCAAAGCTTTTTCTGGTAATAACAAAATACTAACGCAGCTCATAAGCAAAACAAGGTGCTTTGCAAAAATTTTCACTCTGACTCTGACATTGGGCTTGAGTTTAAATGATCTTAGACAGTTGACTAATCTTTACAAAATCAAAACCTCCCCCTTTAAAACATAATAGGTATACTTGTTCAAGGTAGATAATGCCCCCAAAACACAGTCAAAAACATTAATCTAATTGCACTTACCAATATTTGACAAGAAATGTACTTCTTACTTTACATATATAACTGTAACCCCTCTGTATATCACCTTGACAATAAAATAAAATTAAAAAAATAAAAAATAAAAAGGATGATAGAAAAGTTACCAGTGATGAATGATTCTACTCTTAATGATAGTACTTAAAGCTCACACATTTCTGTTGATTGACTAGGTAGATATTTATTAAGTACATACTACTTGTGACTTACACTTTTTTTAAGCACTGGGAAAACATCAATGAACAAAACAGGAAAAATTCTGAGAGTTTGTAAGTTAGTTTGAGGAGACAGACATTCAGCATAATTAAATATTAGAAGGTAGAAAGTAAAAGACCAGATGAGGGGGCTGAAGGAGGTCTTGGGGTACATCATTTTAAAAGGATGTGTGTAATGGTAAATCACTGAAGCAGTTAGGATTTGTAAAACTAGGAGAAGGTAGAGTTTACCAAAGGGATGTTTATTCTAGCCAAGGGGCTTAGTGAAAACCACTTCCAGGCCATGATAGGGGTAAGTTTTCTTCCAGAAGAATTTAAGAGAGAGGGAAGTGTGTTTTTTTTCTGATTCATGATGTCAGTGATGGGAACCAATGAAAAACTTAGAGCATGATAATAATCTGGGCTAATTCTATTTATTTTGCTATGATTCTCCCATTCCATCATTTATTACATCTCAGTTCCTTGGAGATATCATAATTCCTACTTCCACTGATTTTCTATACACTTCTACTCCTTTCTCTATTTTATCACCCTCTTTCTTCCACAGTCAAATTCTGCTGAGATTTCTACTTTATTATGTATGTCAGCTTTACTGCTCCTAAAACACATTGATTTTTGAAATCCTGGTTGTTTCAGTATCTGACATGTCTTCTATTGCTCCTTTGAATCTGCTTCTTGCTGTTATAAGTGTTCTTTTTTCTTAAAAACTTTTTTCTTCAACTTGACAATAAAATTTAAAATGTGTTTTTCTTACAGAATTTCTGTCACATACATAGAAAGGCAGAGTACTTCATCACGATCAGTTAATTTTATGTTCTTAAAAACTACTACTGACAGGTCTCTGTGTTTATCTGTATAAAAAGAAAGAGTGTAGAAGAAATTTCTGTAAAAAACTATGTAAATAAGTTGAAGCAGACACTTATTTTTAGAACGTATTTATAAACCTATTATAAATCAGTCTTCATCAGAGTTTGCTCTGTGAAATTTGGTTTCATGTAATGAATCTCTTCACTTAAAAGTGATGCATCATTTGGAGAAAATTATTTCAAAGTCATAATTAGGGTATAATTCTAGATTTAAAAGACAATTTATAGTCGTCTACTCTCCACCTGGTTTTCTTGAACATTTTTACCACCTATGTTACGAAAGTGTTATTGTCAAAACTAGAAGACTAATGCTGATAGATCACGATAAACAAAACTCTGGATTTTATTAGTATTTTACAAGTTTTCCTAGTTGTGTTCCCATTTCTGGCCTGGAATCCAATGCAGGATACTACAGTGATTCCTCCTTAATGACTAACTAAACACATATGTGGAATTAGAAGAGGAGTCTGGAAGTAATGCAGATCTGGATCCAAATGCAGCTCCAACACAAGTTGGTTATGTAATCTTGTCTACATTACTAGTCTACCAGTTCTGTGTATTTTTTGTCCTATTAAGTCAGGTCTCTCTTTCATCATTATAGATGTTTTATATTTGTTTTCTTAGCTCTTTCAGGAAATGATATAACCATTGTTTCTTACGCATCCCATTCATTCTTATTTTACAAATTTTCTATGTTTTCCTTTGAGAAGATTGTTTGAGCTTGTGCTGGTTCTATATACTCTAGTACACATATGACGGGGCATGTGGACTTCATGGTCTATTCTGTCTTTAAGATTTCAGTGTCCTTACAATACTGGTGCTTGGGAGGAAGATAGAAGATAATGAGTTCAAGACCAGCTTAGGCTAAAATTGACATTCTCTAAAACAAGACAAAAGACTTCAGTAGCCATCTACTGTACCACCTTCAAGGTGTAAAGATACTCATGCTTGTTATCTTGTAGATCTTGTATTGCTATTGTCTTTCACATGCAAATTCTTGGTGTGAATGTTTTGTTATGGAGGTATGCATCAGAAAAATAAATTTCCTGAATTGATAATTCCAACACCATATATTGAACAATGTACCTTTTATTATCAGCCTTACCTTTCATATCAGCTTAGGTAATGACAAAACCTTTTACCCTTTGCCACTGGAAGTATTGTTTATGGAGCCAACTAGTCCCACAAAAGGAAAATGAGGGAAGTTTCCCAACTCACTTTAAAAAGTAAACCTTTCACTACAGAAATATTTCAACGACAGTATAGAGTATTTCCATATGCCACATTCCCAGTTTCCCCTACTAATACCTGATATTAGAATTCACCAGTTAATTCACCAATGAGAGCCATTATTGTTGATAAACTCCATATTCATTTAGAATTTTAAAGTTAGAATTTTAAAGTTTTTCCTAATGTCCTTTTTCTGTTCCAGAGCTCAGCCAGGATATAGGTTATATTTTTGCCATGTCTCTTTAAGCTTCTCTTGGTTTTGACAGTTCGTCAGAATTTCCTATTTTCATGACCTTGGCAGTTTTGAGAACATACTAGTTAGAGTTTGTTTACTTTTGTACTTGTTTCATTAGAATTTGTGTGAATTTATTCTAATGATTAGACTTGGGTTCAGTTCCATTAATAACAAATGAAAGGTTTCTACTGTCAACATGATTTTTTCTTTGTTAATATGGTGAGGAAATGTTTGTCAGATGGGCCCTCTGTAAAAACCCTCCTACTTTCTTTTGTATTCTCTCTCTCTCCTTTCCCCTCGCCCTCTCTTTCTTGTATTCTCTTTGGAAGCAACTCACTACAGTTAGCTTATACTTAGGAATGGGAAGTTATGTTTTACATACTTAAGGGTGTAAGAACTCCATAAATTATTTTGCATTCTTCATAGTTTATCTTTTTTGTCCTCTTGAGTTTAATTCTTGAATTGTTTATTTATGTCTTCATGAGTATATTGATACTTATTGTCTGCTTTGTGTTATAAGCCAGTAATATTTTTTTCTGAAAGCATTCCATATTTATATGCTCCCTTTTGGCTCCACAAATCCCTCTGTTATGCCCCCACCATTGTTAATTCTTTTTCTTTCTTTTTAGCATTTTCTTTCTGTAATTATAAGGTCTCTTGGCTCATCTTGTATATTTCTTTCTTTGTCTTAGGATCAGGCATTTCTTGAAGGAAATATGGCTCCTTTAAACAGATATTAAAAGGAGCAAAGTATTTGCAAGGTATTTGGACAAAAGTATTTGTATCCAAGATCTGGGTGCTGAGTACTATCTCATTTTTATAAGACTAGCTTAAACTGGTATTTATCCCTAGAATGCAATGATTGCTTAATATTGAAAAAAATCCACTAATATAAATGACAAAAGTAATAGATTCAAAAACAAAAAAATCAATAGGCACAGTGAAACATTTGATAAAATGCAGTGCTAGCTCATGGCATTTGAAATTACAAATATATACTATATAGCCAGGAATGAGAGGGGATTTCTTTAAGTTGATGAAGGATATTGAGTGAAAAACCTCAATATACTTTGTACATAGGCATCCTTTTATAATCCATAACTAGGTTCAGAAGCCTCTGCTACTACTTCTATTCATCATTGGTCTTAGCTAGCATAGTAAGATGACAAATAAGTGGCATAAAAGTTGGGGAGAAACATTTCCTTGTATTTGCAAAAGCTTGTTTACATAGAAAATTCTAAGCAAATCTTAAGGCACTTTTAGAAGAATATCAGATGTTAAAAATCAATAACTTTCCCAGATATCATTTATCCCCCCACTCCTCCCCACCCAGCCTAAACCTCATCCTGCCAGAAATTGTAAAGTTCATTTCCAATATACTGTCCTGTGGGTATCGTTGTTGCAATGGGTCCTTGTTTCAGTGTTCTGTTATTCCCCTTCCCTCCCCAGATTAGACAAATGTATACAAAAGATGCCAAAATCAAGTACAGTGACAATAGGGGATATACCATAGGGGGAAGAACATACAAAGGAAACAATAACAAAAAAAAGATATAGACACAAAAGGCCCTTCTTTATTGTTATTGTTTTAAATATACCATGACACTCTTACTTCCAATTATCCACCAGAACACTGGAAGTGGAACTGTGGCTCAAAGTGGTAGAGCACTAGCCTTGAGAACAAAAGTTCAGTGCCCAAGCCCTGAGTGCAAGCCCCAGGACTGACAAAAAAAAAAAGTAAAACAAAAAGTACTTAGGCTGGACATCAGTGGTAATTTGCCTATAATTGTCATAACATAGAAACCTGAGATCTAAGAATCAAAGATCAAAGCTACCCAGGATAGAAAATCCTCTGAGACCCTATGGAGCCCATTTTGAGGGTTTTTGTTTTGTTTTGTTTTTTGCATGTGGTTTGAGAACAGGGTCCCACTTGGATCTTTTGCATAAAGTTTTCTATTTGTCCTAGCAATGCTGTGTCCCTCATTAGATTCTGTTGACAACAAGTTGAAAGTCTGTTGCTGTGAATACAAAGGTTTGTTTCCCTGGGCTTCATTCTATGTATGGTATATGTCTCTCCTGTGCTATTAGCCCACTGTCTTGATAACTGTAATCATCAAATAAGAGAAGTAATAATGAAATTATACTGAAGTTGAAAAGTGTGTCTCTTCCACCTATTTTTTTTCCTTTTGGCTATTTTTTTTCCTTTCTGTTCTAAGCCTTTTGCATTTCCATGTGAATTTTAGCATCAATTTTACAAAACAAAACAAAACAAATGGAAGCTTTATAGAGATTGCATTCAGTTAATCTAATTAGATTTGCTGGTTCTTAGGTTTCATATGAGAAAGCCCATATTCTTTTATGCCTTAATTCTTCACACAACATAATGAAGTTGAAACTTACACAGTTTTTTATCTTACTGGGTAATATATATGCTTTATTTATGTTCTTTTTGACCTACATTTGGGTACTTTCTGGTTTCTAGTTATTATGAGTTAAGCTGAGATAAACTTTTCTGTACAAGTCATCATCATGGGTATATTTAGTTACTCTTTGATATCTAGCAGTAATGTTATTGGAACTTACAGTAAGTATATATTTAACTCAAAAAGAAACAGCAGTTATGTTCTCTAAACTTGCTCTGTTTTATGTTTCCACCAACAATGAATGGGAGATTTCTTTTGATTGACCCTTTTCCAACAGTTGAGATTGTCAGTATTTTAGCCATTGCAGTTGATAAGTAGTAGTATCTCAATGTGATTTAGTTTCCATTTCTTTGGTGATAAAGATGTCCAATACTTTTCAGGTATCATTGTATTTATTTTATAACAGTGAAACATTTCTGCCTGTCTTTTTAAAGGCGATTTCTTTTGTATTGAGTTGTATGAGTTCATTATATGTTTTCAGTATAAGTCTCCTGTAAAGATGTGTGTTGCAAACTCTTTTTCTTTGGTGTTTCTATTCATTATAAACAATGGTGACATTTATTGGCTGGGACTATTTTAGTACTTAAGTTCTATTTATTAATCTTTCACAACTATTAGTTTCTGTAATCTGTATGTTATTTTCTGTTTTCCTCTTAAAACCTTTATAGGTTGGAGTTTTATGTTCAGGTCTATGATCGATTGGGCTTAATTTTTTGCCTATGATTTTTTAGGTGTTAAATTTCACATTTGTACCTTTGTACAATGAACTTCCTTTGAATTTCTTCGATGCCTTTGTTGGAAACCATTTACTTCAGCATAAAGGAGTCTAAACAGTTTGTATAGCATTTGACATCTGTTCTTTATATCTGTTTTTTATCCTTTGTAAATACTATGCTATTTATGATGGTGACGTTGTAATAAGATTTAAAATGTCACTGCTGGTCTTTCAACTTTATTATTTTCTTAGATATTTTCACTATCCTAAGTTCCTTTCATTCCCAGGTTCACATTAAAATCCATATGTTAATGTCCTAAAAATGGTGCTTAATAATGGCATTGAATCTTCAATATGAGCAGAAGTAACATCTTACAGCAGTGAATCTTTCAATCTTTAGATTGTGCTTAATTAGATTTCCCTTCAATTGAATGTTATAGTTGTAGAGCTATTAGACATCATTTTGAACAAGTTAGTTATTAAAGTAATCACAATTTGTTCTTTGCTAGTAAAATGAAATGTGCTACAAAAAATTCACTTCTCACTTCCATAATTTCGAATGAGAAGCCTATTGTCATTTGAATTGTTTCCAACTTTGTGTCTTGAAGTAGTCAGGATTATTATTGTCATTTTGTGTTCAGTTTCCTGCAGTATGATTATGTTGTGTGTGGGTGTAGATTTCTTTGAAATTACCCTATTTGGGTTTCATTGAGCTTCTTGAATTAGGAAATTTGCCTTTCATTAAATTATTTCCATATATGTATATATTTTCAATAAATGGTTTTTCCCATTCTTCTGAGTTGCTAATGGTATAAATAGTAAAGCTTTTATTATTATCCTCAAGCACTCTGAATTTTTCCTCATTTTTTCCTCTCTTTTCTATTGATATTCTCACATTCAGTGATTCTTTATAATTTGCATTGTGCTATTGAGTCTGTCCAGTGAAGATTTTATTTTTGTTATTTTTCATTTTTATATTTCTTTTTGTTCTGTGTCTGTTTTCTTTGCTGAGATTTTCTTTCTACTCATTTCTAGAGTTTTCTCTCCTTTTTAAAAGATTCATCGTGATTTCCTTTGAAAAGTCTTGTTTCTAAATATTCTGTCATGTGTTATTCAGGGATTGGTATCTTTTTATTGCTTTTTTCTCGGGAGTTGAGAACTTCCTAGTTATTCATATGTGAGTGCTTATTTGTTTGTTTTGGCTTTATACTGGACATGTTGAAGATTACATCCTAGAATTCTTGGTATTACTTCAATCTCAAAAATATTGAGATTCTATTTGGGCTAGAAACTGACCAGCTTAGGCTTTGTGGACCATTGTTGGATGTGAGTTCACCTGCTACAGAGTTCATAACACTGTATGGATTGTGCCAGAGTGCATTTTCTAGGGTCCAGTATGTGACCTTGGCCCACATCTGCATAGATTCATTTCCACAGACTCTGTGTGCTGTTTGGACCAGATCCATTCCATATAAATAGAGAGAGAAAATAGGAGAGTCATAGGACTGGTCTTGGCTTTTATTTCTCTGTGTCATCTCTGACACATTTTAGTCTCTGGAGCCTTCCTTCCTGTTCCTCCATCTGGAATGTGTAGCTTCAGTTTTCCTTCCTTCTGCTCATCATACACATGGATACCTGTGTCTGAAGCTCAGCAGTCAGAAGAGGTAGAGTGGCATGAATAAAAGGAGTTTGCCTCTCAGCCTCATGATTTTGACTGCTTTAGAAAGAAGGTCCCCACCTTCAGTCTGCAGAGGTTTTGGTTGCCTGCCATTTGAGCAACATCCTGTCACCATCATTACCCAATTGGTGTGACTAAGGAGGGAGGCAATGTATGTCTTTCTGATCCTGTAGCGGTCCCATCCCCACTCCCTGGTCAAGAGTTAGTTAGCTGAAGAACTGGCTGTTCCCACTTGATAAGTGCTTCTGAATTTTGATTTATGTCTGAGGCCAGGCCAAGTGATACTAGAGAGTGGAATGTGATGGGTGAACTCACTGCTTATTAATGGAGCTCCAAATCCGGATCCCTTTCTCCAATAGTTACACTACCATTCACTTTTCTCAGTTCCTAGGTAGTGGTCAAGGTGTTTTGCCCAGGATTTATGTTTGTGCCCTGTAGGGCAGACTAGTTAGAGTGGGCTTGTTCCATCTTAGTGGAAACCTCAAGAGAATCAAGGCCTTGCCTACATCCTTGTAGCAGCATTGGAGCAATGCAGAGGCCCTGGAGTTTCCTTTGTTTTATTCCATTTCTGGTGCTGGGAAACATGTGAGTCCCACTTACTCTGCTTTACAAGAGCAACTGATAGCATTTGGGGATATTATGTGGTTCTCCTGGCTCCCTGCTCCCATGCTCAGCTTCTCTGTGCTGTAAGCATTCTTTTCTTTCTTGCACTAAGCACTAAAGGCTAGTAGAGTATAGTCAGCAAACAAAAAAAGGTTTATTGCCAGGAAAGGGGGAGGCAAGACCCCTTCTCACAAGGCAGAAGTGAGAAGAAGCGCCGGCTATTGTCTGGGATGACCTGTATAGCTTACGGAGGCTAGAAGGAGGTAGAAGGGGCTAGAAGGTGAAGACCCCAGTATGGGACTTGTGGACCAGGGGCTTCATCACAGTGGATCAGGATTTATGGCTGCTGCCCAAGTACTAGATCAGGGGCTTTTGCAGCTGCCCAGACTTGATGGTCACTCTAAGGGGCTCTTGCTGCCTTATATGGTGGTAGCTGACTTAGAGGAGTGCCATCCCAAGGTAAAAGGGGGGCTGGAGGCTGATTATTTACTGTCCTTACTAAATGGGCCTAGTGTTGCCTAGGAAAGGAGCATGCCAAGCTGTGGGAGGGGAAAGGAGCATGCTAAGCCATGGGAAGGGAGCTCATTGTGCTAACAGGCACAGTAATTCTCCCTCAGGTCTTCCTGATTCTTCCTCAATGTCCACCAGTCCTGCCTAGGATGCATGGGAAACTTAGGGTATTTCTGGAGCTTCTGTAACCTGCCCTTAGCTCAAGCATTCATTGTGCACGCAGTTTATGGAACTTTTTTTTTCTCTCTCTCTCTTTCTCTGCTCTGTTGATTATAGGTGAAGATTCAGTGAAGGACTACAGGAAAAAGATGGGTAGTTAGAATTATGTAAATATTTTTCTTCCTTTATTCTCTTTCTCTCTGTTTCACTGTCTCTGTCTCTGTCTCTCTCTCTCAGCAGTACTGGAGTATGAGCTTATCATTTTATGCTCACGTTGGCAGGCACTCTACAATCTGAGCCATGCCTCTAGGTCATTTTTTTTTTGCTTTGGTTCTTTTTGAACTGGGGTCTCAATTTTAGCTTGAAATGATCTAGACTGCCCTTTTCCTATTCATACTTTCTGCTGTATAGCCTGGGAATACAGAACCACCATGCTTACCCAGATTTTTCTGTTGAGGTGGGAATTTTGTGAATGTGCCTTCTTCCTGGTGTGGCTTACCACAGTGATCCTCTGATAGAAGTCTTATAGCTAGAATAACAGATAAATACCATTGAGCCTTGGCTTTTTATTGTTGAGATGAAATTGTGTAATTTTTTTTTGCCATGGCTGGCCTCCAACCTCCAACCTCCTGATCTCAGCCACCTGAATAGCTAAATATCTAAAATTGTAGGTGTTAGCCTCTGCACTCAGCTGTTACTTAGGCATTCTAAAGAAATATATAACATACCTACCCTTTAAACTTTAGGGAAAAGGTTTTTTTTTTTCTGTTTTTTCCTAACTCCTGTTAGGAAAGAACAGGCAACTTTTTAAAAATCTCTTGTTCTATGTGAAATCAAAGCATCCTAGGATACCTTTCATTTGGAGCAGGATACACGTGTTTGTGAGTTTCAGTTCATTTTTTATTTCTTAACGTCTTTAATTCTCAGTTGGGTCTTCAAAATCCATAATCTTCAGTCTACCAGGCTTGTTTTCATTATTGTGATGGATGTGGTAGTTAGTTGAGACTTTCAATATCCTATGTTAAATTTCACTTAATCCCTTAATATTTATGCTGTTGTAGAGCAGAGTACCACATCTATATTATCTTGTCCTGTCACCATTGTCCAAATTGTTTTGCTACCTTAATTATTACTTAAAGTGAATTTCAGTTTTTTCTAATTCTTGTGTAATTCCAAGAACCACAATAAGACCACTGTTTCTGTGTAGTTGTGTTGACTTCCACACTTGCTCATCTCCACCTTTCCATCAAGTTTCTCCAGTGGCTCAGACAAGGAACATATCTCCGTGTATATTTATGGAGTAGTTTGGTGCAGACACCCTGGGCTAGTATTTCATAGTGTTTTTAGTCGGAACACAAAAAATTCAGAGGGAACATGACTAGTTTGTGGCAGTTTTATATGTTCTGAAGGGTCCCCTGTTGGCAGAAAACCCGACCTGTGAATGATTCTGGTTCTATTCTCTAGACATCCCTGCAAAGCACTTTCACTGTGTTCTGGGAAACTTATGTCATCCAATAACCTCACCTTCTAAAGCTTTACATTAGTTTATTTTTGACAGCAGCATTTTTCAGAAAGATCTAATAGTGTTTTGTTTGTTTTGCTTTGTTTTTTTTTTTTAACTGATCCTGGGCTTTAACTCAGGGCCTAGGCTTTGTCCCTGAGCCTCTCTGTGCTCAAGGCTAGCACTCTACCATTTGAGCCACAGTGCCATTTCCAGCTTTATCTGAGTAGTATTTACTTTTTTTGTCAGCTGTCAGGGACAGCCTGGGAGCTGTCCCTGAGCTCTTCAACTCAAGGCTAATACTCTACCACTTGAGCCACAGCGCCACTTCCAGCTTTTTCTGCTTATGTGGTGCTGAGGAATCAAACCCAGGGCCTCATACATGCAGGGCAAGCACTGTATTGCTAAGCCACCTTCCCAGCCCCTGTCTAGTAGTTTATTGGAGAAAAGAGTCTCACAGACTTTCCTGTCTGGGCTGGCTTTGAAACATGATCCTCAAATCTCAGCCTCCTGAGTAGCTAAGATTATAAGCACCAACCACTGACCTAATAGTTTTTTTTTAAGCTGGCAACCTCAGCCTGTCTTCATTTTGTACCCATCTGGTCACTCATGTTATTGTGGCTCCAAGTATACAGGTGCAGCTCCCAACAGTTCAAGGACACAGCTTTAAGCAAATAGTCAGCCCTTCAAAATTAGCCTTCAGCTCTTGGTATCTGGAGTATATGGTGTGAGAATCAAGAGCTTACATAAGCTTGAGAAACTCAGGGTGTTATATATATATATATATATATATGCATTGGTGATTTACTGTCCTTTCATTAAATATCCAAGATATCCGGTTGAATACATAGCTGTCTAGCTTCACTTAACTAGGGCTAATTCAGAAGTCATAGCATATGATTTCTTTCCTGTATGTATTAATAATCAGAGGTCTAGCGAGTGTTTGAAAAGAAGTAAAAGGGTCTCCCTATAAAATAATAGGTTGAACAGCCCTGAGATGAAAAACAAAACCTACAAATTCTACCATTGACCCAATAGGGTACATACGCCTGAAGGCACCCCAAAGATACTGTTTAACAATATGTTCACATATCTGTATAAGGTTATACAAGATGCCTGTCCTATTTCCAGAAGACCTCATGATGTCGGTAAATCTTCTAAAGTCTGAACAACAACAACAAAATAACCCCTTGAAACCCAAAACACTTCTATCCTCAAGTGTTTTGGGTTCACTTCTCAAGTGTATATCATAATCACCGTATGATATGCCACTCTATCTGCAGTAATATTCTCTGAAATCTACTGTAGCTGGTACGAATATATTCATTCACTCTAGCTTCCTTCTAATCAAAGTTTATAAAATGCATCTTTATCTATTGTGTACTTTTGATTAGCCTATGTTTGCCATACTGAAAGTGAATTTTCTATAGGCAGCATATGGCTGTGTCATGTGTTTTAATTTACTCTATAAATCTGTTGATGTTCTGCATTATTTTACTCTCAATAAAGTTATTGATGTGTTATGATTCATTTTTGCTTTTTTGTTTGTTGTTTTCTATCTGTTTTCTGTTCTTCATTTCCATAGTTTTTTGTAGGATAAACTTTAAAAGATAGATTTATTTGTATTGTTTTCTGAGTGTGTAGTGTATGTCTCATTTAGTGGTTCTTCTAAGTGTTTCATCACATGCACATAATTTAGCCATCTGTATTTCAAGTGAAGTGAAGTGAACACTTACTTCTCTTTAATGCTTCTTTAATGCCCCCATTTTGATGTAAATGCCTTAAACATTTCCTTTCTTCACTTATAACTGTATCATATAGTATTTGAAGTGTTGCTTCAACTTTCAAGCATATATAAGAAAACATGCAAGTATAAAAGCTAATTATATTTACCCACTATGTATTTTTCCCTCACTGATTACCCAAGATTTCTTTGTTGAGCATGTACACCAATGCATGTGATGTGATGTGTGTGTATGTATGTAAATATGCATCATTTTAAGAACAATTTTCACTTCTTATATTTAAAGTATACAATGTGATGTGTTGTTAGACTCCTGTGCTAGGGCTTGAACTCATTGCCTTGCTCTCTCAGTTGGCATTTTGCTTCAGGCTCATGCTGTATTACTGGAACCACACTTTGGCTTCTGGCATTTTGCTGTTGATTAGAGATAAGATTCTCACAGACTTCTTGCCTGAGCTGACTTTGGATGGTAATCCTCAGATCTCAGCCTCTCAAGTAGTACAAACCTGAGCCACAAGCACCAGACCAATTTTTGTTATACACAGTGAAAGGATTACTATAGCTAAGCAAATTAACATAGTCATCATCTTCCATCATTATTTTTGGGAGTGTTTGGTAAGATAATCCAAGATCTATGCTTTTATCAAATTATCATTATATAATAGATTCTTCTTAACTGTGGTTCTCTTCTGTACATTAGAGTGGAGGGGTTATTGAACATATATAACTACAAGTTTGCAACTTTGATTTTTCTTAATTCTGCCCCTCCCCCAGGCAACCCATTTCTGTATTATTCAAGTGTTTGTTTTTAAGATATATATGTGACACTATGCCATATTTCCTTATTTCACTTAGCTCAGTGTCTCTCATGTTGTTACTAATGGCAGTTTTGTTACAACTCAACAACATTCTATGGTATATATGTGTGTGTACACATGTGTGCATGTGTACACACATATATATGTATGTATACACACATATCCTGATTTCTTCATTTTGGGGGGCAGTAGTAATAGAGGTGGGAGCGAAGGGATGGTAGGGGGAAACAAAGGAGGAGGTAACAATGCTTAACAGGAAATGTACTCATTACCTTGCTCGTGTAACTGAAACCCCTCTGTACAACATTTTTACAATAAAAAATGTACAAAAAAACCCCAGTACTGCAGTGAATATGAAAATGCAGCTAGCTCAATGAAGTGTTGTTGATTTCATTTCCTTTGGATCACAGAACCAGAAGAGAGATGGCTAGATTACATGGCACTTCTGTTTTTGCAATTTTTGAGGAGACTCCATAATGTGTTCCATAATGATTAAATCAGTTTACATTACCACAAACCATGTATATGAGTTTGATTTTCTCTACACACTCGATCACATTTATTTTTCTTAATACTAGCTAATCTTAAAAGTCGAAAGATCTGTGACTTAACTTTTCTTTGATGAGTGATGGTTATTCTGCTTGGTTTCCCTATTCCTGTCCATCAATTTTATGTCCTCTTTGTAGTAAGATTATTCTGATCCTTTATGGATTCAAAAAATTGTTTCTGTTTAGTTTTGCTACTGAATTGTGTGTTTTCTATGAAGTTGCCATATCTTGAGAACAATTATATATATTATTTCAATGTGTCATATGTATTATGCATTCTTTCTGGCTATATTAAGTGCAAATCATTTCTCCTAATTTAAAGGTTCATTTTTTTCATTTTGTTAATTCCTTCCTTGGCATTTCGGTCTTAGGAAGTGCCATTTTTGTTGTCTTAACTTTTGGTGTGAGATTTAAAAATAAATCACTGCTACAGGCAATATCAATGAGTTAATATTCCTATGTTTTCTTCTGGGATTTTCATCTTTTCAGACCTTACATTTATATCTTTAATTTATTTTGTATTGATTCTTATTTTATCATTTTTTATTTAGACAACTTGCTTTAACCCTTTTTTTAAGGTTAGCTCTATCAGCAACAAATTTTCTTTAGTTCTTCACCTGAGAATGTCTAGATCCCCTTTCATTCCTATGGGATATTTTGAGAGAATATAAGATTTTGAGGTGACAGTTCTGACCTTTTTTAGCACTTGAAAATATTGTTCTGCTTCCTCCTGACATGCCAGGTTTCTAGTGAGAACCTGTTGTCAGCCTAATCACTAACTCTATGGGTAAACCAACCATTTTTCTACTGCTTTCAAAACTTTTGCCTCTTAGTTTCTTAAGTTTGATTATGATGTTCTTAGCGTTAAATTCTTTGGGCTTATCTGGAGTTTAATCCATTTCGTCAACCCACAAGCTTACGTATTTTGTTAAATTTAAGAAGTTTTTATTGTGTCTATGGTGACAAGCCTCTCTCACACCTTTGAAGAACTCTGAGATGCGACTAGTCCCACTCTTCCCTGAAACTTCATGGATGACTTTTTGCAATGTAATTTCTCTTTGCTGGTCCAATGGTGGATTTTCTATTGCTGCATCTCCAAGCTCACTGCACATTTTCCGTCACATAGCCAACCTGCTTGGTCCAGCCGGGCCCATTCATTTTGCTTTCTTCAGTTGAGTTTAACAGTATTGCATTTCCACTTGCTTCATGTTTATTTCTTTAATTTCATTGCAGAGAAGCATTTGTATCTTGACCACTTTTGTCAGAGAATTATGTATCTCTTCTGTGGGAGTTGTTGTATTATGATCTTTTTCTCATTCAATTTTAGTTGTTTTGGGTGATGAATGTTTTTTCTTCCCATCGATACTTGATCCTTTGTGGCATTGTTTTAAGAGAGCCTGACTTCGATTTCAAGTCCTATTCTCTCTGCTGCTGTTGACATTGCTCCAGGAGGACGATCTGCCTATTTACTGCCAGTATGAAGAACTAACTAGTCCAGGTTTCCACTTATCTCCATTGACATAGACATGGCAGAGGAGTTTGGCCTCCCTCCTGAAACTACTTCCATAGCCCCTGGTTGAGAGGGATGAGTGACTTGTTAGTGTCCACTGGGCTCACTTGACATAAATGGTATGCGTGGCCCCATTATCACTGATAGATGGTGAAGATTCTGCCTCTCTACACCATCCCAATGGGAAATTATGGGATATGAGGTGGTGACATTTTGAAGGTATAAATCTGAACCTCCCTAGTTTTTACTCTGTACTCTGGGTATATGGGGGCATACTACCACCAACAGTGGTAGCACATCCTGACTCCCTTTAAGATTGTCTTCTGATTGAGTTGGGGAATCTCATGATGGCTTTTTGGAAGTAGGAAAGTCTGGACTAGAAGCTGTGTGGTATAGAAATAGAGATCTTTCCCTCTGAATCTGTCTCTCTCTCTCTCTCTCTCTCAGAAATGCACATAAACTTGTACAAAAGCATCTAAAGATTGAATTGATTGTGAAGCTGGATGCAATCACAGAGAGTGTTTTCCTGCTTTAATTTTAAACATGGCCAGCACTAGCACATGTTTTCATTCTGAAAGTACTTGTATGGTTGAAGAAGGTAAAATGATCTGGGGGCCGCGACACATGAGTGACATGGTCAGTACATTCTGGACACTCCACACACCACTGTATTCTGTTGTTTTTTCAGAATAGGGAGTGTGACTAAATCTCTGCTCATTGGCACACCATGTTAAATTCTTCATTTTATTTTCTTTGCTTGTCACAGCAATGAACTCTGCAGGGCCTGGATCATGATATCCTAACCAAATGTTGTGACTCTGGTACAGTGGAAATTTGCACTTTATAGACATTTCTTGTGTCATATGTATGGGGGAAAAGTCTGTGTCACAGAATTCTTCCAATGTTGAACTCCAGCATTTCCAAACCCATCTGCATTCTTAATTGTTTAGTTTAAATCTATAGTGTTTTAAAATACATATATATATATATTATTGTAAAGATACTGTACAGAAGGGTTACAGTTACACGAGCAAAGTAATGAGTCCATTTCCTAGCAAGTTGTTACACCCTCCGTTGTATTTCCCCTACCACCCATTTCTTCCCCACCTCCCCAACTCCTCCTTCCCCTTTCCCATCCCCCCCCAAAGTTGTAAAGTTTGTTTTCAACATACTGTCTTGTACGTTTCATTGTTACAATGAGTCATCCTGTATCCTTATTTCAGCATTTTGTTATTTCCCTTCCCCTCCCCATTAGAAAAGTGTATATACAAGATGCAGGGCACCAGAATCAAATACAGTAACAACAAGGGTCGTAGCATGGGGAAGAACATACAAAAGAAACAAAAAACAACATTGTACATTATAAGTACATTAAGAAGAGCAGTAACAAACATAAAACCTCTTGTGTCCCTATCTTGGGGTTCATTTCACTTAGCATCAGGTTATATGGTCTTAACAACTTTTGAGCTGATCTATTTATATGAGGACATTTTGGTTTTATATTTTAAAATTATTGGTTTCTTAACACCCTTTGTGGCAACAGTTTATGCAGTGATATATTTTCAGGTCAAAATGGAGCTATTTGTAGAATATCGTATATGCCCAGTTAAATGTAGTTTTATCTAGACTTCAGAACCTTGAAGTCAGGGTGGGGAAAAGGGTATGGATAGGCTAGATGAACAAAGAAACTAATACTGCAAAGAATACTGTGGAAAAGAGACATATGGCCATGCTTAAGATAGGCTTATTTATAGATTTAAAAGTTTGCTTTTTTTGTATAGATACACTTGTGATTCTCATGCAGATGTAGGCTCTGTGATTAAATAAAAGATTTTTTTAAAGGGAGTCCATAGTTGCTTTGCTTCTCAGGCATTTGCTAACCCTCAAAACACAAAAGAAACAAACTACCTAGCTCATGGAAATGCTTAAAAATTGGGAATCCTTGTACAATTCTAGAGTTAATTCAGAAGTACAAGTGTTGTTGTTTATAGGGAAAAGGTATATGAATAACACTCTATTCAAAGAACACAACTCAGTGTGAGTGCAGTCCCTAGTGCTAGAGTATTTAATAAAAGGCACCAGCAATTTCAGAGGCTCTTCAAAGTGATATTAAGCAGATTAAAAAAATGGTTCCATCTGTTACTTTCTATTCCTAACAAAGAAAGAGGAGAGCAAAGGAGATCATTTTGATCAATGTCCTTTTAGATCTTCATCTTGGTATAAAATAAATCATAGTGTTATGGCAATTCATTTACAGAGGTTAAAGTGATATGATGCGGCTTTTCATGGTAACATGGATTTTACTTGCTGAGTGCCTGGGACTTTGATTTGCCGTAATACCTGCTGTGGCTTAAGTGATGCAAAATAATTATTGGGGCTTCCTCTTGCAGTGGCCTATTCCACACCTGCACCCTTTTGTTGGAAGCCCGACAGGGATGCTGGGTATGAGGTTTCTACTGAATAGACATCCTCTCTGAGTCGTCTTCCTCTACCAGATTGATTTATGGATGTATTAGGCTCTTTGTTAGTATGTATACCCCTAATTAATTTAAAGCCCTCTGTAGAGAAATTAAAGTCCTGGTTAAAATTTTTAACAGACTCAGATGGCGCCAATAATAGGAAAGCAAGTCCTGTGAATGGATTTACCATGGTCATTGGTGTTCATCCTTTACAATGAAAGTTGGTATATGGAGCTGAGAGTGCACACTCTGATAAAGAATGGACTGTCAGGAAATCAACCCTTTGTGTTTCCTAACCCAATTAGGCCTATCATTTGAGTTCTGGCTTCCCATCTGGGGGACAAGAATGGAAAGTAGACAGAGGCAGACATGGAGCAGAAGACGACGGGATGAGGAAGGAAAGAGTCATAATTAGTGGAGTCACAATTAAAATTCCACTGAGGCAATTTCTTGCCTTCCACAGTAAAAATGAGTATCACAATACATTCTATTGGATAAGTTGTGAGGAAGCAGGCACATAGATTGCTGACAGGAGTAAATCCTTAGAGAAACAGTCCTATTTAACAAGTAACATCCACCTATGCCCTTCTTTGTGGCATTTATTATCATTACAAAATGTTAGAATAACCCTCGTTGCCTATACTTGGGAGACTGATATATATTTATATACATATTACATATATATATTCTGCATATTCTCTGCACATTTTCCAAATTGAATAGTTAAAACCAATCATGATATATAGGAAACCCACTATCAAGTAAAACAAAAACAGATATTCCACCTAGCTATCATATATATTTTGGATTTTATCATAGATTAACTGAAGGATTTTGAAGAAGAATCAGCTTGAGAGACTCAAAATAGTACTGATTGTATACTGTTAAAACTAAAGATAAAATTGATATGTAAATGCTCTAATATGAAAGCTCTTTCCAAAAGATGTGAACTAGCAATTAATAAACTATCTATTAGAATTGAATACCAGCATTGTAGATAATTTTAGAAATTTTAGAAAATGAGAGTTGGGCTTTTATCGTTAAGACAAAGAAGTTGTGGAAATCTATGCTAAATTGAAGCTATAGTGTAAGGTTGCAATTAGAATAACAAGAAGTTTAGCGCATATACTTAAGCACATACATATAGATACAAGCATCTCTATACTTAGTACACACACACACACACACACACACACACACACACAAGCATTCTCACCTAGCCCTCCCAACTCACGCCTTACCTCACTTTTCTTGATTTTGTAGGCTATTTATTGAATTTTTTCTAGTTCTGGACATTGAATAGGCTTAAAATAATGACATTTCTGTTACAGCAAGGAAAATTAGAGTTTAGAGCTTGGTTGCTATACAACATTATCCAATAAAATGACTCCAAGCTCTTTAGAGAAGTGGATACCAAGGAAATAGAATATCTAAAAAGTTTGCAATATTTTAGGCTGGAGTGTAAGGATATTTCTACCAAAGATGGGAATATCTGAAAAGGAGAAAAAAATCTAACTTAAAGGAGTCCCCAAAATTGACTAAACCTGGAAAGAACTGAGCAAAAACAAATGTGAATTAAACACAGTATTGGATTTTAACCTGAAGAACAAAATAAATCTCTATTGAGTCTATATTAGTAGATGCTAAAGTAACAGTTTGAGGATACACAGAATTTTCTGAGTCTCCAAGGCTTTCATCTAAGTCTTATATTAAGTCCATTAACTTTACAGTAAAGAAACCTACATACCCTGTTGTCACTGTATTTGATTTTGCTACCCTGGTATTATATATACATTTATCTGAATTAGAGAAGGGAAGGGGAACAACAGAATGGTGAGATAATGGACAAAGGGGGAAACAATGTAATAGCAATATACAAAAGACAATATGTTGGAAATGATCTGTACAACTCAGGGTGGGGGTTGAGGGGAGGAAAAATAGGAGAAAAATGAGGGAAGGGGTAATAAGTTTGACAAAAAATGCACTTATTACTTTACTTATGTAACTGTAACCCCTCTGTACATCAACTTGATAATAAAAAAATAAAAAAACAGGCCTCACTTCTACTAGTGATCAAGATAAATATCTTAAGTATGAAGACATAACAGTATTAGATATTTGGTTCACTATTTTTTTCTTGGATATGCAAAAACTTATTCCAATAACTAGACAAAAATAAAAGAACCCATTCTGTGTAAACATTTTCATGGGAAGACACAAAGACTGCATTTCACCAAATCAACGATGTCATCAGGTATAAACCACGCCCTGACTTTATGTAGCAGCAATTAAAGAAAAATGCTGCCAGTTAATTTTAAGACACTACCAAATATGTGTCCAGACTTTGCCCTAAATTCAGTCCTCAAAAAGGGATAGGCAAGGAAGAGGATGAAATAGGAAAGGCTTCCAAAGAATGAGAGACACAAGCTAAGTAGCTAGTGAAGTGCAAGCTCTTTCTTGACCTATCTCAGTATTTTCATTTTCATTTTGTTCCTCTTAGTATTTAGTGCTGTGTTTCTCTTTTTAATGCACAAAGTTACTAGCATAGAATAATAATATTGACTAGACTAAGCAATAAGAGATTTTGGTCTTCAAGTTAGCTACAGTGGTTAAAAGCAAGGCTTTCAAGTGTAAGTATGGTTAAGAGTTGTGCTACCACATGGCCTTGAGGGGGGGATAATTTATAGATATAAATATATATATGTATGTGCATACATATATGTAAAATCAAAGTTGTTCCCTGTTTTCCTGCTATGCAAAATGGCCTTACTATCTTTATCCACTTTTCCCAAGATAATCAAGTGAAATGATGCATGTCAAAGCATGTCATGGTTTCTGGCATACAGTATACATTCAAATAAATGTTAAGTAATAAAGAATTAACAAAAAAAGAACCCACATCATGAGGAGTATTAATCAAAGTCATGAAAGTAAAGTTAAAAACAGAAGAATCTATTACTTATATAAAATTCCAAGAAACATGGTAATAAATTCAATATAGTATCCAGGAATGGAGTTAGGATATTAGCAAAAAGACTGACAAAATCCAAATAGCTCTCCTCACTTGAGTGTCTCTGCCTCTTCTTCGGGTGCTTTGGTTGAAATTCCAGGCCTAGGAATATTAGTCAAGTGTTCTACCATTGGGCAATGGCCCTGGCCTCTAGCTCCTGACTCTGTAGTTAATTACATTAATTTTAAGCATGCAAATATTAAATTAAGTAAAACTCTAAATTAGGCATGTGACTGTGTGCACTGTAAAAAGTATACATATTTTCATATTTTCACCCTCTTTATCTCCTTACTGGTTTCCAAGTTGCTAGTATATTGGTTACATATAACTATCCTGATTTCTAAATTGACATCAAGTCCATCAGATGTTGGGTTTTGTCAATAGTCAACTTAGACAGAAGTTAAAGGTGGTAATAACAGAGTTTATTCAGGACTGTTACAATAGTGATAGGGCGAGGGGATCTTCTCTAGAAAACTGGACTTCGTTATGGCTTCAGAAAGAAAAGGGGGATTTCATAGCTTAAGGACATGTTTTGGTTGGGGATGAACAGTAAGGGAGGAGACAAAACCAGCTTGATGGATTCTTACTGAAGGTAGGCCTTGGTGGATAGGTCTTATCTGAGGACAGACGGACAACAATGACTCCCATCGAGATACGGAGGATGCTCAGGTATTGAGAATGGAGGGCTCTTTCAATGAAGACTTAGTAAAATTGTTGCTAAAACTGTACAAGGTAAAGATGAACATGTAAATCCAAAAGTTCAAGCTTTGTTCATAAGAGAATCAGCATAGCCTGAATAAAATCTAGTCAAGGAAAATATCTTTGCCAATATGTACACTATTTCCAAATCCATTTCCTTTCTTCCAGCTCCACCCAGAGTTGCAATATGCCTCTTTCTATGAAAGAACAGAAAACATAATTGCTTATCCCAATTGTCTCTGACAATATCCCACCCAACTTCCTGCCATCCCCAAATCTAGAGTTTGCCTAATCTTCCTAGGAGACCAGTCCTCAGAAACCAAACATCATAGGTCCAGCCGCACAAGAATTCAGCCCTCATCTTCCTGAACCTGAACCCTCTGCATGGCAGCACAATGCATGCTTTCTGTATTAAAGCCTCTGCATAAAGACATGGGAAATCTGGACTGTAGCCTTTAGCAAGTGGCAGGATTTGTGATGCAGAAACATTGGGGTTATTCAGGAGTGAATATAATTTAACAATCAATGAAGTGTTAAGAGACAAAATGTGGGAGTCTGGTTCTTTTTGTGTGGAGCACTAGGCTTATTTTTTGTTTAATTTCCCTCTGTGTTTAACTGTTTCTTAGGTTGTAGTAATCTTCAGCCTGTTAGGATTTATTTTTGCTGTCGAAGTTTACATATTGTTTGCTGTTGATAGTAAAGAAACACCATCTTTAAATTTGCCTACATTTTTGGCTTAATGATAAATAATATAGTTGGGGCTCAAATGTTTACTTCTAGTAAATGAAAAGTGTTTTCAAGTGTCCAAAATCTTTATAAGACTTAGAGCTAAAAGTATGTAGTAGTAGATTGTTTTAATATTGTAGTTTTGAACCCCATTAAAAATCAAGATATTAGGCATTCTGGAATATTTATTTCCATTAAGAAGTATGTTAATCATAATATATCATATATATTCTCTTAGTTACTATATCTAAGAACATGTTTCTAGGAATTCTTTTTAAGAGATTCAGGAACTCTCTCTCTCTCTTTCTCTTTCTCTCTCTCTCTCTCTATATATATATGTATACTTTATTATTTAAGGACAAATTCCAAATTTGAACCCGAAATTCCTCTTTTAAACATAATTTTTGGAGAATTCCTTTGTTCTCTCTCTGTTTCTTTTTTATTGTCAAGGTGAGGTACAGAGGGGTTACAGTTATATAAGTAAGGTAATAAGTTCATTTCTTGTCAAACTTATTACCCTTTCCCTCATTTTTCTCCTATTTTCCATCTCCCGCAACCCCCCAAGATCATTTCCATCATATTGTCTTATGTATATTGCTTTTCAATTGCTTCCCTCCTCATTCTTTGTCTCTGTTTCTTTCTCTCTCTCTCTCCCTCCTTCTCTTTCTCTTTCCAGTGAAGGATTTTCCCCCCTCTCTTTATTTCACTTAAGTTCTCCATCTTTTTACCATCTAACCTTGGTGGTAAAATATGAGAATGAAGGTGGATCTGTTATTGCCTGGTTCACTTATTAGGGGTATTGCCTTGCTACATATCTCTGTTGCTCTCCATTGCCTAAAGAACAAGAGACTGCCTCCCTGGTGTCCTGTTCCTATGATTTTTATTATTGATTTAGACTTCTACCAGAAGAGGGAGCCACATTCATTAAAATAGCGTCCATAATCCAATTGAGTTGTTTCTTTTTTCAGCAAGTTCCTGATGCAATGCTTGCAACATGATGCTTGGAGTTTTAGGAAGCCAGACTTGCCTTAGGCTGGGAGGGTAAGAGACTAACTTACACACCAACATCACAGACTTATGGTATGAGAATGCATTTGGCTCTTTATTGGGTAGATAGATTTTAATGCCTAATTCTACAAAAACTAACAGCAAAAATAATATTATTAAAACCATACACTTATCCTCCAAATCTCACATTTCCACTCAATTAGGAATTACATTTGTTCTGTACTAAAAGGATTGGAGTTTTTAATTAAGCTTGTAATAGCCTACTTCTGTTTATCATTCCTTAGAAACAACCTTCTCCTTCTATGGGAATAATGACACAGTATGAAAAAAAAAAGGTTCTTGCCTTTTATACTATAAGTTGAAGATGTCTACAAAAGCACCCTGTTTCAAAATGCTGCCTTTATCTCTCCCTGTACCTGCTCAAGTGTCTAATTTCCAGTGTGAAAATTCAATTCATATGGCTTATTACAGTTAGTTTCACAGTATTAAAATTGCAAATATCTCCAGCAAGGTAATGCATCAATCTATCAGGAGCCATTTAACTGTGTATTCTAAAATTAGTTTATTGGACACGAGGCTTGTCACTGGGTACTAAATGAAGACATGGTGTTGTTTTGAAGAGGATTTGAGAGAGAATTTATTCCTATGGTACACTTGAGATGTATGTAAGCTAGTTACATTGATAAGTATCTCAAGGCAAAAAAAAGTAAAATAGAGTAGAACTCAAGAAGGAAAAATATGGAAAGGAAGTATAAAAAGGGAAAATAATATAGGTGGCTACAAACACTCACTCAAAACACAATTGTTCTGAGTATATTTTTATCTTATGTACACTCTACAAAATTATTGCCAGGAAATGGCTAGAGCTTCTAGAGTGGGATTAGCTATTTCTTTTCCATTATTCCTTCCCTATATAGAATTACATACACAATGTTCAATAAAGAAAGGCGCAGAGTAGGGATGACAATAGAAGACTGGGCAAACTGTAGTGCTATAAGCCTGCCATCACAGAGACCTTTGAGAAAACATGATGATGACATCCACACTATACCATGGGTAATGTTGACAAGGGATATTATTTGTGAGCACCGTTTCTACATATGTTTTTATAATGACTTTCAGAGGCTGCTGTTGTTATTATTAACCCTCCATTGCATTAGTTCAGGGAAGTTAAATACCTTACAAGCCTCACAGCTAGGAAGATACATAGCTGGTGTTTGAACTCCTGCTTTTCCCAAGGTCCAAGCTCTTAGCCATGGTACATACCTTCTATCTGACAGAAATCCCTGAAGCAATGAACTCATACACTTTCCCTTTTGAAATCCCCATCCTTCGGCTATTTTCAAAACAATTAGTGTTCTGAGAGTTACTGGATATCATATATATAATAAATATATAATAATATAATAAAAATTATATTTCTGGGTACCAGTGGCTCATGTATATAATCCTAGTTACTCAGGAGGTTGAGATTTGAGGATCACAGTTCAAAGCCAGCCCAGGCAGGAATGTCCATGAGACTCTTACCTCCAATTAACCACCAGAAAACTGGAAGTGGCGCTGTGGTTCCATTGGTAGAGGGCTTTATGTAAACTTCACAAGATTTCCTCTGTTGTATATAGGGCATCTATGGCTACTGGAAGATGTGATTACATTTTTCTTAAACAGTCATCCTTATTCTGGCATTATAGCTTCAGGGTTGGTTCTGCAACTTTATAAGAGGATTGAAGGAGAATGGAGAAGAAAATGAACAGTGTTTCCTGAGCTCCGAGACTGCAGGGAGACAGCATAGCCCATCTATTTTTCTGGACAGCATTGTCTGTAGCACCACAAATGAGCACTGGGACTGAGTTAGTTCTTTTCCCACCCATTGAAAAATCTACTCTTTATTAGAGAAGTGGTTTAGCCTCTTTTCTTTGAAAGTTATACTGTTAACATAAAGGACAAATATTGCCTATAAAAAGCAAAGACAATGGCTTTGAGTAAATATTTAACATGGAAAATGAAAATTTGTGTATTAGATCTTTGTTGGTCTCAGCTTTGAGTCTCATTTTAATTTTTTCTGGAGATTAGATAACAAAGTAAGCTATATACTGACTCAGGAAAGGGAACAGATGCTGCCATCAGATGAAGCAAAAAGCTTTGGGAAAGACCAGTTTGTCTACATTTTCATTGTCATAGAGCTCTTCAATTGTACATGACTTTAAAAAGTAAATTTATTTATTGGTTTTGAGAAATGTTCTAATAAAAAGAGATCCCTCAAATGGTGCAGGGGTCTTTGCATGAAATGTATATAGGAATTAATCCATTCTTGAAAATTCCCATTTGCATGGTACTGTTTTAGAAAGTGACATTCAGACAAGGTCTTCTAGATAAAAATCTTCATCAGTTGCATTTACTCTTGCAACCTAATTTGACAAAAAATGGTAAATCTAGGATGTGGCTTCTCTGAGTAATGATTAAGTTCATGGAGTCAAAAACCATATTATCTGTCAGTCATATCCTGTATCCAGCTTTGCAATGTTCAATATGCATTAATGACCTCTTTACACATAGACAGCCTACTCTTGAAAGTGGTAATCTAAGGATCATTGTGAATATTAAACAAGTGTTCATATATGTAAAATGATTAAACTAATTCATTGAAACTAATATGTACAATATTAATATTCTATTATCACTAGTAACATGATGATGATGATGATGATGATGATGGTGATGATGTGATGGCACTAAAGCTGATTTAGTGAGTCACCCCATACCTATCACTTCTGTAACTTGTCAGGGGCAGGTGTTTAACTAGACAGAGATGAAGAGCAGAACTGTGTAAACAGGGAAAGCCTTCCTTCACAAGAGATTCTTCCTCCTTCTGGTCTGGAAAAAAATTTTCCCAGTGAAAATGGAATTTTCAACTACTTGAGACCGTATGATCAGATGTTATTCTACAAATAAATAAACTTAACTTATATAAAACAACCTGGTTAATTCATTCCAAGGCTGGTATGGGTTGAACACATGAATTCAGGATATCATGGTGCAGGGTACACCGAACAGTTGCTTGGGAATCAAGAAACCTAACTTCATTGTTTTCCTCCATTATATACTACTTGAGAAGATCTCCTAACCTCTAAAATAGTATTCAATCAAAATGATGTTGTCATTTGTAAAACAATGAGACTTTCTATCTATAATGCAAGGTAGGAAAATCATATGTGAATATAATTTGTGAGTTTAAATAATTCTGCAAATGCAAATGCTTACTATAGGTGCATCCTTCACTAAGAAGTAGTTTAGAAATGTCCCATACTTATATTGTTCTTAATGATGTCAAAGATAGGATGTAGTTCATGATCTATCATAGATGATTAAATCACAGCTAAATTATTGTGGTACCTTCAACCCCTAAATGAATGGGCCAGCCATGGTAGGTGATAGTTTTTTTTCAAGATATATTTATCATCCAAGTACTAAGTATCATGACTTAAAAGCTTATTTTTACACTTTTGTTTTGTTGCCACATGGCACTTTTTTTTTACCATTATAGATGTAGATTTCTGAGAGAGGCTGAAGTTTGAGTGTGGGTTATCTTCTCTGATTTGTTAAAGATCATGATCTGTTTATTTTTTATTTTTTTATTTTTTGGCAGCACTGGGGTTTTGGATTCAAAGCCTTGTATGTATCAGGCAGGCAGTCTACCATTTGGGCCATGCTCCCAATCCTTTTTATTTTTTTTTTGTTATTTTTAATGAGCTTTTTATTGTGAAAATACTGTACAGAGGGGTTACAGTTACAGGAGCAAGGTAATGAGTACATTTCTTATCAAGCATTGTTGCCTCCTCCTTTGTTTTAGAGTCTTGTATTTATGCCAGGCTGGCTTAGGCAATGATCCTTGTATCTATACTTTCTCATACTAGGTGGGATAATAGGGGTGTACCATTGTGCCTTGCTATTATTTTTTGAGATGACATTTTGCACACTTCCCACATCTCCTGCTGGTCTCAAATTATAACCCTCCGGATCTCTGTCTTCCAAGGATTACAGGGTGGGACACTGCACCTGGCTTGCAAACTGTTAATCTTAAAACCCCAAAAATATCCAGGAAAGTATATGAGCTTTCTTCAGTTTTAATTTACTTATGGTTTAAGTTAGTAGTGCTTAATTCCCAGAAAGTACCAAGTAGACTAATCTTGTCTTGTTGCCTAAAATATAGCCTTTTAATCATAAACCATCTCAAAAGAGAAATATGTACTGTTGACTGCCAGAGATTATGAAAAGAAAAACATACTTTACCTCACAAGCCGGGGAAATGTCAGCTATCTAAAATCAGATTTCAAGTTTAAAGCCTTCTTGGTAGCTGTAATTCAGTTCTTCATTTTATGACTGTGATGGATTTTAAAGAGAGTTCAAAATTATGGTTTGGGTATTGTGAGATAGTCTCTTAACTTGGGGATTTTTAAATATAAAAGTGATTAAAGTGAAGCAGGAATGAAGTTCCTTCTTCATTATCCATCTTTGTTTATGTGTATAAGTTGATATTTCAAATAGTAGAAACTAGCCTAAAGCAGAAATGCAAAAAGCATAGAAAAAAGGAAGAATTTCATTTCAGCAGGATTTGGAAGAGCAAAAATTAAGTAATAAAAGCTGAATTTGACAGCACATGCCTGCACTCAGGACACAGAGGTAGGAGAATTACAAATTTGAAGACAGTTTATGCTCCCTAACAATAAGTTGTTTTCAAAAGCAAGAAAGAAAGCCATTAGTTGCCACCTCTTTTCTCTCCCCTACCTCCAGTTCTTCATCCTGTGGCCTCTTGGGTGTTGCTTCTTCAGATAGTCCTTTCTTGCGATGCCCCATCCAGATTTCCACCATTGAAGCCCATTCACAGCACAAGAGCCTGTTCCTCAGTTTGCCTGCATCCCCAGAGAAGAAGACCACCGCTTTCATCCTCATTATTTGTGGGGCACCAGAACATACCGAGGGACTCAGGGTTGCTAGCTACTGGACCAGGATGCTAATGACATTAATCCCAAAATTATATATATATATATATATATATATATATATATATATATATATGTATATGAGATCTGAAAAGTTAATGACTAAATCATCTTAGTTAATGGTATGGAATCATCCTTGCAAGAGGACAAAAGGCTTAGGAACAAAAGTTCCTAAACAGCCAATTAGTAATCAAAGGATGCATTGGGGAGTGGTATCCAATCCCTTTCATCTTGGTGAGACAATAAGAGCTTCCTGGTTTCATAGCCAGATTCTCTCTCTCCCTGCTGTCAACACTGGATATTGTGTGCATCCTGTGTCTTCATCTTCATATATTCTGTCAGTTCTTTCTGTCGATAGAATACATCTCCTCTTTTGCTCCCACCAGGCATATGGCTGTAATTACATTTATTTTCACACCATATAGTTTTACTTTACACAGAATCACCACAATTTAGCCATTCTAATAGAAAGCTAGGTTGTTTCTCTGAACTATCCTGAACATGATAACCTTATAAGAGTTATTTTTGGAACAACTGTTTAGGGGTTTCTTGAAGATACTTAACAGTACAATTGCATTTTGAACAATGAAAATACTATGACATTTTGAACTGATTATAAGCATAGTGAATGCTATCATATGCCATATGCCATATTGTTTCATTTGCAGTCCCCCCAGCAGTGCATACAAGTTACCATTGCTTTATATCAGCGATTATGACTGTATTGACACTTTGGACCAGAGCATTCTCTGTGCTTTGTAAGATATTCAGTAGCACCGTTAACCTCTCCTCAGGAGATACCAGTAACATGCTTCTCTAGTGACAACCAAAATCATCACCACTCATGACCATATGTCTCCTGGAAGCAGAAAAATCATCTATATTTAAGAATCATTGATCCTCTTTGCCAACACTTGGTGTTGTCTAGCATCTTTTTATATATATTAACAGCACCAAGAGAAGAACATTGATAGAGATCTACTTTGAATCAGGTTAAAGAGCACTTAAGCAATCTACATAAAGATAACTTCTTGCAGAGGCATTTTTATAATTCTTTCCTAAAATAAATTATTTCATTTCCAATTTCAAAAAACATTCTGATATGTCAACCAAATAATGCTGCAAGTTCTTATTCGAGTGGATGCCCGTAACTTAGGGCTTCTAGAAAGACTGAAAGAAGTTTAAGAGACTGGGCAAGTCAGGCTTGTGTATTTCCATCGGTTGGAAAGCTGGAAACTACAAGAAAATTGCCAAGAATGGGTGCTTGATCTGACAGACACTCCACTCTGGGGTTTAAACATTTTGTAAGATATAATAATAACATATGTAATAATCTCTGCTTAGTGTCCTGTGAATATCTTATTGAGTCTTCAGCAGGGACAAGTAAAGGAGATAAATGAGTTCCTTACCTAAATAAAGAGACTCATCAAGTCCCACACCTTGAAGGAATCAAAACCAGGTTTCTTTTTTGTCTGTCATGGTGCTTGAACTCTGGGTCTGGGCGCTGTCCCTCAGATCTTCAGCTCAAGGCTAGCACTCTACCACTTGAGCCACAGTGCCACTTCTGGTTTTCTAGTGGTTTATTGGAGATAAAAGTCTCACGGACTTTCCTGCCCGGGCTGGCTTTGAGTCTCGATCCTTAGATCTCAGACTTCTGAGTAGCTAGGATTACAAGGCGTGAGCCATCGGCACCCGGCCCAAGTTTCGTTTTTAATGTTTGCTTTAGAACCTAGGATTTTTACCTTTTAACCTTGTCTTATGACTATCATCAGTATTTGAATATTTAGGAAACCATTATTTCAGACAGACCTTTTTGCACTCTTTGACACCTTTGTGGTAGGCTACCCTGGATTGTTGAGATTCATGCGACACAAGACAGTCCTTACCTGCCTACTAGGGGAACAGTCCTAACCTTGCATCCTCAGACTCAGGATAGGATCCAATGACCTACTTGAAAATTGCCTTCTTGCTTGTGGAGTTGGAATTGCTCTCTGGTTGTTTGCTGTGCTTCGCTCCCTTTGTGTTGTGTGTTTCCTTAGGTAATGCTAAGCTTAAAGTAGGTGTATGCTTGATGCTTATTTTATTCAGTTGATATAGGCTCAAATTGAACAAATTATCCAGTCTAGATAGACAAGAAAAGGGTTTTTTTTTACAAGTTTGTGAGGTTAGTTCTGAATAACAGAGTCTGTGAATTAGAATTCATCTGATGCAATTACTGCTTGACAGGGAAACTGAAAGTCTAAGGCAAGCTGTTTAAAATAACTGAGAAATAAAGGTTCCTTTGAAAGGAGACTAGAAACTAATTAGAAAATGGAAGGCATTTGAATAAACAACAGTAACAAAATTAGGCTCTGCTCCTCACCATACTTGCTCAAGAACACAGAGTCGAATATCATCTCAGCATTGCTGAGCTATATAAATAGTAGAAGCTATCCACCTTAGAGTTTCAGTGCCAGAAGCTTTTATTACAAAGTTTTACTCCAGAAAAAAATATAAAGTTGTCCTAAGTTAGTATTGATGGCAGCCATCAGTGATAAGTTATGTAAATATAAGATTTTCTAAGATGTCTTAAGCATTCCTGGCAAGTTAAGTATTTCCATCTACATTCCAGTTATAATTGCCTATTGTATGTAGCTGAGAGATCCAATAAAGTATAGATCCCAGTGATGCCAGGTAGAGCTTTGACCTTCTGATAAGAGATTTCATGGGTTTCATACTCTCACAGCTACACATAGAAGTTATCGATTAAAACACAAGAAATGGCTGATAGAGTATGCTAACACATCCTGGGCATTTGGGAACAGTTGTGTGGGCAGAAGTATGACAGCGTCTTTTTTTTTTCCACGTATAGTCATAGCCTTTAATTTCCTTCTAGGTATTTAAGGTGCTTTAATGCTTTTTTTTCATTTTACTTCTAAGTCCCTTGCAACTGGCTCTTTCATCTTTCCTATAAAGGTAGGACATTTCTCCCTCCCTGTTGAGATGTACCTAATACTAAAGTCCCTCTGAGCAGTTTTCCTTGATATTTCTCCTTTAATAGAGGTGAAAATATCACCCTGATTCTCCAGTGACATCTTTATGTCACTGAACCCTCACAATAATAACATTCTCTTACATGCAAAAAAAAATAACAAGTGACTGTTTTGGGGCTCTGACTCCTGCACAGCACTGGGTTTACAAACACATAATCATTTTAACTATAGAAAGTAATTTAAGAGTAACCACAAGTGACCTGGAAAGCTGTCAATTTTTATACTTGACTCTGTATAAGAATGCATTGTGGGGATGTGAAGACTTAAATATATCCTAATGTTAAAGTAGTGCGTCAAGGAAGTCAGTTTTATGTTTTCTTATGAGAAAAACTGGTTACCTTATGATTGCAGTAATAGGTCATGGTCCCAAGGGAGTTCCACAAAGAATTTAGGGCCTCTATACCTCACTTTAATTTTTTTCCCTACTCAGACTAACACTATGTTTGCAAGGATGAATGTTTGTCTTCTATCAAAAATAAATGCGATGCTAAAGCTTAAAGTATTGCATTTATTCATCTAACTTTCTGTAGAACAGTTCCTTTTCAGCATAAGGCGGCATAACTCTTGTAAATGTGGGTACAGTATTTTTTTAATTCAAAAATTATTTTCCATGCAGATCTTTAATCTCTAGCACAATGCTTTGCGTGAATTTTAAATGCAGTAATTAAATGACTCACAAAAATAATCAAAAGTCTCTGTAAACAGGACTCCCTAGCTGTGATAGAAATTATCAATACTTTATATGTCTGTCCTTGGCTCTTTGCCTATGTATGTATAGAACATTCTTACTGAGGAGGTTGGTGATATGATTGTGAAAAACACATACTTTTGAAAATTGTGAATCTGATTCCAGGCTGAGTATTTGAACTGTGCCAGGTAACACAAAACTAAAGACAAAAAAGGACAAATCAGATCCAAGTTGTCCTTTATAGAGGGAAGAATTATATGAAGCCTCCTTGTGTAAACTTAAATTTCAAGGCTCTTCCCAAAAAATGAAGAAACATTTCTGGTTATAGATTTTTTGTCATTTAAGAGAGATTTCTTTGCATAGTTCCAGCTACCATGTGCCCCATTCCTTGCTGTTATTAAATGTAAACCTTCCTTAACCAGGTTTGAACTCAGGGTGGCACAATTCAAAGTTAAATTTGGATCTCCCTGGAAACTTTCTAAGATTTAACTTTAGCTGTGATCTTTATTTTTACCTTTTCACATAAGTAGAGATTGCTGGCTGTGTGGTTGACCACCATGGTTGTTACCTGGCTGACCCTTGTGCTAAATTCAGTGCTGACCTAGGGACACTAGGTGGCGCTATTTTAACTTTGGTTAGAAAATCAAGGTGACATCAACAATAACAAATTCATCTGTCTCACACAAGTATTTGCCCAAGTTGATTGACACACTGAAGAGGAACACAGAGGCGCAAACTAAAGATTGAATTGGGTTGTACTGGTATGGCTAGGGTCTAAATTAGTCTTAATTGCATTGTTCTTGAGGTGCCTGAACAAATTTTTGGATGGACACCTTTGGATAAGCACATAAGGTTGAAATCAGTGCTGCTTACAGAGCAGGTTTAGGTGCAAGCTAATTCAGATGAATACTTGTCATTGAGGGCAGTGCAGTGACTACTAAGCAGCTGATCAATAAGCAGCTGATTAATAAGCAGGAGCCAGATCACTACGCTTATAATACATAAAACTCAATGGGTTCCTTAGAAATAGGTGATCATGTAGATCTCAGAGATTAAGCCTTGGAACTATATGGGTAAATTTCTAATAAAAGAAAGGGTAAGAGCAAGCATAAGCAAATGGTGGGACTAGTTGGCCCAATTAGACACATTGGAGGTTGTTATTACTTAGAGTTTTCAGTGCTGCTCAGGATTATTGTTTTATAGGTATAGCTTTCAAACAATTTTAGTGGTTGTTGTGCATGGGACTGTGTCCCACCTGAAGTTATGTGTTAAGATAGTGACTATCAGTACTTCAAAATATGGCCATATTTGGAAATAACCTTGAAGATGTATTTAATTAAGATCAGGCCATATTTGAATGAATGAAGAACATTTCCTGTGAAGGTTGAGGTGATGCTGCTACAAGCTGGGTAGGGAGAGAGACCTGGACAGATCCTTCCTAGGGGCCTTAAGAGACAGCATGACCATACTGATACTTTCATCTCTAGGTCTGGCCTCCAACACTGTGAGAGAAAAATCGTCTATTGTGTGGAGTCACCCGGTTTGTGATTTTTTTTTGTGACAGCAGCCCTAACAAATAAATACTATTGTGAATCTTGATCCATGCAATCCTACCTACTCAAAAATCAATGGAGAAAATTCACTAATGTGGGTTGATTGAAGGTCAGACGGTGAGAGGACCAGGAAAGAGGCTTTGGTGCCTCCATTCGCTGTATATGGGGCCCAAATCTGAGATCTGTGTTCACAGCTTTTTCCTCCCCAAGGCTGACTGGAAGTGACCTATGTGTCTCATGTCTTTATCTTCCAAGGTTTATGAGTGTACAGGAACTGTATGGGATGCAGAGGTTAAATTAAGACAGTGGATAAGAAAAACCCTGATGGAGTGGGTTGTTTTTCTTCAGAGCTGTCTCTTAGTTGCAAGTATTGGGGATCTTGACCTCCTCCCTTTCTTAGCCAATTCATAGGATTTTGAGGAGAAAAAGGAATCTGACAGAGAAGAAAATGTGAAAAAAGAAAATAAAATGGGAAAAGGAAGAATTTGAAGACTTGGGGAAAGGACTAGGAGAGGGAGAAAAAGTCAATAAAAGATTAGAGGGAAGATGGGGATTACAGTGTATTATCCCAATTCTTTCCCTCTGAAAGAAACAACTTAAGTTGTTTCTGAATTTTTTTGGTGCTTTCACATGTATAGCTTAAGTATGGTTCCCACCTGCCTCATGACAAATATATGGCTACCTTTCCTCCACTTCCTCTCTGAGCTTTGGCTTAGGGTTATCTCTAAGGAGACTTAAACCACTGCTCGAATTCTACTATGCATGCTAACCAGAGAAACTTGCCACTCCAAGTCAACAGTCTTTTCTTTTGGTCATCCCAACTTGTTTCTGTGGTAGTGTGCCATTTTTGTATGCTTTTGTTTTTGATAGGATACTATTTATCTAAAGTAAATGCTAGTCACTATATACTCAGCGATTACTACAAATCTCAGTGATTCTCTCCTCTGCATTAAAAAAAAAAAAACGTGTGAAGGAACTGGGGATGAAGTTCAGTGGTAGAGTGCTTGGCATGGGGAAGGCATAGGTTCCAGCCCTAGTACTGCAAAAGGAACAAAAAAGTATAAACAAACCAACCTTATAAGACCAAGGCAATGGTTCTCATTAGAATCTGTCTATTCTACCAAATTATGGAACATGTTGTGATACTACTCTCCACATGGGTCAATTACAGATCTTTGAATTTCTGGTTGCTCATATAATAAATTACACTCATTTGGCATAATTTTTTGTTATATCCCAGTTTCTGGAGCCTGTGGGGCTCAAACCCACAACTGGCAACCCAGCACTCAGTCAAACTGGCTGGAAGCCTTTTTATGAACCGTATGGCATCTGTCCCCAGTGCACAGAGCTAGAGAAGCAGCCCCATTTGCTTTTCATTGGGAATTTTTATAGGAAGGGGTTTCATGTAGGGGATGTTTACTAAAGCAACAAGCAAAGTTACAGAAGCAAAGCAGACGAGTCACAAGAGCATAGGCAAAACATAATTGTGACTTAACATGATTGATACCATCAATGTTATTGACATTATTACAAAAAGACAAAACATATCCTTGGCTTACAGGTCAAAACATAACCTTGGGAAGGAGTAGTATATTTTAAATCTCAAAACATTAGAAACTTGTTCCCATGGTAGGGGGGTGCACTAAAATTTTCCTTACAGAAATGTTATTATTATTATTATTATTATGAGCTCTTGACTAATACAGAAGTCAGTGATAAGCCTCAAGGTTGTCAGAGGTTTTAGCAAAGTTTGTGGTACACTGCAATGCTGCCAGCCTGGCAAACTTGAGAGAGGGAGAGATGTTCTTTTGCTTTTTAGCAAGGGCATAAAGGGGCTAAGGCTGACTGCTGGCCATTTGACCTGGAGTTCTCTCTACATAGGGGTTCTACATTTAATATTTGGCCCTATTTTTAATAATCAGTGATTTTTTTCTGTTCTCTGATTTTTACATGTTATGTGTGTGTGTGTGTGTGTGTGTGTGTGTGTGTGTGTGTGTGTGTGTGTGTGTGTGGTGTGTGTGTGCTGATCCTGGAGCTTGAACTCAGGGCCTGGATGTTGTCTATTGTCCTTGAGCTTTTTTGCTCAAGGTTAGCACTCTACCACTTGAGCCACAGCTCCACTTTCAGCTTTTTTGATGGATAACTGGGTATGTGAATATCATAGTCCTTCCCAGGCTGGTTACGAACTGTGATCCTCAGATCTTATCCTCCTGAACACCGAGGATTATCGGCATGAGCCACCCCACCTGGCTTCCTTCATTGGACTTCTTTAAGCAAAAGTCTAGTATTTCAGAAGTTAGCGTTGGCTCAACTTGTTTCTCTGCTTCCTCTCCGAAGGCTGAAATCCAAGGTGCTGGGCATTTTGATTTTCATGAGAAGGCTCCAGAAATATTTTGCTTCCAAATTTATCTGGGTTGTATCTGGTTTTATTAATTAATGGAGTGAGGGAACCATCTGGCCTCAAGCAGGACCCACTCTAATCAATGAGAGATCTCTTTTGGGGAGCCTACATCTCAGCACTCTCTAAGGTTTGGAATCTTTTTTTTCCTATTTCTCCTGCTGCTTTACCTTTGCCTTCAGCTAGAGATAGTCTCTACCTTTAAAGATTGGTCTCACCCTTTTATTTTCTCTATTTTATAGTCTGTGATGTTAATAACATCTGAAAACTGCGTTTTCCAACTTCAGCTTCCAGGTATAAACTGTGAATTTTTGGGTGGCACATTATACTATCTACTACAATTATTATGTACACAAGCTGTATGTTATACTTATGTCTTATTCCCTCTCACATTACCTAGAATAACAGAAGTTATTGCCCAGAATAACAGAAGTTTCTCAATAACTGAAGCTGTTGACTGATTAACTGAATGATTCATAATCAATGAGACAAACCAATGACTACTGATATAAATTACATTCAAGGAGTTTGTTTTGTTAATTAAGCAAAAGATAGATTCATGCCTGATGCCAGGAGCTCATGTCTAGCTACTCAGGTCTCAGTTTGAAGCCTGCCTTGAAGGCAAGGCAGGAAAGTTCATGAGACCCTCACTTCCAATTAGCCAGAAGAAAAGCAGAAGTGGTACTGTGGCTCAAAGTGGTAGAGCACTAGTCTTGAGCAAAAGAGCTCAGAGATAGCACCCAGGTCCTGAGTTCAAGTCCTGTGATGACAAAAAAGAGATAGATTCACAACAGCAAATACTAAAGGTAAAAAGATTGGCAAGTTATTCCCAGACCTAGAAATAAGGTGATCATTTATGTGACTCAGATTGCTGTGGAAATGGAGAATAGAGAAAGATCCTTCTTCTGAAGTATGAATAGGACACCTGGATGCAACTGGTAGAATAGGTGGCCCCTTTTATATGTGTCTAGCACAATACAATCTCAATGATATTTTTGAATGAGCAAATGAGTAAGTATAGCACAATGAGCTTTCTTAAAGCATAATTCAAAATGAGTCTAAAAGGGGAAACCTTCATTCTAAAGACTGAAATGTGTATTGCTATTCATGTTCATAAAAATAAATAGAGGAAAATTTGTAATCATCTTGGTTATCCCCTAACAGCCCAGAAAAAAATTTATCTGCAGGCAGCAGTTTTTTTTTCTTCATATTTGCCCATATTACCTCTCTCTGCAGCTACATCCAATACACTGGGATCAAAGAACACAATGATGGCAAATATACTCAGCACTTGCCTTGAATAGATTCAAGGCAGGGAAAAGTTCCCTAACCAAGAGCAAACATAACTCAGAGATAGGACCTTTTACATTCTCAAAAAGGACTGCTATCTAGATTTTCTTTATTTACATACACACATTCAGAGAGAGAGAGAGAGAGAGAGAGAGAGAGAGAGCAATACTTCTCATTCTAAATACAAATCACTGCTTTCATTTTGAAGCACAACTCCCATTAGTTGAACGGTATAAAATCATTTATATTGTGTAACAACCACATTACTACTACTTCTCAGTGTTTTGTGAGGTAAAGAATGAGCTAATATATTCAATTATAAGGTGATTTGGAAGGCAAATGGACAATCACTTTCTCGGGAAAATATCTAAAGTCATAGGATTACATTTTTTAATGAGAAAATTATCTTGCATAGGCATTCTTATATTTACTAGTGTTATTTCCATGGTGTATCATTCACATGGAGGTCTTCCCTTTGCCTCTGTGTATTTTCTTCTTTTTAAGTGAAATCTCACTATGTCTCCCAAAAGCAGACAAAAGCAAAGCCATAAACATTGGAAAGACCTCAGGCGCTCAGAAAAAATATGGAGGTTTCTTACTATATGTAGAATTTTCAGAGTCATGTTCTCTGGCAATTTATCTTGCAGGGAAAAACAAAATAAACAAAAACACAAGTAAAAAAATGTCCTTCCAATAACGGAGAACTCCCTAAATAAAAATATGATAACTATGAAAGCATTAAATGCATCATTTGTGTAACCAACACTACAATTAGCTACATGTAGAGCCTTCATCCTTTTTGGAATCTGTCAGCCCCATGTAGATGGGCGCCCTTCCTCTATGTGATTCAAGGCTTCCTTGACACAGATCACAGTAAGTTCTCTTGTCTCAACAAGCAGATATTTTTTAATGGGTAGTGGATACACACATTGTGTAAAGGTATAAAAAATGCTTATTATTGAACTATGCCAGTCAGTGTTTTGGAGATTTGATGGGTAAAAGCAAGTATAACACCACGTTTAGGCCTTCTCCTTATATAGAGACCAATATACACAGCCAAAAACAATGAGATACCAATAGCTATTGAATAATAGCTACTAAAGGTATTCAAGGCAATAAGAAAACATAGTAGGTTGGTATAATGGCAGGAAAAAGAGGAGCTAGGTTCTGATAGATATGTCCAAAATAAGTAGCAATGGTTTACAGGTAAGAGGAATCATATGTTACAGAGAGTAATAATAGGGTACTGAGCCAGAAAAGTCAGATTAGGAGATGCAGGTAAATACAGCCAGGGGGAGATGGAATATGAGTGATTAGGACTGATTTGTGAAGGTAACTTTGGATGAACTTATGAGAAATCTTGTGTGCAAAACCTAGAAAGTCTGGATGGTGTTCATTGGATGATAGGAAGCCATTGGGTGTGGAGAAAATATGATCAGAGATGTAAGACATAATCAAGGAATCAAGCAAATCATATGAAGGCTAACTTGGTTACCCAGGTTACCCATGATGGAACCATGATGAATACTTGTAGGAAAGGGAATGGAGCAGAGATAGATACAAGTGTTGTAGAAGAAGAACCAAGACCCAGCCTACTAATACCAAGTTCTTGCTAGTGTTAGAGGGAAAAACAACACAGAAAATTTTAGCCTGGATACAAAGCATACTAAAAAACACATGTGATCTTTATGATTCCATATGAATAAATTTCCTCAATGCATATTTTTAGGTCCCTGGAAGTTGCCTGGTAAATACTATGTAAGGCCCTCTTTTGGTAAGTGGCTCCTAGCATTATAAAGAAAGCTGGACCAACAAATATAAAATGTCAAACTACACGTGTGCCTGTGCAGAAGAGATGCAGTTAATTACAGGAGGCACACAGCAGGAATGACAGGCTCAGGAAGAAGACAGGGGAGCTTTTCCACTTGAATTTAAGGAGATTGTATCATTCAGGAGTCCAGCAAGAAACAGAAGGCACACTTGAAATAAGATGATTCAACATGGGTTTACTGTGCAGTGAGATCACCTTATTCATGGATTCATTACAAGATTGGTCAAATAAATATATTAACTAAAAGAAAAGAAAAAAGGAAAAGAAAGGTCAATCAGGTACAAGTGGCTCATTCCCATAAGCTTAGCTACTCAGGAGGCTGAGTTCTTAGGACTGCAGTATGAAGTCAGCCCGGTCAGTAAAGTCTATGACAATCTTATACCCAACTAGCCACCACAGAAAGCTTGGGTGAAGCTGTGGTTCAATAGCAGAGTCATATCCTTGATCTAAAATCTCAAAGACAGTGCCCAGGCCTTGAGTTCTAGCACTAGGACCAGCACAACAGAGGGGGGGGGGACAGATACACACACAAATTAAAACCACAAAATTATCTTGCATGCCTTAATACAGCTCAGTAGATGTGGAGAAGCTCACAGTCCCTTCAAGTGTTTTTGTCATTTTGATTTTTGGATTATTGTGTTATCTGCTGAGTGTTTCCTTGCCATTAATTTTGTGAAAATATACCTCCCAAAGAGCAAATGGTGACAAGAAGCAATATATAAGTTAATATGCTTAATTGAGGTGATGAGGTGAAAATGTGAGATTTAGTAGACATCAGCATGTCTTTAAAGAAAGAGTCTCACAGACTTTCCTACCTGGGGTGGCTTTGAACTGTGATCCTCAGATCTCAGCCTCCTGACTAGCTAGGATTACAGGCCTAAGGCACTAGCCCCCAACCCTGTAGGGACTGTTCACAAAAATGTGCAATTAGGGATACGATAGAAAACAGTGCAGAGGGGGCTGGGAAGGTGGCTCAGTGGTAGAGCACTTGCTTTGCAAGCCTGAGGCCCTGGGTTCGATTCCTCAGCAACACATAAGAAAAAAGAAAAAAAGCCGGAAGTGGCGCTGTGGCTCAAGTGGTAGAGCGCTAGCCTTGAGCTGAAGAGCTGAGGGACAGCGCTCAGGCCCAGAGTTCAAGCCCCACGACCGGACCCCCCCCCCAAAAAAAAGAAAACAGTGCAGAAGATGACATTTGTAGTAACCAAGCTGTTATTCACATATCTGAAGTGCCAGGTGGGAAACATATTCTCATGTAGGGAATAGTTCCTTGAACCCAGAGAGGCAAAATTCTTCTAGCTACACAGAAGGACTCTGTGGAACATGATGGCTCAAGGCTAGCCCAGGCAAAAAGGTCTGCTACACTCTATCTCCAAACTAACTAACAGCATGGGCTGGATATATGGCTAAAGTGCTAATTGGCAACTGAGTAAGCTACCAGAGGTGGTAAGATAAGCTAGCAAGCATGAGGTCCTGCGTTTAAACCCCAGTATCAAAATAAAAGGAAAAAAAGCCAACATTATATGTATATGTATGCATACAAAATGATTCAGGTAGATAGATAGATAGATAGATAGATAGATAGATAGATAGCTTTACAAACACATATACACATGCATTTAAGAAAGTGACTAATGTGATTCAAGATGCTTGGTAAGTCATATTTGAGCAAACTAGAAACCAAGGGCAGTGTTTCAGTTGGGCCTTAAATGAATAATACAGTGATCCACAATTATGGTATCATACAGAATAGTCACTACCTAAAACATTCTATATGCTACTTATCATCCATTCCTCCAACACCAAACCCCTAGCAACCACTGATCTTTTCTCTATCTCCATGGTTACTCTTTTGAGAGAGTGATATATAGTTAGAATGATATCATATGCTGCATTTTAACCTGGCCCTTTTCCCAATCACTAATATGTAACCAAAGCTCACTGAAGTCTTTTTATGGCTAGATAGTTCAGTCCTTTATATTGTAGAGTATTATTCCATTGCATTATTGTATTATAGCTTGCTAATCCATCTATTGAAGAATAAGTTGTTCAAAAAGAACTATACTCTTTATCTAACTTACGTAACTGGAATCCCTCTGTATATCTCCTTTACAATAACAGTAAAAAAAATTGGAAACATAAAAGTAAAAGAATGCTTAGTATATTCCAAATATTTTGCAATTATGAATATGTTCATAACAAGCTTTTATCTTTAGGATTTTTGTGTGTATGTATTGCACTCATTTAGATGAACAAAATTCCTATTGTTAAATTGTGTGGTAAATCTACATTTAGCTTTGTAATAAACTTCCATACTGTTTTCCAGATTTTCAATATATTATGTAATAGTGCTACCAACAAAAAATGAGAGTTCTGTTGCTTTACATTGTCCTTATCATTTCTTGATGTTAGTGTTTTGGACTTTGACTATTCCCACAGGCGTGGCATAATGTTTTATTGTTTTAATTTCTAATTCCCTAATAACATAATGATGAGGTTTTTTTCACAATCTTATTTGCCATATGTATAACTTCCCTTTAACCATTAGAAGTGAATACTTATTACTTATTAGATAAGTTTTGCAACTTTTTTCTGTTCCAAGGTTCTTCATTACTTTGTATTGTATTTTTTACTGGTTTGATTTATTTTCTTGCAAAACATAAGATTTCAATTTTAGTGATGACCATGTATCTTATTAGCTTTTTTTTTGTTGGTTGTGGGGCTTAAACTCAAGGACTGGGTCCTGTCCTTGAGCTCTTTTGCTCAAGGCTGGTGCTCTACCATTTGAGCCACAGCCCCACTTCTTGCTTTTGAGTGGTTAATTAGAGATCTGAGTCTCATGTGTACTTTACTGCTTAGGCTGGCTTCAAACCATGACTCCTGAGTAGCGAGGTTCAATATGAAGCACCAACGCCTGACCCTTATTACCATTTTTTGAGACATATCTTAAGTTTTTGACATTGTATTTGATAACTTTTCATCAAACCAAAGGTCACCTGGATTTTCTTCTATATTTCTTCACTTTTCATTGAAGTATATAATGTACATAAAAGTATGCATAGTTGGCAAAGCTAAGCTTTCACTAGTTGAACTTGTGAATGAGTATCTAAATCAACAGAAAAGATATCACCATTATTCTAGAAGTCCTTCTTTGGCCACCTAACCAACTGTCCTTTGATAAACACCTTGAAGCATTGTTGCTACCGCCTCGACCACCAAGGAAGACGCGACACCAAACTCTTCTCTCTGCAGTTTATTCAGGACCTTTGAGTAATCTTCTGACCCCAACCCCGGGGAGAAGTCCCCACAGCCTTAAGTACCCGCTGGGTAGCCAACCCTGATACGCCACGTGGGAACCACCAATAGGTTCAGGTGCGCGGAAGCAAGCCAGATTCTTTGCCTTAGCCATATAAGGAGTTGTTTACCACAGAGAGCACTCGCCATCAGCAAGGCGGAGGGCGGAAGCCAGCGCCATCTTCCAGGTGCGGCTGCACGCAGCTCTCTACAAAGCATAGTTTACGTTTGCCTGGTTTCTGATGTAATATAGAATTTATTGTTCTTATCCACATGATTTGTGTGGTTTTTCTATAGTATTGCCTAAAGATAGTTCATCCATTCTTTCTATGTGCTATTTCAGTGTTATCGTATACATACCTTCATATATTCCAGTGAACATTTACTTTGTTTCCAGATTGTAACTGTTAGGAATACTACTATGTGTATATGTCTTTAGGGGAGATGTGTGCATAGGAGGGAACAGTGGTATTTCTGTGTCATAGGTGTTGTATACATACAGTATCATAGGTACTGTCACATAGTTTTTCCAGAGTGTTACTAGTTTAAACTCACACCAGAAAACAAATTGTTAAAAATAATAATATGTATGTACTTAGTCTATTGAAATAAACAGGTTAAGAAAAGTGTAGAAAGCAATGTAAAACATGAGACTAAGGCCTGGGCCATGTTAGAAATCCTGTAAGAAAGCAGAATTGAAATATGTGTCCTTAAAACACTAGAAGAAACTCCCTTGTATTTTCCATTATTAAGCTAGCAGTTTATAATTGCCCTATCTGCCTAATGTTATCAATGACTATACAGCTGACTGGAGAATTTATGCAAAGGCTACCATCCATAGGAAGGGACCATAGGGCATGAATGAAGTGAATGTCCCAAATGCTCAGCTATTACTTTCAAAGGAATTTTAGCACAGGATAGGTAATTTGTGCTCAAAATGATACTGATGTGAAGTATAATGATTTAGAATGATACCCCTACTGAAGAAGAGTGTCACTGATGAGATTTTAAGTATCTTTTGGACAGAAAGCCTGTCTTATTCTAAATAGAATGGCAGTACCTATTGAATGTCTGGCACAAAGTAGGTAATTACAAATGTCACTTGTAGTCAATGAATGGATTAATTAATGCAAGTGATGGGATGTATTAAGATTAAGAAAACAAATCAAAGTTTCATTGAATGAGATAAGGAAGAATTAAAGTTGCAGAAAATGTCACTGTAGACTAATAGATTAGAACATTAATAAACACAAACCAAACGTAGGTGTTTAACATTCAAACAAAATAATATTTAAGTCCACAAGAGAAAAGAGTTCTGTTAGTGGGTGGGGTATCCATGGTATTTGATATCAGAAATATAGCTGAAGTTTGGATTTGGTAGAAAGATTAATCCAGGTGCTGGTGGCTCACACCTGGCTGAGATCTGAGGATCATAGTTCAAAGCCAGCCAGGCAGGAAAACCCGTGAGACTCTTATCTCCAATAAACCACTAGAAAACCGGAAATGGCACTGTGGCTCAAGCAGTAGAGCACTTGCCTTGAGCTGAAGAGCTGAGGGACAGTGCCCAGGCCCAGAGTTCAAGCCCCACGACCGGACCCCCCCAAAAAAAAAAGAAAAGAAAAAGAAAGATTAATCATGCTTCTTTGCTTTGACTTACATCGATCCAACCCATCTTAGATTTTAAAGTATGATTTTGATTGCCATTTTTAAAGAGAGAATGAAAATATAATGAAATGTAAAAATGATAATGAAAAAAGAGGATGACAAATCATTAAAGAGTATATAATTGGCAAGGTGTCTATCATTAAGAGACTAAAGCCCAGCCTAATTATTGCCTTCTGGCATAAAACATATTATAAACCATTTTGAGACTAATATTTTCCTTGATTTATCGAAATATAAACAGTAACATAATAACTTGACACACAAAATGCTTTGGTTAGATATAAGAAAAACCTTAGGACTACCAGTAGGATGAACTGCTGTGATAAAAAGGGAAAACAAGATGATTTTTTTTAACCTGGAAGCCACCAAGGTTTAGAGAGTCTGAATCTTGGAAAGACACCAAATAAATGTCCTATTTGTTAATCATCCAGTCTGAGGCTTTTTCTTTTCTTTTGTTTTGTGATAGCTGTTTGGACTTACCAAGCAATGAAGGAAGTGCTTCTCTGCTTGTTTTTTTCTTTTTTCTCATACTGTATTTTTTTTCAATTTAAATTCATTGTCAAGATGATTGCTAACACTGACCCTGGTAGTCACTATGGCTCTCAAATATTTTTATTATTCTAATTGTGTGTGTATGTGTACTGGTCCTAGGCACTGTTCTTGAGCAATTTTTCTCAAGGCTATTGTACCACTTGATCCACAACTCCACTTCCAGCTTTTTTGGGTGGTAAATTGGAGACAAGAGTCTTTCCTACCAGCTCTGGCTTCCAACTGAAATCTGAGGATCTGAGGCTCCTGAGTAGCTAGGATTATGGACATGAGTCACTAGAGCCTGGCTCCAAATGTGATTTTTACTAGAAGAAAAGCACAACTAGTATAAAATCTAGACATTCAGCGTGTGAATCACGCAAGTTGAATTTGAGGATGTGCTGGCAACATTTAATTAAATAAACTCTTTAAAAGCACTTAATGGTAGATTTTCAAAGGATGTGTGTTTCAGTTGTATAAGCAGTCAGGGTAAAGTGGAGCAATATACTCGTTTTCAGATGGGTTATCAGACAATAAAAGTTGATATGATACAGTGGAATTACCATGCACATTGCCATAACCCCCTTCTCCATTGGCTTTTGCTGGCAACTGCGGCATCTCTACAAACTCCAGAACACCATTCTCAGAGGCAAATTCTATCACCCTGACAACATTTTCTAGTTTTATTTGATCTTAAAAAACATTTCATTATGTTTAATTTAGGGAAATGAGATTTCTTTAATTACTATCAGTAGCAGCTATTAGAAGCTCAATTACATTTGCAAATTCATTTTTAAAAGCTTTATGGTTTTCAGATAAAAATTTCAAGTTCTAACTGAGCCCATTAAAAGTTAGTGTTCCTCCCCTTGGTGCCTGCGCTTCCCAGAGAGAAGGTACATTTTATAGTGCGAAATAAACAATGCTAGCAAGCTGAAGATTAGCCTAAATAGGCTCAGAATCACTGATTTGAATAAAACAGATATTTCATTAAATAAATTGGTTCATCAAACATGTATAAGTTTCCTTTCTTTGGGGTTTCACATACACGAAGCAGTACAATGTGAGAGGTCCCCCCTGTGGAGGAAAAACTGCTTCCTAGCTAGAAATGCCATGTGGTTCAGCCTGATTCATGGCTATCCTGGTTATGTGTAGTATTGCAGTTTAGGTAGTTATTACCACCATTACCTCTAAAGCCACATCTTCATGAGAGGTCATAAATAGAATCTAGATAACCTCTTATTTATTTATGCAATTAATGAATTTCAGAGTGACTCAAATGTTATCTGTTCTGGAGCTTCTTGTATAGGGAATTAAATAGTTATTAGTAGTTAGAAACTTCATTCCAAGTTCAGTGTTACTCTTGTTCTCAGTCACAGTAGCATCAATAGGCTATTTTTCCCTTATAAATTATTAGGAGATAAATGAAATGTATGTTTGGATATCTAAAGAACTACCTGCATCTGTGGTGAGCCATCCCAGATAATTTTTTTTCCTTGTAGGGTATAAAAGACACCCTGAACATAGTAGATTTGTGATAAATGCTGCTTAATGTGATTTGCTCAACTCTCCTTATCTCAGGAACAGTTGTTTCTATAGGAGATTGATTAGGCCAATGTATGGCTGTCCAACTTGGTGACCATTTTGAGCTGTTCCATGAGAACTCTCTTGAAACAAGAAATAGAAAATATCTTTTGAGTAAACTATAGGATCAGTTCACAGCAGTGCTTCACTCTAATGCAGAATTATCTCTGTTGACAGGAGATCTCAACTGATGTTAATAAAAATTATAAATGCTTCTTTTGTTGTTTGCCATTGTTAAATACATGCAGATTCAAATGATTCAAGCTCACAGATTGGGGGAAGATCTTCAGTTGCTATCCAATAGACAAGAGTCTATTGGATATGTATACTTAGAGCACAAAATATCAGCCCCCCAAATTTTTTTCAAAGAATCAGCCACTCTATTAATAAGTGGGCTAAAGACTTAATGAGACTAGTTTGAAGAGGAAATAAGAATGACTAATAGACACATGAAGAAATGTTCAATATCTCTGGCCATAAAAGAAATGCAAGTCAAAGCAACAATGAAATTTCATCTCACACCAGTTAGAGTGGCCATTATCAAGAAAGCTAATAACAAAGATGCTGAAGGGTATGTAGTTAAAAGAGAGTGCTACTATATTGGAAGGAATGTAAACTTGTTCAACCACGCTGTAAAGCAGTATGGAGGTTCTGCAAAAGGCTAAATACAGAGCTCTCCCATGACTGAGCAATCCCACTCCTGAGAATTTACTCAAAAGACAACAAACAAGGCCCACAAACTATGTTTATATGCATTATTTAGCATAGTGAAGATATGGAATCAACCCAGATGCCCTTCAGTGGATGAATGGATCAAGAAAATGTGGTATGTATACACAATGGAATTCTATGCCTCCATCAGAAAGAATGACATTGCCCTATTCAAAAGGAAATGGAAAGACTTAAAAAAAATCATATTAAGTGAGGTAAGCCAGAACCAAAGGAACATATGCTGTCTGGTTTCCCACATTTGTACCAATTAGTATTTGTCTAGAATAGTTTTAGCAAAGGTTCACAATAGCGCAATAGGTATGTACATATGACCATATAAAATGATGCTAATCAAAAGAAAGGAGCTTTGCAATTCTTTTATGGCGAGGGAGGTTGAGCATTTCTACATGTGTCTATTGGACATCCTTCTTTCCTCTTCAGAGAAGTTTCTCTTTAAGTCTTTAGCCCACTTATTTATTGGACAGTTGTTTCTTTTTTTTAATTTTATTTTATTTTATTTGTGAACATACTGTACAGAGGGGTTACAATTGCATGGGCAGGATAATGCGTACATTTCTTACCAAGCAT
>NW_012267349.1:1387296-1394916 GCF_000151885.1 Dipodomys ordii | reverse complement strand
GTTATATGGCTAGTGAAGATCTTTTCCCAATCCTTGGGCTTTCTACTGATCTTGCTAGCTATGTCCCTTGGCATGCAGAAGCTCTCCAATTTCATACAATCCCATTTGTCCAACCTTTCTTTGATTTGTTGTGTTTCCTGGTCTCTATTCAGAAAATTTTGGCCTGTGCCAAAATTTGAGACCTAGGGTTTCTCCTATTCCATTCTGTAATGTTTGCAGAGTGTTTGCTTTGACTCCAAGGTCTTTGATCCATTTGGAGTTGATTCTGGTGCAGGGTGATATATAAGGATCCAGCTTTAGTTTTCTACAAGTAGTTAACCAATTTTGCTATCACCATTTACTGAAAAGGCTGTTTTTTTTCCATTCTATTTTTTTTAGTTCCCTTATCAAAGATTAGATGGCTATAGGTCTGTAGGTTCATTTCTGGGTTTTCAAGTCTATGCCATTGGTCCTGGGGTCTCTTCTTGTGCCAGTACCAAGCTGTTTTGATTATTATGGCTTTGTAGTAGAGTTTGAAATTTGGTATTGATATTCCTCCAGCAATGTTCTTTCTGTTGAGGGTCGTTTTTGCTCTTTGGGGTCTTTTATTGTTCCATGTGAATTTTTGGATTGCCTCTTCTATTTCCTTGAAGAATGAGGTTGGAATATTGATAGGTATCGCATTGAATTTGTAGATAGCTTTGGGAAGTATTGCCATTTTCACGATGTTGATCTTTCCAATCCAGGAGCATGGGAGTTTTTGCCACTTTCTAAGTTAGAATGGCTATAATCAAGACAGAAGGGAACCTTACTGCATTGTTGGTGGGAGTGTAAACTTGTTCAACCACTTTGGAAAGCAGTGTGGAGGTTCCTCAAAAGACTCCACATAGAGCTCCCCTATGACCCAGCAATCCCACTTTGGGGCATTTAACTGAATGTTCACAAACAAGACCACACTAAAGCTACCATCACATCTATGTCTATTGCAGCATTATTTACCATAACTAAGATATGAAACCAACCCAAATACCCCTCAGTAGATGAATGGATCAAGAAAATGTGGTATATATACACAATGGAATTCTATGCCTCCATCAGAAAGAATGGCATTGCCCTATATGTTAGGAAATGGAAAGCCTTGGGAAAAATTATATTAAGTAAGCCAGGCCCAAAGAAACATAGGTCCCATGGTTTCCCTTATTTGCAATAACTAGTATATGTCTGAGTCAAGCAGGAGAGGTCAGATAAGATGATGTTAGGGAAGTAAACCCTAAGATATGTATTCAAATGTTTTTTTCTTTCATGTGATTGTTTCTAACACATTTATAAGATTATTTCTTTGTTGCTTTGTATGTCTCTCCCCCCATGGTATAACCCCTGCTTCCACTGTATTTGATGTTGGTATAATTTGTGGAGAGGAAGGGAAAAAACAAATCAGTTAAAAGGGGATACAGGTAGACCCATTGCAACAATAAGATGTACAAGTCGTTATGTTGAAAACAAACTTTACAACTTTTGTGGTGGGAGAGGAGAATTGGGAAAGGATGGTAAGAGGAAACAAAGGAAGAGGCTACAATGCTTGATAAGAAATGTACTCATTATCTTGCCCATGTAATTGTAACCCCTCTGTACAGTATTTTCACAATAAAAAAAGAAAGGAGCTATAAAATATGGAAACGAGGTTTTTTTTCTTAATGTACTATATGCAGTTATGTCTTTCTTTCATTTTTCCCACTTTGTTTTTCCCCCTGTTGTCACGGTGTTTGATTTCAGTACCCTTTGTATTGTATAAATGTATCTGATTTGAGGATGGGAAGGGGAATCACAGAAGTGGTGAGACAAAGGACAAAAGATGAACCAATGCAAAAGTGATACTCACAAGACACTGCGATGGAAATGAACTTTACAGCTTGCGGTGAGGAGTGTTGGGGAGAAGGGATAGTGGGAGACAATGATGGAGAGGATAATATTGTTTGACTGGAATTGTACTCATTTCCTTACTTGTATAACTGTAACCATTCTGTACATCATCTTTACAATAATAAAAAAAAAGAAAAAGAAAACAAGTATACAAGGGGATGGACTCCATTCATTTGTTAAGCGATCAAGGGCCCCTGAAGCGCAGAGATCCTATATGCAATATGAAAAACATGAATATTAGTTACTTAACCTGGTTTGAACCACTGTGTCCTCCTTAAAGTTGTGGTGTTCTTATGGGTTTGAGCAAATTACTCAAATGCTTTGATCTGCAACTTTTCACGTAGTTATACTGGTAACAACTATATTATAGGAATACTGTGGAAAAATTTTAAAAATATAAAATGGCTACATATCCTAAAAAAACAAAATCATTTCTTCTTGACTTCTTCCTTGCTAGTGAGTATCAAGATGAGAGTATGCCGTAATTTATTAAAGGTGTATGCACTTGAAAGACTTGTTCATTCATTTCATTTAAAAATGTTTGATTTTATTTTTCTTAATTTGCTTTAGATTTTACCCAGGTTAATCAATGCCTTCTTTTGAAGAGAACACTATATAATAGGAATTTGGTGTCTGAGTATTAGAGAGAAGAATATCCTATAGTTTAGTTTGTGGCACTCTTACTTGGCTGCCATACATACTTGATAAATTCCTGTTATAAAATGTATGTAAGAGACAGATCAAGCATAAAATAAATAATTAGAAAATGTTGGGGCTGGGAATGTGGCTCAGCGGTAGAGTGCTTGCCTTGCATGCGTGAGGCCCTGTGTTTGATTCCTCAGTACCACAAAAGCAGATATAGCCAGAAGTGGTGCTGTGGCTCAAATGGTAGAGTGTTAGCCTTGAGCTGAATTTGCTAAGGGACAGTGCCCACGTCCAGACTTCAGGCCCCATGACTGAAAAAAACATGTTGTTGTTGCTATCATAAAAAATTTGTATTTTATATAATGATAGAAAAATACATAAATGATAGGCAAAGTTAGTGAATAGTAATAAAGTACATATCAGTGTAAGAACACCATAAATTTCAAAACAGAGAACCAGAAGAATTGAGGGGTTAGGTGAGTTGGGAGAGATAGGAAGAATGATGAAATAGATGACATTGATCAAGGTCATTCTATTCAGAAACTGAGATGTTAGAGTCTCTTTGTACAGTAATTAAAGATAATAATATATATATCAATACTTGCAGAGGGACCAGAAGCAGCTCATGAGATAGGATATGTTGCTCCTATAGTGATTTCACAAGCAAATGTTTTTAAAAGGCCAGGAAACTTATCTTTTAGATAAGTGTAGAGAGTGTAGAGAAGTTTCATGTCAACACATGCCTTGCTTTTGGGATCTAAAAGTACTACAGGTTATTTTTTTGTTCAAAAAGTTATTGCTGTTTGAAATGGTTCTGAAACAATCTTACAAAACAAAGTCATTGTTGTTTACATTTTATGCCACTTCCCTGCCCCATTTTCCCTTATGGTTGGTCTTTAAGTACTTCATCCTCAGAGAATTTGTAAAAATAATTATGAACAATGTGGTCATAATACTTTGAAACAGTAATAAAGAACAAAAGTGTATTAATTGCTATTCTCAGAAATCTTGTGATTCACTGGCAGTCTCATTTAATGAAGTCTTGTTTCAGTGGAATGATTGAGCTGTAAGGAGCATATATACATTGCAATAAGCATCAGAGTTACATTTTCTGATTCTTGGAGGGAGTAGTTTTCATGTTACCCACCCTCTGCAAAGCTGCAATGTACTTCAGAGTTGTTTGTCAGTGCCTGGGTTAATTTGGTAAGAGAGTATTGACTACAGAATAAAACACATTTAGTTTAACAGTAATCAATGAGTAGCTGACAAAAGGGCATCTGATGTTTTGAAGTCTTTAAAATATGAGCTAAATGCACAAGCTGGGGAAATATTGGTGAAAGGCATGACTCTAGGGCTACATATATTGCAGAATGCAAACTTTCTTTTTCTCTCCTAGAGCACATCTGATGTAAGAGAGAGGATTGAATGACTGTGCAGGATAATTAGTTTATTTAATATGTTGTAAATACAAAAATTTTGGTAGAGATATGGAGATCAGATTTTTCTGTTAGTCTGTCAGTTATCCATGAAAGGACTTTACTGCAAACTACAAGTTATTTAGTTGTTAAACTTCAAACTTTATTTCAGCATGTGGAGAAAATGTGTTAGAAAAGCATTTAAAGGTGCCAATATCTGTCAACATCAAAGCTATTAGTTAAGCAAAAGAAAAATATTTTAGTCTGAATGTATTAGCTTTACATCACTGTAAAAAATGGATACAGGGAACCTATGAAGGAAAAGAGGTTTATTTTGACTTGTAGATCTGGAGATTCACATTCAAGTTCCTGAAGTTGCATGGATTTAGGCCTGATGTGTGTAGTACATCATGACTGTGTTATAGTTCAGAATGAGAACTCATACCTGGCTCCTGGAGCCAGAAAGGAAAAGGAGGTCTGGTGGGGTCTGATGACATACCTTCTAAGACCTAAGAATCCACCTCATAAAGGTCCATAGCATCACCTTGCAGACCAAAGCTTTAACTACAACAGCCACCAAATAATAATTTCTCTGTACAAGTGCTATGACCCATATACACAGCTATTTAATGTTAAGATTAGTTTGACATAAAGTAGGTCCTTTGTAAATTACCAGTGCATTCATGTAGTTCTAGCAATGTCTAACAATAATTCCTGATGGCAACAAATGACTGCCAAGGCTATTTTACCTCAGATGTGTGTGTGTGTGTGTGTGTGTGTGTGTGTGTGTGTGTGTGTGCTCGTGCATGTGCACATGTGGTAGGGAAGGGGTGGTGGCTGCCTATTCCTATGTATAACACAGAGCTGGTGTTTGGTGCCGAGATGTAATCACACAGGGATGGAAAAAGGATTTGTTCCTAGTCCAATGGCAAGCAAAGATATTACATGATTTCTAGAATTGCTGAAAGGTTCATCCTTTCTGGAAAGCACAAACTTAATTTTTTCATTGTTGACAGTGGTTACAAAATTTCATTAAATTTGATAGAAAGTATATCAAATTACTTTTGTTTCTCAACAATAAGAAGAAAGTCTCCCAAATGAAAGACTCCTTAGGAAGTTTGGATATTAAAAACAATATCTTCTAGAAATGAAGCATTAGAATTGGTTACCTATATGAGATTTTAATTGGGAAGTAATGATTAGGGGTGTACAAACTATGGCCAGGTATTTTCTCCCACACTCATTTATTATAAACACTTTGGATGGAATACATTCATATGTTGTTGCTCATGTATAATTTATATTCACTTTCATGCTATAAGAAACAGTTGAGTATTTATGAAACAAATTATATGATACATGCAGCCTCAGATATTTATTGTTCAGCCCCTTTTACAGGAAAATGTTGCCAGCCAGGTGCCGGTAGCTCACAGCTGCAATCCTAGCTACCTAGCAGGCTGACATCTGAGGATCATGGTTTGAAACCAGCTGGAGCAGAAAAGTTCATGAGACTCTTTTCTCCAATTAACCAGTGGGCTCCACCAAATCAAGCCAAAAGTAGAGTTGCCACTCAAGTGGTTAGAGTGCCATCCTTAACGAGAAAAGTTAAGCAAGAGCAAAAGCCCCTGAGTTCTAGTCCTAATACCAACACACACACACACACAGAGAGAGAGAGAGAGAGAGAGAAAAGCTTTGCCAATTTCTGCTTTAGACAGTCATTGCAAATTGTTACATATGTGCTAAACTTACTCTACCTACATTATAATGTTCTTCATGGTAAAGATCCTTTATTCCTATCTTTGCCTTTCTCTGAGTCTTTGCGTCTGTCTTTCTCTCAGCATCTCTAAGGTAGATTGTTTTTATACTCTATAACAGTTAACACAGTCTTGAAAGAGTTAAATATGTACATTGGTTCACCAGATAAAGTGAATGTTTTCTGGACCTTGAAGGAAACTTTCATATCTTCAAAGGGAAGCTCTGAATTCCTGGACTCCAGTTTTCTCTATTAAAACTGCTCTGTTATTTACTTATGGTGGCCTTAGGTTTAAAATTTTCTAAGAAAAATTAATTGGAAATAGTGCCTACTTTCCTGCCAGTGGTGATATCCATGGGTATCCTTACTACTACATGACAAGTACTTCAAATTCAGCCAGAGTTCCAGAGTTTGTTATCTTTACGCATGTTGCTGGAAATAATCTCATTCTTTTTTTCTATTGAATTTGTTTAGTTAATTTTTATTGATATTATTTTAAATTATTCTTTAGATCAATTTGTATACAGTAAATGTGTGTGTGTGTGTGTGTGTGTGTGTGTGTGTGTGTGTGTGTGTGTGTTTCCCTTTTCTTATACATTTTTGGGAAACTGGCCACAACCTTCTTGCATGTATGGATTCTTTATACATAATAAGATAAAGTCAGAATCTCTGTAGCATAGGTGTAGGTTTTTTATTTATTTAATAACTATCTGCAAGTACTGGTCATGACACTGAACTTTTTGCCATTTTTGATCCTTTATCATTTCTTCTATTCTAAGAGGAGGGAGCCATTCTTCTGTTCATTTGAAAATGGATGAGTCAGGTAATGAGTCCATTCCTATCAAGCATTGTTACACCCTCCTTTATTTTTCCTCTACCATCCCTTTCCTCCCTATTTCCCCAACTCCTCCCTCCCCTCTTCACCCACAAAGTTGTAAAGTTTGTTTTCAACATACTGTCTTATACATCTCATTGTTACTATGGGTCATCCTGTATCCTTATTTCAGCATTTTGTTATTGTAAAAGCGATGTGAAGAAGGGTTATAGTTATATAAGTCAGGTAATGAGTATATTTCCTTTCAACAGTATCACCCACTCCCTCATTCTCTCCCACTTTTTCCCTCTTGCTCACCTCCAAGTTGTATAGTTCATTTGCAACTTAGTGTCTAGTGAAAATCACTGCCAAATTGATTCACCCTTTGTCCCATTGTTTCTGTGCTTCTTCCCGCCCACCTCCCCCAAATAAATAGACTTACATATAAGACAAAGTGGTACAGAAACCAAACACAAACACAGCAATGAAAGGGAATAAACCTAAACCAAACACAAAACGGAAAGGAAAAAGAAAAAGAACTGCAAATAATACAATAAGAAATAAAACAAAAAAACAAAAAGAAAAAAGAAAATGGATGAATTACATACCTGTATAATGACACAATTGTGTTTACCAGGGTCCTTGTGCTTAATGGCAGTTACCTTTCTGGAATCATCTTCTTGGACATTTTGAATCTAATGCTTTGTCATAAATTCTGGGACACCCTAACCTCTATAAAAACATACTTGTGGAGGAAATTTTTTTTCACTTATAAAAGGGAGAGAAAAATTATTTTATAATGTTTCCAAGAAAGTTTGAATTTTCTGTGGTAGCTTTTTTTATTTTTTTTATTGTGAAAATACTGTACAGAGGGGTTACCATTACATGGGCAAGATAATGAGTATATTTCTTATCAGGCATTGTTGTCTCCTCCTTTGTTTCCCCTTCCCATCCCTTCCCATCCTCCCCCCCAATCCTTCCCGCCCCCTCTTCCCCCGCCCCGCACCAAAGTTGTAAAGTTCGTTTTCGACATAACGACTTGTACATCTCATTGTTGCAATGGGTCCACCTGTATCCCTATTTAAACGATTTTT
>NW_012267349.1:1298003-1386065 GCF_000151885.1 Dipodomys ordii | reverse complement strand
TGGCTCAAGTGGTAGAGTGCTAGCCTTGAGCTGAAGAGCTGAGGGACAGCGCCCAGGCCCAGAGTTCAGGCCCCACGACCAGACCTCCCCCCCCCCAAAAAAAAGAGTGGGAACTAGGGGAAACTCGGTAAATTATTAAAAAACTTCTGAGTATAAACAATTACTAACATTCAAAGTGTACCTACAAGTCCTGTCATCACAGTGTAGACATTTCTCTGTGAAAATTTCTATTCTAAGTCATGTGTCAGGAAAGTAGTATTTCAGTGGTAACTCTAGTCCTTACTGACCGATTTTTCAAAAGTAGTAGTTGTACCATGTGGGATCAAGTCTTTCATTTGCTTCCACTTGTGACTATTGATGCTCAGAAAGTGATCATCTCCCCTAATGTTTATCCTGAGCCTATACAATTAACCAAGGGTTAAATATACTTTTAAAAGAGACACTTAGATTGTCTTTCAAGAGAATATATGTTCCCTTTCCCTAGATTAACGGTGCTTACTCAGCTCATATATTGGTCTTGAATGGTTTCTTCATAAAAATGATATTTCTGTTAAAGCTTACCTCCCATAAATTACACAAATTTTAATTCATCAGTATGCACTATTTTCAATCTCTCTTAAGTGTGGTGATTATGAAATGAAATTCTAGAGCATTGAACTGAAGCATTGATTGGTTCCACACGGTTCTCTCAGTGGTATGATAAAACATGAAAGTTTTCATTTGTTAACAAGGATGAACAGCCTGCTAAAAGTCATATATAAAAATTTTCAGGTTTCTCATATAATGCAATATCATAAAATATTAGTGTCCTTGTGTGTGTGTGTGTGTGTGTGTGTGTGTGTGTGTGGTTGTGGGGCTTGGAGTCAGGGCCTAGGAACTGTCCCTGAGCTCTTTTGCTCAAGGCTAGCATTTTACCATTTTGAGTCACAGTTTCACTTACATTTTTTGAATGGTTAATTGGAGATAAAAGTATCATGGAGCCGGGCACCAGTGGCTCATGCCTGTAATCTTAGCGACTCAGGAGGCTGAGATCTGTGGATTGTGGTTCAAAGCCAGCCCGGGCAGGAAAGTCCGAGAGATTCTCATCTCCAATAAACCACTAGAAAACTGGAAGTGGCACTGTGGCTCAAGCAGTAGAGCACTCGCCTTGAGCTGAAGAGCACAGGTACAGCGCCCAAGCCCAGAGTTCAAGCCCCCCACCATGACCAACCAAAAAAAATATATATATATCATGGGGACTTTTACCTGGGCTGGCATGGAACTGCAATTCTCAGATCTCAACCTCCTGAATAGCTAGGATTACAGTCATGAGTCACCAGTGCCCAGAAATAGCCATTCTTCAGGATTTGTTAAAAGGATTAGTCTTGTCAAAAGAAAATTTCTGCAACAATATAGTAAATCTGAAGGCCACTTAGTATATTTTCCAATGAACAAAAAGCATTTGTAGAGAAATTAATGCTAATTATTAGGATCCTGGAAGCCATTTCTCTCAGATTTAAAAACTTCAGTAGTACCATGTATAGTAACTTGTTGACATTGTAATTATTCTCTTATTTTAGGAGGATAAATAATTATCATAGCAAACATTCCAATTTCCTATACATATAATTATTCCATTTACTGAAGGAAGACAGAAATATAAAAATCTCTGTCTAAATAAGCTTTATCTTGGACTCACAATTCTAAGAAACCTAGTAAGTGAACAAATTTACCATCCTACAAAATTGAATCACATGCTTTGTAAAGAAGCCACTGAAAGTATTTTAAGAAGCAAAAATTTTTATTTAATTGCTACTGAATGAAAGTGACTGATGTGGAGTTGGATTGCAATCTGTGAGCTATAGGGAAAGGGCAATGATAAAGAAATCACAATGAAATGCAGTGAGTTTTTAAACCCAAGTAAATCATACTGCATTCTTTTTGGCAACAAGATTAAGACTAAAAGTCATTACTGATAGAAATTTTGCAAACCTAGCTAAGGAAAAAGATGTGATGGAAGGTCAGGAGGAGTTGACTAAGCTAGGCACCACTGGCTGACACCTGTAATCCTACCTACCTACCCAGGAGGCTGTGATCTGAGGACTGCCAGCCCTGGAAGGGATGTCTATGTGTCTCTTATCAGCAAATGACCAGTAAAAAGCCTGAAGTGGCACTGTGGCCCAAGTAGTGCAGTAGTGCCAGTGTTGAGCGAGAAAGATAAGGGCCAGCCCCTAAGTCCTCAGGTCAAGCCCAGTACTGTCACCAAAAAACAAAAATCAAGAAATCAGTCAACCTAGATTCCCTGACGATTTCTGGAATGCTTGGCAGTATACTAATGTTGTATGTGGCCTCCTTACCATGTACACTGCCTAATCCACATATTAAGAATATGTTCTTTTGGAGGAATCAGGGAACGTAATTGTGCATATATATTTAACAAATTATATGGCAACATATAATTTTTACAGTGCTGAGCTGAATATTAAAAGCACCAGTGAATGAGATAAACCATTATTTAAGTTGGCATTAAGAGAGACAGTAGGAATGAGAAGACAAAGCAAGGCTACTTTCTAGTAATTACTGCTGAAATTTAATATTGGAGAATACAAGAAAAAATAAAATATCTTTCAATTTTCTGCAATCAGGAACAAAGAAAGTATCTCCAAGTCTGAAATGGTAACCAAATCAGACAGATAATCCATTCCTGATGCATCACTTTTGTTTGGGTACACATAAAAATACACACAAATCTAGAGTCCTTCTGCAAATGCATGGATGGTTCATGAGAGGGAACTAGAAGTAAAATTTTCTAATAAGTCAAAATGCTTCTGCTTTTTTATATGGAATTTACTGACTCCATAGAAAAGACAAGAACAAGAAGAGGAGTTCAATCAAGTATGGAGGCACTTAATAAAATTCGCTTCCAAGAGTCCACAAGAGGATAGAATAATTAATAGCTACCGTTAATTGTAATCAATTAACATGACAACAGAGAAAAGGATCTGTGACCAAGGAAGAAGAATGAGTCATTGACTTCTTATAAATGGAATCACTGGTCAAGAAAATGAAGCTATTTTCTAAGTTGAGAATCGAGCTTTTTGACCAAATACACTCAAGGGAAAGATCGGTACAGGGCAGGAGTATATTGAGATGAGGCTTACCACCCACCTAGCTAATTACTTCTTTGGTCAGCTCCTGTAACCACAAATATTCAAAGACTTGGAAGGCATGGTTTTCTGATAAGCTTGTTGAAGTCAGAAAGCCAGTGAACAAGAAAACCCCATGGAATGGCCTATTTCAACTCAAAGAACCATTGCTAATGGATGGCAGTGATAAAAGACACGATCTGCTGTTTTCCTCTTCCAATAGACTCTCACTTCTGGAGTCTACAGCAAGAGAGAATTATCTTGCTGTAATGACATTTGTATTTGGTTATCCTCCTTAAAATCTACAGAGAGTTGTAATTGTTTAGGAGCCTCTGGAGTACATTTCACCACTTCCCTTCTCAGTTATGTGGCATCCAGTGTCATCATTTTAACATTGCTTTGCCTTCCTTCCCCTAGCCAGGGAAAGCCATACCCTTACCTTCTTTAAATCTTCTCCCATTCTCACCCAATTGTCTGAAAATCAGAGTCTCAGTCATCTTCATCATTATCAGATGAAATCTATCCTCCCACTGACCCCAGCATATGTATACACACACACATACACACCATCTTGTAAACATTATGTTACATCTCTTTATAGCCTTAGTATCATTAGTAATTATGTTTTCTTGATATGGTTATGGCTAATTTCATGGCTATATAGAATGAGAGAACATTTCAGAAATAGGTCCAGAGAGAGTAAGTATATTTCCCAAGGTTGCATAGCAAGCTAATGGCAGGACCAAAATGGCAACCCAGATTATTAGCCTCATGCCTTCTCCATGATGGAAATCAAGATGCTTATACTGGTTTAAAAAATGGTGAGCAGTAGCAAAATTGTGAGCTTTTTTTTCACATTTTTTTCAGCTGTATGATGTCAAAACCAAAACTTTATTATTTTATGTGATGAATTCATTGTTCTTATTCTTAATATCTTATTCTTTGTCCCTAGCCATAATTAATAAGTAAATAAGATTATTGTCTTCACACAAGGCAAGTCTTAATTTCCTCTTTTCATAAGGTTGTCATTTATTAAAATTTTTTCCTATCATGCCCTTACAACACTCATCAATCTTGACTTATCAGACCATGTACTTTGCTTTTCTTTGCAGTCTACTCTGGAGATGCTTTTCCTATATTGTTCATGTCTACATCCCTGCTAAGTAATAAAACACTTGAATACTTTTGCCCAAGCAAAATGTAGTTATAATGGGTGAGTCACCTATAGGGCTGCTTTTTAGCATTCAGGATACTGTTGAAACCCATTTAAATGCCTATTTGTCTTTTTTACCCTTGAAATTTCTACCCTGCCTCTGCTCATTGCCTTCCTCTTCTCTCTTTCATTCTTTCTCTCTCCTCTCATTTTTAACAACCAAACTGTATTTTTTTCTTAGAATAAGGGCTTTGTATCTTTCCAGTGATGTTATCAGCACTATGGATATATACTGAGTTGTTTTTATCCCAGCATCTCAAAATCTGATTCTGATTCTTCAGTTACACCTAATACTACAGACTTAAAAAAATCAATTCCTAAGTTCCTTATCTGTTTCTCTGCTTCTAGGATGTCTGAATCTTTCATAACTAATGGGGATATTGAATTCAGAGGGCTTTATAGAAAAAATGCATTGCAATTTTTGTAGAAAGGAAAAAGGTGGCTGCAATTAGATATAATAACTATAGCTTAATTTAGATCCATTTTACACTGGTTTGATAGAAATTGGTTAATGTAGAGTTTTTAAATTAAAAGCTAGTTTTCATGAAAATATTAGTTTAAATTTTCTGCTGGTGTGTTGGCTCAAGATTTCTCAAGGAAAAAAAATCAATTGTTGGTTTTAGATTCTTAGATGGCAAGATAATTAAAGGGTTATTGTGGGTGTTCATAATTTTTAGAATATACTAGGGGTTGATTAGTGATGCCCATGATTTTTTTTGATACTGATTAATCAAGTCAAGGCAGACTGGAACTTCTAAATTTGTTATTTGGTCTTAATGCCATGTTTTGTATTTGTATCATTGAATCACATGTCTTCCTCTTTTCTGGTAGGCTGTTGAGTTTTTATGTAAATCTCCATTACATAATAGTTAGCTCATCTGCCAGACTCCACATTACTTGGATGAGCTCATCTATTTATCCATTCAATATCCCAAACTATCATTTAACCATATTAGAGACCTTTTCTAATAGCCTTTATTCATTTCCCCTACTTCAGATCTTTGTATTATCCAGAAATATTAATGTTTCTCCAATAATTCTTTTATCATAAAATATTATTCATCAGGAATTTTATAACAATGATTTAATATAGTTTGAGCCCGTTGTAGAAAATTTTTGAAAAGAAACATTTAGGGAATACTGTTGTATATGTCCTTGTGGATCTCTGAAGCATCAGGTCAGTGGAGAGCACACCCAGGCATAATGTTGTCTATTTGTACTATAACTAATCAGGTCTGGAGACTGCACTCAGGGGATGTGGATGGACCTCTCCTATTATGGCAGATATTTCACTTAACACAAGGGTATGCATGATGGGACTAATATATTTACATATACTTGCATACCACCCAATGTATTTATAAGTTTATAGGCTAAATCCAGCTTCCACTTATGAGACAAAACATACATCTTTGTCTCTCTGGCCTAACTTACTTCATGTAATGTAATTACTTACAGCTCTTCCTTTTCCTTTATAAAAGGTAAACTATTCTTGCTAATGGAGGAGTAAAATTCCACTACGTTTATATACTGCATTTTCTTCATACATTTGTCTGTTGAGGAGCATCTGGGCCCTTGTGATTCCATAGCTTGGCTATTGGGTACAGTGTTGCAATGAACATGGTTGTGCTGGTTGGCTTTACTACTTCCTGGTTTTTAATCTTTTAGATAAATACCCAGGAGTGGATTTGCTCACTAATAGAGTAGTTCTGTGTTTAATTTTCAAGGTAATTCAGTTCTTTATCCGTTTAGTCATCAGAATAATCATTACTTAATTTTCCTAAGATTCTATTGCATAAAAGATTAAACCTTAAAATAAAGTTGCTATTTTATTGAGGTTATAATCCCTTCCTTTTCAAGTTCTTGAATGTTGTTAAACTTCATGAATATTAGCACCAACTGATGTACTGAGAGTCACCAACTATAATTAGACCTAGCAAAGAAGCACATGTTGATTTTCTATGTTCATAACCCTCCAGGGTGTAGCCTCTGTTCCTTGAAGCTGTATCCTCTTCGATACCTGTCTCTTTGCTCACCAGGCTGTAGACACAGTGACCTTCTCTTTGTGCTTGCAACATATGACAGAGGACTTTTTTTTCTTTTCTTTGTTTAATTTTATTTTCCTGTAAACAAAGGAAATTTTTACTTGCTGTTCACTTTGCCTGGTGTCCTGGTCCCCAGCAAAACTCAGTTGTCAGAGAGATCTCCATGTGAATTTACTTCCTCAGAGAATCTTGCCTACCATATAAAATCTGTTCCTCTTGTTGTCATCTTGCCATCTTTCAGGAGACCCTAATTAGCTATCACTTGTTTGGATGAGTCTAGCAAGTCCTTTAGCAATTGTCTTCAGTCTGTAAGCATGATACGACAATAACCAGGACAGTTGGCTCATTGTTTACCTCAGAGTGAGTCCAGTGTTGGGTAGGTAGTCGTTGCTCAATGATTATTTGTAGTCTAAGTAAGTGAATGCCTCCATGTTGGTGGTTACATAGCTATTTCCCAGCATCAATCTTAAATTATGGAATAATCAAATCAACAATCAATGGGATTCAACTTTTTTTCCTTTCTGGTAACATGTATACATAAATAACCTTTTAATACTTGAATAACTGAGACAACTGTTAGAACTTTATCAGTACAAGAATTTAAAAATGATTACAAAGAAACTGAAATATACTTCTTTCAAGGTTTAATCAGTATAGCTCAGTGAAAATTGTTGCTGTGGACAGCTATGATGTATGAACAAGCTCTATTTGTAGAACAGAACAACTTTTTTTTTCCTTACTTTTTTTGTCTATGACTCAACTTTTGTCCTTGCACAGGGAAAGTGCTTTGGAATTCTGTTCTTGATGCTGATGTCTTTTTCTACTGCATGATGTGCAGTCTGCCCTTCCCTAGCATGACATGACATGTGTTTCTAAAAAGCATTGCATTCTGCCAAAACATACATAGGGAGCATGGATGGGCTCAATGGGAGGTGGAGAGTAGAAATGGAATACTAAAAGCATTGGCAAATGACAACTTAAAAATAAGAAACAATAAAAATAGTGGATAAGTTAGTTCCACATGTGTTAAATGGTTAGGAAATAAATAAATAGATAGATACAGCTATAAATTTCACATTTTACCTTGAAAAAAAGACCTGCAGTTCTCTGGTGGGAGTTGGTGTCAACTCCTTGTGATATACTTCAAAGGGTGGAAGGCAGGCTGCCTGAAATTTCAGGGACTGTGACTCTTAAAATTCACAGCAGACTGAGGTCTCTTCAAAAAGTGTGTTTTAGCACACCTATAATTCTAGCTACTTAGGAGACTGCAATCTGAGGTCCAAGGTTTGAAGCCAGCCAGGGCAGGAAAGCCCTTGAGGCTCTTATTCTAAAAATGTTGAACGTGGAGCTGTGGCTCATATAGCAGAAAGTTAGCCTTGAGAAAACAAAACATGCTTTGTGTTTGTGTTCACCAAATTTTTCGTATGAATGAAATCAAGCATAAGCAAAGGTGAACTGTGTGTCATGCTCAATGTTTTCCCTAATTGATCAGTTGCATCGGGACAAATTTATACTCGTAAGGTAAGGACTGCAGCCCAAATGACCAGAGTAAGGAGGAAATGAAAAGGAATTAAGTTCTGAAAAACGTCCTATGATCTAGCTCTTTGAACAGGAAAGCCTGGGAAAATGTCTGACCTCTCTTTATCGTTCAGTGGAGGAGGTGGTCATGGATGGAGCCAAGTTATCCAAGGAGCAGACACAGTAGTGCTCGTGGAAGTGCTAGGCAGTGCCTGCTCACTGTTGTAATAGTTCCAAAGCAAGTCTGGGGGAGGAGGGAATTTATAATCACTTTAGTGATAAACTAACATGCCCAGGATAAAACACCAAGCCAATCCGCTGACATTTTCTACTGTTAGTCTTATGAAATACCTTAATTTGTATTAAAAAAAAAAGCTCGTTTCTTCTCTATTTGGAAAATTGATATAGGTTATGGGGAAAGTATATGGGTTAACTAAACACCTGATATGTGAAAGGAATATATTGCAAACAGCTTTGGTTTTGTTGTCTTAATCTAGAACTTTCTTTACAGTGTAGCATATATGTATAAGGTGTATATGTGTGTGTACTTGTGTATATTCTTTGTATGTGTTTGTGTATGTAGGTTTCTGTATTTGAATCAACAAGTTGAACAGAAAGGATTATTTAGATAGCAAGGGAAGGTTCTCCCTTATTAGGTATTAGAGATTCTTTACTATGACAATGAATGAATTTATATAGCGTCCCCTTTTACTTTTGAAATAAAGAAAAATTCTGTTTTCTCAAAATTTCCCATCTTTCATAGCATTTGGCTAAGTTACATCTTCACAAACGACCAGATCCAGATTCAATAAGCATGTACATTTCTAGAACCACTGTGTACTAGGTAATATGATAAAAATTTTTGTACATAAGATATAGTTGTAATCTTGACTGTTTATCCAGTTAAAGATTTTGATAAATGTGCAAGAAAAACAAGACCAGAATAAGTGAGCAGCTCAAGGACAAGTAAATAAGTGGGAACTAAGGGAAGGGAGAAAATGATGGAATGATAAGGGAAGTCTTCTCAAGGGCATTGGTGATGGCTGTGATTGGAAGAGCCCTTTGCTTTCACTTCAGAGAGGTTTGTAATCAGGAACTAGGACTTACCCAAAGTGCAGTTTGATATGTAAGTATTTTTAGAGGGTCATTGTAGTCTTTATTTTTTGTTCATGATCTTCAGAATAACTGTTTACACAGAAGTTAGAGACTGAAAACTATACCGGTGACTGTACCTGTGATACGGCTGTGATTATGCTGTATATATTGAGTAAGCCATTGAGATAATCAGAGCATTTGAATTATTTCAACACAGAAGGGTCTGATTCTCTTCTTTCATGATAGGAATGTAGGCTCCTCACAATCAGACATTGTAGCTTTGATTTTCATCATAAAATTATGCATTCTGTATGCAAAGTGTTTCAGTTAGTTACAGTAATAACCATAACAGCATGTAATGCTTTCATGAAAGGCAATAACAAAAACAAAACACAAACAGAACAAAGACAACATTAGCGTAGCTGACCTGGTACTATCAGGAGATCTGAGATGTGTGTGGAGCCATCTTTTCTGGATCATTCAGTCCCTTTCAATCCCAGCTGCCCATTCATGCAATGAGCTAGTTTTCTAAGATTATAAAAATAGTGGGCGGTCTGGCCTATTTTTATCTCTGAGAACCTGACTGGACAAAATTAAAGCTCATTTTTTAACCTTATTCTCATCAGCCCGATGGTCTAATTAACTTGAAATTCTTGGTTTTTCTGTAGAAATAGTGATGTTCTCTTTAAAGTATATGCCAGAGATTGAAGTGATAAAATAATTTTGAATGGGTAATAGTGCTCTAATTATTAACTGAATTACTATGCTTTGTTACTAATTATTTTTTGCATAAAAACCTTGTTAAAAGTCATTCCCTTTGTTCTTTTCACAGCATGAAAAGCTGATACATGAACTGGAAGAGGAGAGGCACTTGCGTCTTCAAAGTGAGAAGCGGTTGCGGGAGGTGACCTTAGAGTCTGAGCGCAACCGAATCCAGATGCTGGGTCTGCAGAGGCAATTCTCCAGGTACTGATCTTCACTATTTGCACTGGTGCATGCACAGGGTGTCCGTGCACCAGTAACTCCTTAGGCTGCAATTCTGTGTTCTAGCTTTTGCTGCATTTGGTAAGCTGAGTCTCAGTAGTTTAAGCCATGGAGGCAGATTGTCTGAAACTTGACGTTTGCACCAGAGCAGGCTGGGCTTTATTGAAGCTGATGGTCTTTTCTCTACCTCAGAGGTATGTCTTTGAGTCTGTAGGGACTTTGTGGCCTGTGTGTCTTTGCTGTGTGACATAGCCATCTCAGGGAGGAAAAATAGCCCCTGGTCATCGCAACCCTCTTTTACTATAGAGAATGCAAATGTAATTATTTGGTAAATTCTTACCAATATGTTTTTTTAAATGAATTAATGGTTATGAAAAGGACTTGGAACGTTTAGTCAAGCCTCTTTTTAGCATCAAGCTCCATTTCTGCAATTTCAGGTATATTTTCATATCACAAGCAATGCATATTCACATCTAAGAATAAAAGACTGTTTTGTATTTTAAAAAATGAATCATTGAGTTCCATTCTTTAAAAAAGATATGGCAGCTAGATGGTGGCTCCTATCTGTAATCCTTGCTACTCAGGAGTCTGAGATCTGAGGACCGTGGTTTGAAGCCAACCAGCGCAGGAAAGTTTGTGAGAATCTTTTCTCCAATTAATGACTTAAAAAGTCAGTCATGGGGCTGGGAAAGTGACTCAGTGGTAGAGGGCATGCCTTACATTCATGAGGCCTTGGGTTCGATTCCTCAGCACCACATAAGCAGAAGTGGTTCTGTGGCTCAAGTGGTAGAGTGCTAGCTTTGAGCTGAAGAGCTGAGGACAGCACCCAGGCCTAGAGTTCAGGCCCTACAACTGACAAAAAAAAGTCATGGAGCTATGGCTCAAGTGGTAGAGCTTTAGACTTCAGCACAAAAGTTCAGAGATTATGCCCAAGTCCTGAGTTCAAGCCCTAGGAGCAGCACAAAAAAAGACATAACTAGATTTTTTTAATAAAGGATTCTGAAATCTTTAATATTTAATTACAGAAGAAATGAAATCTCTTCAACTTCAATTGATGGGAGCTCTCAATTTATTCATCCTCCTCCAGTTGAACTTTGAAAGAAGCACTGTTTTATAATCCTTGTCATTTTGTTGATACAGGAAAGGAGGAGGCAGATCTCACTCTTTGTACTATGTAATTGAGATGTCTTTATATTCAAGCTATTGACTTCCATGATTTGAGAAACGTGACACAGTTGATTATTTTTATATGATGCTGGGTCATCTGCTGTAAATCAAATGAGTATTTCATACAGATTTATGTTATAGAAAAGCCAAAACTTACATCTTAGGCTGAAAGAGAAAATTATTATATGTACAGTAAATAGTGGTAGGTTGTGCATACTGCTTTTTGAGAATTTTTTCCTAGTATTATCAGTTTTCTTATGTAAAGCTTTATTGGAACTCTGAAGTTCAAGTGCAGTGATAGCAGGGTAACTAATGTAAATCAGCAAAAGATAGGAGAGAGCATAGATAGCAGATAATTACATGATAATCTGAGAAAGTCCCATGGCCTTTCACAGTTAAACCTCAGTTTTAAACATACATTTTAGTAATTCTTATTTAAACAACCTGTTAATTTAGTCTTTGTAAAATTCTCAGTAATACAGAATATGCATATAATTCATCACCCTTGGACATGGTAGAGATTCAAATGGTCATATAAATGATTTATATAATCCAAACGATTATATTAAATTTAAAAACTTTTATGTTGATCCATTAATTCTGGATTAATTAGTTCATTTGTATGTTCTAATACCTAGCAAGTGGAATTACTTAATTCATGGACTGTGGATAGTTTTTTTAAAAATTACATTAGTAACCAATTTTTTAAAAGAATACAATATAGCTTATAATAAAAGGTAAACTAATAATCAGGTAGACCAAATCAAAACAGAAAATAAAGTCCACCATAAGAGAATTTGACCAATAATTTTAGTCACAGCTCTATATGTTTTCTGAGAATGAATACTTAATTTAGCTCTGAGATTCCTGGCAGCTTTAAAAGAAAAATACAGGAGATAGGCAATTTTTATCTCACAGTCAGAGGCCACTCCTCTTAGAGGAAAATCATCTCTGATTAAAAAGTTATACAAAGGTCTCCTCATAAAGGACATTAAAGTATATAATAGTGGCCCAAGGATCAATTCTAATTAGTTGGACTGCTTCCACTATGACTCTTTAAGTTTGAGAGGTTAACTAGTATCTGAGTTTCATAATACACAAAATTAGGAATAGAAAGACCATATGAAGGGGCTAGGAAGGTGGCTCAGTGGTAGAGTGCTTGCCTTGCATGTATGAGGCCCTGTGTTTGATTCCTCAGCACCACATAAGCAAAAAGACAAAAAGCTGGAAGTGTGCTGTGGCTTGAGCTGAAGAGCTGAGGAACAGCGCCCAGGCCCAGAGTTCAGGTCCCACGGCTGGACCCCCTCCCCCCCGCAAAAAAAAGAAAGTCCATATGTAAAGGCACAAATAAAGCAATAGTTACTCTAGTGTCTGAGTTCTTGAACTAATCATTGCACAGCGAATTCATGAGTGCATATAGCATTAATGACAAAGAATGATAAGATAGGAAAGTCTAAGCTGGATTGGGTAAAGTGTTTCTTGGTATATGTAATGGCATTACAGACAGAAGAGCTTTTAAATATTGCTCCTAGGTCTTAACTTCAGGGAGGAAGTACGGTAGTGGAAAGGGAAATAAATAGTGAACATAGAATTGGAGTCACTTAGAAGTTTGTGGGATGTAGAATGTCAGCAAATGGTTTCAGGAGGAATAATTTGGAGCTTGGGTTTATGCAGGTTCAGCTGAGTTGGATGCTGGGTTCCATGGTTTGGAGGCAACCGGCAAGGGTGACCATTTGTGATTATCTGTGTTAATTACTAGGACAACTTGGATGCTGAAAATCCATTTTTTGTACGTTTTTAATTGTAAAAATGCTGTACAGAGGGGTTACAGTTACATGAGTGGAATGTTTGATTTCTTTTTCATTAAAATGAGTTTTTTTAATACTGTGTTATTTACATCACCACAAGAGTTTCAGACTTAAATCCTTTCTTCCCTTTGGCCTTTGATCAAGGTCTAAAGTTCGGAAAAAATAAAGAAAAAGGATATGTATCCAGGGGCTGCAAATTAAGCTGAGCCCCACAGTTAAGGGAACTCTTCAATGAGGAAGTGATGCTAATCATTTGAACTGCATTCTGTTTGTCTTAGTATTCGATGCTACAAATGTGAGTTGCTTTTCAGATGCGGTGATGGATTTTTTAACCCCACTATCTGATGGGATATGTGCCTGTAAATATTTTATGATGGTGTCCTCTTTTTCTTTATAACTTCTTGTTCAGCTTGTAAGTGTCCTGGTCCACCAGGCTTAGAGGCAAAGACTGAGGCTGGGTTACTGCTTTCTGTTATAATTAGAGGTTAACCTCTATCCTCATTTTCCACTTCAGTTTAAAAAAGTGTTTGAGCCTCAGCAAAGGGGTATTTCCACAACATTATCCCCAAGCTGAGCTGGGTATATTTAGTTGTAGAAACGATTTTTAAAAAAGATGTGTGGCATGGCACCAGTGGCCTGTGTCTGTAATCCTAATTAACTCCCAAAGCCAAAATTGGAGCTATGGCTCAAGTGGTAGAGTGCTAGCTGTTAGCAAAAGGGAAAAAAACCCTCAGGGACAGTGCCTAAGTACTGAGTTCAAGCCCCAGGACTGGCACGCATGTGCAATTGCACACGTGTGCACACACGCATGCACACACACAGACAACTAACACTACAGAGTACTGATTTCATACAAACCATATATGATTTGAACATGTATTTGACTGGAAATCATGGAAGTTATCTAGTCAATTCTGTGAGCTGCTGTTATCACAAAATATTCATTTTTATTGTATACACTATAAGAGCCAAGTTAAACAATTTAGAAACCAGATAAAAAGGCTCTACCCATATTTATGAACAAACAGTATTATATGCTATACAGGAATTTTTTCCAGGTTCAGTGGGCCAGACTTATATTTGTTAATAGGTTATTATGCTTGGACATAAATAGTCAAATAAAATTAATGATCATATAGTGATAATAGTACTACACATTTTAATGTGTAATAGTTTTATTCTACAATATGTTTTACGCTTTCAATTACAATTGATCTAGCAGATTCACCACCTGGCAGACATTATTTTATAAACCATCTCTAGTCAGTAAACTGGTCATCAAGGATCAGTGTTTCTCTGAAGCCTTGAAATGGGGAACAGTTAGTGTTGTCGATTGTAATTAGCTATGGTTGTTAGAAATCATCCAAATGCAATCCAAGATTCTATTCTCTACATCCAGGATTTCTCTGCACCTACTATGACCTCCCAGCACTCTTATCTGCTGCCTTGAAGCCATTTACTTGCTTAGTGTAATGGCGATTCTTCTATCACAGTTGATTGCTGGGCCTTTATTGCAGTCTGTTGTATGCTGAACTTCAAGGTGATGTAAATGGAGATGGTTTTTCTCATCACTCATTGCTGTTCACATTATCAGCTCTCAGAAGACACTTCATAGAATCCTAGGGTTCGTTTTTTTTTTTGCCCATTTGGAAGCTGTAGGCACCTGGCACAGAGTGTGTGTGGAAAATGATAATATGTTCTTAAATGTTCTACTCTCTTCTTCCTGAATATATGTTTGGTAATTAAAGAACATTTTCTCTGCACCTTTGGAATGAGTAAAACATAACAAGATGAAAAAAAGCTATCAATTGATCTTCAGACAATCAACAGCTCTTCTGTTTCTCTTATGCATTTGTTTCCATCTCGGCTGGTTTAACTCATCCTGGAAGCAGACTCTTCCGAGTGCCTTGTTCTTCCCAATGAATGTAGAAGACAATTTTCTATTGATCTGAAGTTGCTGTTTTCACACTGTCAGCAGTACTTTTAAGGCAATTCACAAAAATTGGACCCTTATGTCCAATTCTGTATAAATCTACCTGAAATTTAAAATGGCAAAGCAACTTTGTTAAAGGACATGTTTCCTTCCATTTCAAACAGATGGAAGGAAATATTGTAAATGGCATTGTGTAAGATGTCTGGCTAAAACAACAATGTCATATTTTCATGTCACCAGTGTTTTTCTTAATCATTGAGTATATGATATATCATTTGAAGACAGTAGAAGTAGAAGAAACCAACCCCAAAGACACCAGAAGTGAAAGTTATTTTCAGCTCCCTTTGGTGACCACAAGCTTTCTGAATGTTGAATAGTGTTTTATTGCTTTGCGTTACTGTGTTTTGCCTGAGAAGCATTGATGTTTTTCTCTTAAATTCTTAAGATTTATTGAATAGACAATATGGAAGTTCCATTGCCCTTCACTCATTCCTGGGAAGAAATACAATATTGTCAAACAGTATTGCTTTCTTTTCAAAGAGCACTGTTCTGTCTAATTGAAGCTCAGTAGTTCAAGCATCCTTGTAACTAGATTAATAATCTGGTTAATAACTTCTTGGTTTCAATATGCTCATTTGTAAAAATGGAGTCTAGTATTATCATGCTTTTATGCTCTTTAGAAAACAGTACATTGGAAATGACATACATTTACTTATTGTGGGAATTATTTAGTACACTGATAACTAGACCTTTGACATGACTAGCAACAGGTTTTCATTTTGAGAAGTGGGAGTGGGAAGGAATCAGTGTGGGTCCCTGGGGATATATTTAGACTGTCTGTTTTAGTACTGGACTTTGTGAGAAGTAGAAAATAGAAAGCTGCCATGTCTGGATGAAAAAAATTATTTTGGGGATAGCCTAAGTTAAATGCTGAGGAATTTGACTGACAAAAGGAAGTGAAGATATTTTGTAGTGAATATACTCAATGTTGCCCTTGGTTCTGATTTTGTCAACTTTATGATTTATTTGAGCAAGTTTGAGAACAACACTCTGCAGAGAGGATTTTATGATACCCATAATATTTTTCACTTCTAAACAATTTCTCTAAAATGGTAGCCATAAAAATAACAGTGATTTAGTCCCTAGTCCACAATTTTTTCAATGACCTATTAAAACTTCTAATTTGTTACTGTCTCCACCTCCAATACATTCTATAGAAAATAAGTATATAGAACCTTACTATAACTCCAAACTAAATTTATTCCTACTCTTAGTAGTATAAGATTTATTTTCTGGTTAGGTTTTTAAAAGCTTGATAAGTTTTGACAAGCATATACCACATATAATCACCATTGTAATAAAAATATAGAATATTTCCACATAGGAATGGCGACATCCTTCACTGTATCCCAAGTCCTTGGCAACTATTTATTGATTTCTCTCCTTGTAGCTTTGCCTTTTCCAGAGACTTGTAAATATATTTATAAAGTACTTCTAACATCTGATTTCTTGCACTGTGCATAGTCTTTGGAGATGAGCATACTGTTGCATCTATCCGTGGATTTATTTTCTTTACTGCAGATTGGTCTGTGACTATGAAAATATACTGAATATACTGTTGTGTGTTCATTCACCTGCTGATGGACATTTGGGTTTTCTGTAATTTGGGATGAGGATGGTTTAAATTGGTATAAGTATTTATGTCCAAGTCTTGTAGGGTGTTTTTCTATCACTTAAGTAAAAGACTAGAATAGGGTCACTACTCTAGGGCCATATAATTAACATTTATTTCACTTTACAAGAAAATACCAAGGTATTTTCTAAAGTGCCATGCCATTTTTCATTTCCCCTTAGACACAGATAATTCTAGTTGTTTATAGCAATAAATTCTCAAAAAAGAAGAAATCCTATAGAAAACCACACAATGCAAATACTTGGCCAATTGAATTTATATAGGGCAAACACCCTTGCAACCAAAACTTCATCAATAAAGTACTAGCTACTCAGACTTGTCTCTACATATTGCTTTCTAATATCAGCTTTTGGAAGAGGCACTGTGGATCAAGTGGTAGAGTGCTAGCCTTGAGCTAAAGAACTGAGGGACAGCGCCCAGGCCCAGAGTTCAGGCTCCACGACTGACAGAAAAAAAGAATTCTAGTCTCAGCTTTCTCCCAAAGAGTAATTATTATCTTGATTTTATAGCAATAAAGTCCCTATCTTTTTAGTAATTTATTATTTAATATGTGCAACTGGATGCTGTAGTTTAATTTTGCAAATTTGTTAAAAGAATTTATTATAGATTGCCTCCATTCCTTCTTTATTTCAGATTTACTTACCTATTGAAGAACACAGAAAAGTTGACTTGTAAAATTTCTCATAGTCTAACTTTTATTAATTATTCCTGGGGCTATTCAACATATTCTCTGGCCTTTATACTTTCTACAAATTGTCATCTGTTTCTAGATGTTTTTCCTATGATTTATCTAAATAAAGAGTGAATAGCTGTTTTCTATTCACATGATAGAAGCTAGTACAACTTGGGAATTGCTGTCAGTGAGTAAATGCTCAGTAATTATCTGTTGATTGAGGAATAGATAGATAAATGAAAATAAGAATGAGTGAATGAATGAATGAGTGAATAAATAAGAATCAGAGTTGCAGATAGAACTGTACTATCAAAGATTTAAGTTAAACACAGAGAAGAATGATAGAAATTTGCTTCCAAGGGAAGTTGTAGGAATGCCATTTCTGAGGGTCTTTAAAAGTGTGATAATAGTCATCATTCTTAGAGTTATAAACCGTGATGGCCTAGAAGGATAAAGACATGATTTCCCAGGCTTCTATGATGGAGTGCTCCCCTATAAAAGATGAGCTGCCTGTTTCTGAGTACTCTTTGTAGAATTCCTTTCTGCAGGGCACTAAGTGGAATTTGGTGCATTGAAAGTTTACTTCCCATAGGGTAGAGTTTACTTTCAGAGAGAGTTTTATAACCCTCATATAATTTTTCTGCCAGGTCTCTGGCTGCATATGGGGCAGGTTCACAGGCATCAGTCCCAGGAGTGTGGATTATTGTTCTCAGTACCTTTCACATGCATAATCAGTGAATTGAATGGGTGACATTCATGCAGAAGATATCCCTGAGTGCTGAGCGTAAATACTTGGAACTGTTCTTAGAGATCCTTTGTTTAATTTGTGAAAAATAATTTAGTTAAGAGGGTCTTTGTTTATAAATGTCTACATCTGTTGCTATCAAACAGCCTCAAGCTTTTAAGGATGTTTGCTGAGAATACAGAATTAGCCATGCTGAAGCTATGGGGTTGTGACAGAAGAAATGTGTTGTAGTTTTCATTAAATTGTTTTTCTGGATTCATTTCATGTTTCTTCTGATCTGTCAAGTATTGTAGTATCAAGTGACAGAATACATTTTCTCAAGATTAGAAATATGAATTTTTTTCTCCCACCTAATCCCTATAGCAATTAAAGAAGTATATTTTTACTAATTAGATAGTATTATCACAGTAAGAGTTTTTAGGCTAAGTCCCAGGTATCACACTGATAATTCCAGCTAATGGGATGTTGGCGATTGGGAGAATTGCTGTTGGAGGCCAAATAATGAGAACCCATCTCAATCAATAGACCAGGCATAGTGATATGCCTTTATAATACCAGATAAAGACGAGCCATAGATAGGAGAACCAAGGATCAGGAAAATATAGGAACTGCTACCTGAAAAATAACTAAAACAATAAAGGGCTAGGGGTGAGGTTCCAATGACAGAGTGATTGACTGGCAGGTATGGGGTCCTGAGTTCAAACGTCTCTGCCAAAGAGAGACAGTGTCTTTTAGGTAAGCACCATTGAAAGTATGACCATTTAAGAAAATTAATTTGGCTCTGTTTTTGGCAAGATGATTCTTTTTTTAAAATGTTTTTTATTGTGCAAATACCGTACAGAGGGGTTACAATTACATAAGCAAGGTAATATCAAGCAACCTGTCATGTTACAAATAACCCAAGGGTCAGCCAGGCACCAGTGGCTCATGTCTGTTTATAATCCTAGCTACTCAGGAGGTTGAGATCTGAGGATCATAGTTAAAAGCCAGCCCAGGCAGGAACCTCCATGTGACTCTTACCTCCAATTAACCATGAGAAAACCGGAAGTGGCTCTGTGGCTCAAAGTGGTAGAGCACTACTAGCCTTGAGCAAAAGAGCTGAGGGAGAATGCCCAGGCCCAGAGTTCAAGCCTCATGATCCACCCCCCTCCATCCCCCCCCCCGCCCCCACCAAATACCCAAGGATCTGATGTTTACAAAATATCACACATGGAAGGGAAATATGATTAGATGAAAATCAAGTATTTGCTATGAGTCAGGGAAGAATAAAATGATCAAAGAAAAATTCTGCAGCCAAAAGGAATTCATTTGTGGTGAATAATGAAGCAGATGCACATGGGAAGGGCTGAAATGGATGGAGCAGGGAAGGACATATGCTTCAAGTCAGGTAAGCAGATACAAAGTCAAGCCTCAAGACATGAGTATGCCAATGCGTGTTGCCCTTATATGAGCAAAGGATACATCTGCAGCTTGAGCAGTATAAGAAAGCCCTTTGCAGTGTCAAGTTATGAATTTTCAATCATGCAACTCCGTCTTACTCTAGACTAGTTTTTGAAGCCCAGTGGTCACCTCTGATATCAGAAACACTTTAACAATTGATTTCTATTCCCTCAGAATTCATATTGTTGTCAAAAGAGTACCCAGTGAAGTAGTAATATATTTAGTATTACTTCCAATATGCAAGACTCATTGAACATTTACAAGCCTATTGCTTTCTCATAAACAAACACCAAGGTTTATGATACGTTATCAGGAAATATCCTACAGCTCTTTCTAACAGATATGAATGGCTTCTAGATTCTTTAGACCCCAGCTTTCTCAGCATCTCTCCTGCGGAGAGGAATTTAAGGATGGAGTAGTTGAATATTTTTTACTCCCTCAATATATCTGAAGCCTAGTTCAGGAAAGGCTGGAATCTGGGAGATTAGAATTATGGTGGAAAAAATCCATCATTTGGTAATATCTGAGAAGGAGAAGGGCTCAGCTAAATGCATGTAAAGAAAACTTTGAAATGTGAAAAGTAGCAACTTGAAACTTCCACAATGGCCTTTAAATATAAGATTTGGAAGATTGACAGTATTATCTCATTTATTTTTATTATCACTTAAGGAAATTTTACCACTTGCTGGATTGCTTATGTAGTAGGTAAAAGGTATGTAGCAGTGAGGTGAAACATATTAGTTTCTCTTCCTCCTGGGAAGAACTACAATACTACATGTAACTTAATTCTGATATCAGTCCTCCTTGGAAGATCTTCTTAGGGTCTATCCTTTACAGATGGGGAAACAGCCTTCTTCAGGTCAAAATTTCTTGTCTTCCACTCAGTTTGAATGCACTTAAAGATGTAATTATATAGACAGACTACAGAAATAGATATACAGATATAATCTAAGTTTTCCAAGTCTTTCCATTTCTTTGGGAATATAATATCATTCTTTTTTATGGAAGCACAGAATTCCATTTTGTGTGTATACTACATTTTCTTGATTCATCATCTCTGAGGAGCATCTGGGTTGATTCCATATCTTGGCTATATTAAGTGAAGCAATCCAGACCCAAAGAAACAGGTTTCATGCTTTCCCTAATTTGTTGTGACTAGAATGTGCCTATAAATCTACAAGTAAATGCATGGGATGGTAAAAGACAAAATTATACTTAGACATTATAAATTATACAGTACTCTAAACATTCACACATTGAGGAGAATATTCTCAGGAGGATCACAAAGGTTATGTTCATATGATCATATAAAACAATGCATGTGTGATCCATGCATTATAGTACAAATGACTTACTTATTCCAGTTCAGATTTTGAATGGAAGATCTGGTGGAAGATATTAGTCCTTATTGCAATACATACATAGTAGTAAAATCTTTCTCAGAGCGGGTAACAATGCTCAATAGGAAATGTATTCATGACCTTCCTCATATAACTGTATAACCAATCTATACAGTATCTTTACAATAAAATATATATTTTAAAAAATAAAAAATAAAACAATGCTTATTGAAATGAACTCCAAGAAATGGAAACAAGAGGTATTTTGTTATTTTGCATTTTGTTTTTTGTTTGTTTCCTCCTTTGTCACTGTTTTTTAATTCTTTAATTTTTTAATTCTTTACCTTTTGTCTTATTTGTAAGTTTTTCTGCTTCGGTGAGTGGGAGAAGGAGCACAAAAATGGTGGGACAAAGGATGAACAAATGCAGCAGTGATACTCATTAGACATTATGTTGAAAATGAACTATACAACTTGTGACTGCAGGGATCAGGAGGAAAAGCTTGGAGAAAACAAGGGAGAGATGACACTGTTCAAAAAGAAACGTACTCATTACCTGACATATGTAACTGTATCCCCTTTGTATATCACCTTTAGAGTAGTATACATATATACATATATAGTATAATATATATATATATATACTATAATATGCAGTATATAGTAATATATATATATATATATATATATATATATATATATACACTGTAGCATACGGTATATATACACACATACACACACATATAGGAAAGAAGACTGCACTGAGGAAGCTTAAACCTCAACTTTTACTAAATCAACGACTAAATCAGTCCAATCAGAATTCAACTCAGATCTACCTGTACATTAAGATACATTCACATCTTGTGCATACTATAAAAATTATTGCATTTACATACCTAAAGATAATTTAAAAAATTGTGTTAAGCTTCAAAAATTCAGTGTTTCCTTCAGTGCAAACCTTATTGTTGGAAACTTCATAATTAGTACATAATTATTTATACTATAATGTCTCTAGGAATCTGTATGTAGATATTAATTATTATAAGTGATCCATAAATTCTTTCATTTTGCATAAGAAACAAAATTGTTTTAGATACATATTTCACATTTTGAAAACATAAGCTGAAATATCAGTATGGCTTTTTAGAGATTTACTTTACTGATGAACTCAAAGTTGAATAATCTTTAGTTGAATGATCAAAGTTGAATGATCTTTAGTTACATTTGAAGTGAATACTAGCAATTTATGCACTTTATCCTTTCTATACTACACTACTTTTCAAAATATGTTTCAATTCTGTTTCTTCTTTTAAAGATTTCAATCAACATTTTCTCCTTATTTTTATTTTCATATAGAATAAATTCATTAAAATTTTATAAGGAAAAATAGTTTCAAATTGAGAAAGTCACTGGTATATATTTTTCTATAAAATATGTATTTCTATAACTACTTAATAAATATAACTATTTAAATAGTACAGCACCCAGGCCCAGAATTCAAGCCCCATAACCAATTACACACACACACACACACACACACACACACAAACACATATAAAACTGTAGACTACGTATACTATATATTCTCTATAGGTTTTATAGTGTCTATAATATATATGAAAGCTATAGTCTGTAATATAAATTCTATAATATATTTTTAATTTTTTACAATCTCTATATTGTACTATACATAAATATCCTATATATACTATGTTAAATCTATATATTCTATTATCTATATAAGATTTTAATAATATTTTCTTTATGTATTGTATATATAATATGCATTTTATACATATGGTATTAAAATTTATGTAAGAATGAAGCACATACACAAAGATAAAAGATGTGTTTCAAACAACAAAGTAAACAAGAAATAGAAGCTAGATTGTTCTGAATAAATCTTGTTCTGAGGATTTGACCTTAGAAATTCATATACATTTAATATAATGCTAATGTAATATCCAACTCCAAATAGTAGACACATTTGGAGATGTGTTGTATCATTATCCAGAGTTAAAAGTACTCAAGATACAATTTAAAATAACTTCTACTACTCTGAAATTACTCAAATTATGCATTTGTAAGAATACTGAAAGCAGTATAGTAAAACAAGTTAAAATCCTTTCGTTCATAGTGATATAAAATCCCTGGAACCCAAAAAGTGTTAATGATACAAAACTATTCTAGCAGAACGTTTATAACAAGTTGGCTTTCCACCCAAAGTAATAAGCAATGGGAGATACTCATTATTTTTGAAACTCAATAAATACTTCACAGAAATTTTTTTTAAGATCAATATATTAACACACAGTTTTAATTCCATATTAGAAGTACAATGACAACTACTGAATGATAATAAAAATATTCAAGAAAAAAATTTAAAAGTGTAGATAATCTGTCATCATAAATGACTCTTATATAACAGAGAGACATATCATATTATGCCTGTAGATGGAAATGCGTACAACTTATGAAGTTGTCTTGCCAAAAACATGAACCCGAATCTAATGTGTTCATATAATGATCAGCTTGCACAAAACATTATGAAAACAGAATTTGCCAAATCTAAACTGTGGAAATTTCTGAAGGACAAACAAAATGGTTCCTTCAGGTCTCTACAAAAAATCTGGAAGGACATAAAAAAAGAGTATAAAGAAAACCTTTTAGGTGAAGAAGAGTCCCAGGTAGATTTTACTTTATGTGGATTTTATTGGTATCCTGATTTGAATTGTCTGAAGAATGAAAGTTATATGAGACAAATAGAATTGATAAACTGGGTGGATGATTTGTATAGTTCTCAAATGTGTGAAATAGTCTTGTTCTTATATATGTTGGTGTGTTTGTTAATATATAGTTGTTGTTTTTTAGAACGCTTAACACCTGCGTATGCATGGTGACATAAATATGGCTAAAAGTTAGATACAATTTAATTTTTTGCTTTAAATCTGGATAATGTAATTAGGGTTAAAGATGAAACATCATTGATCATGAATTAGTTGTAATTAAATCAGGTTATAAACATTAAAGTCCTGTACTGCAACCTCTCCATATTTGGAATATTTTACCAAAAAAATCAAAAGAATATAAAATTCCTCAGAATATGTGATTTTGTGAATTATTAATTATCATATAGAACATAGTAAAATGACTGTTTTCAATTGGTATGATTAACTTACAGGCCATAGTATATAAGTTGGCAGCCCACATTTCACATATCTCTATATATGAGAATGTCATAAATCAAGAAAGCACACTGCCACATAAATATGTTCTCCTTTTCCTTGATGAGAATACTTTTATCATATCATGAAGGCCAAAATAGTTTACAGTTCACTGACTCCTTGGAGTTTGGGTTGACTCATGATGGCAGAGGAATAATCAGTTAACACTTAGCATGTAGCTCAGTTCTTTATCTGGTTTCTTTCTTTTCCAACTCTTAACACTGTTTTATCTTTCTTAACCTTAAGGTGCACATGAGGGGACACCCTATATTTCTGGTCCATATCCTGTTCAAACTCCCTCTATGCTGGGCCTCTATGTTCGTTTTGACTATAGGTACATAAAGCTAGTACATCATAAGACTGAGCTCTAAATATTGTTCTTTTTTGTGTTTTTTTTTAAGATAGGCTCTTGAATGAAGTCCAGTTTGGCTTTGAACTTGTGATCTTGTCGCCTTAACATCCTAAGGGCAACATTCTAGACACATACCACCCTGTCGGGCATAGGCACAGATTCTTAGTGGGTATATCCTCTTGAGGATTGATGACTCCTTCTGTAGAATGAAGTGGCTGCCACAGGGCCACAGTGGAGCTATCTAAATCTCAAGGCTCAGTGTTCAACCATTTTTACCCAGGTCTATGAAAAATACAATGTTCATAGGTTACAATTCTATAATTTTTATAAGAAATGCCTTGATCCTAGGGTTTGAAAGTTTTTAATTGATTTTGAAATATAGGTTTTGCAATTATAAACAACAATTTAGCTAGCAAAAAATAAAATTTTAGTCTTCTATAAAATATTATTTTTTGTTCTCCAAATGTTTACCAGCATCATAAGGTTTAGATGCCCATCTATGTTGTAGAATTAACAGCTAAGAACATATTTAAAAATAAAGTTCTATCATCTTAAATTGTCTTGCAAGGATGGGATGATGCTTGTTGGAGCAGTGTCCAAACTTGAGGGTCTGGCCTACCTAATACCAAACCCTCTAATGTCAGTGCCACGGTGAACAGTGAAATAGAACACTGTTCTAACAAACTGGCAGAAAACTTTCCTAGAACAGAAAGTAGGATCCTATGGAGCAGCTGGAAACTGACTTCATCCATGAGAACTATTCTGATTGCCCTCTGGCCTGTCATTCGGAGACAAGTTTCATTCCATCCATTTGCTGAAATTGAAGGCCAGCAGTTTACTACAAACAAACATCTGGCCATTGGTCATCTCTAATAGAAATAAAACAATCAGCTGTGGGATAGCGTGCTTCACCATGTTGACCTTGGGCCTAATTTAGTGGCATCTGGATATTTGTAGGAGGCAAATTATAATGTAGTTCTGACAATAATTTTGTATTAAACCAAATGGCTGCTACTCATCTGTCTATACAAAAGCTTGGAAGAGATTCAGATACTTCTGAGTCTTACTGCAGATGGCTTTGCCATTCTTGTGGATGATGGCTGATGTTTCAGCTGAAAGTTAGCATCACGAATTTAGCTACTAATTAAGCTGTTAATCCATCCCTTAAAAAGTTATTTTTAGTGATTTTATTATGTCACAGATGCTATTCTCAACACTCCATGTGTTTGCTAGTGTGACTTTTCATTTAGTTTTTGAGTTAAGCAGCTTGGAGAACCCCAGTATACCTGTTTTAAGATGAGTAAGGTGAGATTTAGAGAAGATCATAGAACATCTATACAAACATCTCACATATCTTGCCATTCCGAAGTCTCATATTCTTTCCACACATTTCACTGTGTTTGATCTCACTTCTTCCTCCTATGGAGAATTTTGCATTTCAGTTCCCCAAGAGGATTTGTATCTGGGTCCTGTCACATACTTTTTAAACTTTCTTGAAATCTGACTTTCTACAACTCATCTTTGACTACATCCTTATTCTTCTGGAGCTACACTGTCACGTAAGTTTTCAGTAATTATACTGTCATGCTTTCATGCCCAGAATGAATGAAACTCTTAAGTAAAACTTGTACTGGGGCCAATGTGCTATAGACCAACTCTTCAAAATCTTTGTGCTCAGGCTGGGAATATGGCTCAGTGGTAGAGTGCTTGCCTTGCATGCTTGAGGCCCTGGGTTCGATTCCTCAGCACCACATAAGCAGAAAAAAAAGCCGGAAGTAGTGCTGTGGCTCAAGTGGTAGAGTTCTAGCCTTGAGCTGAAGAGCTGAGGGACAGCGCCCAGGCCCAGAGTTCAGGCCCCACGACCAGACACACCCCCGCAAAACAAAATCTTTGTGCTAAAGCAAGATTTTCATCTTTCTAATGTATTTTATGTATTTTGTTGACATAATAGAAAACTGACATAATGGAAAATGGCAAAGCTATGTGAAGGAAGTAGTTGCCACGGGTGTATTTGCAGAGGATCTTACACATTTGTGCAAATTCCATATTCCTCTCCTGAAACTTTCAGTGTACACTAAGACATTGTCAACGGGCTATTATTTCTGGTTGATTCTCAAGAAACCTATGACCCCAAAACAATAGGAATCATACTTCTTGTGCATCTACTAAGACTGGGGAAATAGTGGCTAACCACAAAGTATTTAATGCCATTTCCAGTTGTGATTTTTAGAAAAACTAGTATAAGCCTTATTGAGGTACAAAGGCAGGTGATTCCACAGCCCTGAGATGAAGATGGCTTTTTGAAACATTACTTCCAAACCCACCTTTGTTTAAGTCAAAGTAGAGGACATGTAGGAGAAGGATTCTCTTTTTCTCATTTAGTCTGTGATATGAACGGTAATCCCCTAGAATTTACATGTTAGAGCCCTAGCTTCCTAGATAGGTCTTTAGGGAGGTATTAAGGTAAATGAAGTCGTAAAGGTAGGATCTAATTTAATAAGACTGTCTCACTATAATAACAGAATGGGATGCAAGTATGTCCTTGCTATCTGAAAGCACACAGAATAAAAGGCCATGTAAAGACATTGGGAGACATTGCTACCTGCAGGATCCTGAGGGCACTCTGCATTTAGTTCCTAACTTCCAATGTGGAGTGGACTTCTAGCATCAGGGACAAGTGGCATGCCTTCAGGCTAAGGTCATTTTAAAAAGTATATATGAATATATACATATATATATAAGTAACTTTTAATAGTTGTACAAAGGAGTTACTATTTAGCAAATCAGTTTATGAGCATAATGCATCTTGATTGAAGTCACCCCTTTCATTATTTTCCCCCCATACTTCCCAATCCAATCTCTTTTCTCTAGAGTCTTCATTTCTTTTTTTATGTTCTTTTATTGTGAAAATACTGTACAGAGGGGTTACAGTTACATGAGCAAGATAATGAGTACATTTCTTATCAAGCATTGTTGCCTCCTCCTTTATTTTTCCCCTACCATCCCTTCCCTTCCCTCCCACTTCCACAACTACTCTTCCCCCCTTCTACACCCCCCTCTGCCTAAATTGTCAAGTTCGCTGTTCAACAGTGTGTTGATCATCTCATTCTTACAATGGGCCCACCTCTATCACTATTTAAACATTTTGTTTTTTCCCTTCCCCTTTCCAAATTATACCGACATCAAATACAATGAAAATAGGGTTATACCGTGGGGAAGGAACATACAAAGCAACAACAAAATCACATGGTACCTTATAAATACGTTAGAAACAATAGCAAGAAAGCCTGTGTCCCTATCTTGGGATTCATTTCACTTCACTTCATCATATCTGGTCATATGTACATAGCTTTTGACCTATGTCATAGAAAGAGTTTGAAGAAGTAACATAGTTTTCTACCTGTTAAGGGGTTCTCTAGAACACAATTATAGAGAGTTAGAGGGATCCTGTCCTTTGACAACCCTCTATCATTTAGCAATTGCCAATCCTTGTCAGGACTTCTGTCAGATACTTCTTTGTAGATACTTCTGAATGCCTTGTTGTGAACAATTTTCGGGTTTCCCTGCTTAGGATAAGCCCATAGGAGTGTTATGTAAACTGCCTAGTTAAAATTGTAAATCTTACCTATGGATTTTAGTAAATAGGAAGCTAAGATAATCTTCAAGTTAAATTAGTAGTGTTATTAAGTAGTAATCATCTTCATCAAGGAGTCAGTAAATGGAAAAAAGGAAGCTTAATTACAGCATGAGAGGTTGTAGATATCTATTAGTAAAATTGATTACATATTAGAGATCACTTGTGACTCATTTTTTTCAAAAAAGAGTAGTTAAATCATTTTCTTGTCTAAAGCCAAGGAGATGGTGAAGATGATGTTTAAACATTATTTTGTTCTTTAAAAGATTCCCTCTAGATAGCCAGAAAGATGATGAAATGAGGGTCAACAAAGCCATTTAGATAAACCCTAATTTGATTTGTAAAACTTGAATTCCTCTATCAGATTTGAGGGCTCTTATCTGTTTATATATGTACGTGGGGAATATGACATGGGTCTTCAAGTAATAGTGGACCTTTTGCCGCTTTCTGTCTAGAGGTGTTCATGATTTGATCAGTATGCTGATATAGAGGGCACAAAGGGTATTTCCTCCACTTCATACAGATGGGCCATTACTTTACAGAACTCTTAAATATGAATATTTAGCAAGTGAGCATATGGATTGGTGACATTAAATTCACACATTATTTATATTTCATGCAGTTTTATTGCAAAGCTCCTTTAAATAGTGAGCTCTTCTGCTATGTTGTAGCTAGAATTCAAATTTGCAACATGTGATTTACTTTTCCCTACAACTTTGATGTGATACTTTTTTTTAGCAAGATGCAAGATGCCTAGGTGCCAAAACTACCTTTGGATGTGTATGTGCTGTCATAACCCCTAGACTTTATTGGAGCCCCGCAACAGCCTCTCAAGATGGAAAGTGTGGATGAAGGCAGAATGTTGCGGGAGCTGTTTCTGGGTCTTCCCCAGAAGACCATGTAGAACTTAGTATGGAGGGTTTCATAAAATTTCTTATAGGCAGCAAGAGCTTTGAATGACCACTTCTGACCTCATGTTTTAGAATCTTTGATGACATTGAAGTGATTTTCAACCTCATACTGTAAGATACAAGCCACTTTAGAGTAAGTTCAAAATTGCTCCTCTATGTGAACAGGTTAGCAGAAAGAAGGTAGATCATATCACACAGTGGAAATACCACAAGCTTGTGACAGCCTTTCACTTTGGTTTCACCACATGAATAAGGAATGGAATGATTTTGAACAATTCCTTTAGCATCCTAGGTCTCCACTTCCTCTTTTCTAAAATAAACTCAGGGGTTATTTCTCACTGTAACATCTTAGGAGCTCATAAAATATTTTAAACTTCCTAAACAGCTGTTTCCACAATTCTGTTGCTGCTTTCAATATTCTGGTCTAACCATATTTTTAAAAAACTCTGCTGGGTGCTGGTGGCTCATACCTGTGATCCTAGCTACTCAGGAGGCTGAGATCTGAGGATCACAGTGCAAAGCCAGCCTGCACAGGAAAGTCCTTAAGACTTTTATCTTCAATAAAACCACCAGAAAACTGGAAGTGGTGCTGTGGCTCAAGTGGTAGAGCGCTTGCCTTGAGCTGAAGAGCTGAGCAACAGCACCTGGGCCCAGAGTTCAAGCACCATGACTGCTGAAAAAAAATAAAAACAAAACAAAAAAACACCTGTTACTTTTTTTATTTTCACCAAAAAAGTTCTGCCTTACCATTTTCTCAACAGCCTTTCAGAAGAAGAAGGTCATTACTTAGAAATGACTGGACTCTAGTATTACTCTTCACATGTTTTCTAAAACTGGGTGATGCTTACTCAGTGTCTGCATGAATGGGAATAAAACATTCATCCATGCTCTGTAGAGGGGGACAATAGCACTAATAAATAGGTTCCAAATAACTGTCCACAGAGCAGGTGCTTCTGCTCCTGAGGCCTACCATAACATATACTATGGTAGTCCTCTTCACACTCTTCCCTAGAAGTGATTCTCTGTACAGCCAACACTTCATGCTGTCCTTTACCAACACAATTCAGTGGTTTTCCTTTTTTAAAAATAAACAATCAAGAGGATATGCAGGAATATGGCATTTGTGAGGAGCACATATAATATCTGGATTTACTTTGTTTGCAATCTGTGAGTGCTCAATATAAATACGTTTGGAGAAATTGACTCCATGCTTCAGAGACTTTGTCCATTTGCTCCTTGTTTATCAACACCAGTATTGGGCATCATTTGTAACTCACTGAATTCCATCATGGAAACTGGTATTCTCTTAGTGTAAGGATATATGCCTTCTATTGTTATCAAATGACCACTAAACTGGCTACGTATGATGTAGAAGTCATTTGAACAAAGGACCCATTTATGCAAGTGAAAGCATGAAAGCAGATAAAGACCATTTCTGAGAGACAGGGGAATTGGAGGAACATAAAAAGTTCAAAGGAGTAGAATACAAAAATACGCTCTTATAGAATGACAAATTCAATTGGATTGATTTGAATGAAAATTAATATTTTATTCCTTCTAGATAAGAATCATTGGTTTCTCAAACTAAACCAAGGGAAAAATCAGTAATTACTTTCATATACTTATTGTTTAATCTAAAATATCATGTAAATTAAAAAGTAATATGTATTGGGAAATCAACGTTGAAATATACTAAACATCTACATTCATTAGTTGAGCGTTGAGAACAAAGAATTAATCCAATTCAGATATAATGAATTCCTGTAGAGTTTCTATTTTAGTAAAAAATTATTTTAAAGTTATTTGTAAAAACATTGAAAACTAAGGTTGAAATAAAATGAAAGATGACACGTGACTTCCTGGAGAGTGGAGTAAGACAGTATTTGCATATCCTTTGAAGACAGGAGAGAATCGAGGAAGGGGAGGGGTTGCAGCTGAAGAGAATGTTGAGGGGAGAGAATGGGTGAGCCTGGCACATGGCAGGCATACTAAAGTCCTTAATAGCTCCTTTGCTACCACCTTCACTACAAAGGTTAATAGTGAAAGGATGCTAATATAGTAGCAGTTAATGAGTAAGTGGGTGAGTTCACATCTGTAAGAAGCAGGTTAAAGCACACCTCAATAATTGACTGCATTGAAATCATTGAGGTCTGATGAAATTCACTTAAGAGTCCTTAAGGCAACAGCTGAAGGGGACGAAAGTGAGCACAATCATCTTGGAGTGTTTAGCAAGGATTCATGTAGATTTAAAAAAAGAAAATTTGATGTTGCATAGGAAGATAAAATAAAGAAATTGCATCAGGAGCCACTGATGACTCATGCCTGTCATCGTAACTTCTCAGGAGGCTGAGATCTGAGGATCACGGCTAGAAGCCAGGCCAGCCGGAAAGGTTTTGAGATTTTTCTCTCTAGTTAACCATCAAATGTAGAAATGAAGTTATGGCTAATTGGTAGACCACTCACTAGCCTTGAGTGAAAAAGCTTAGAGATAGCAACCAAGCCCTAAGCCCCAGTACTGTCACACACACAACCACACATATTTATGGACAGACACACACACACACACACACACACACACAAGTTTGAATGGAATAGTATATAAAGGATTGTGAATTTGTGCACTGAAGGGAATTAATGTTAAAAAAAAAAACACAACAAGCCAGGCACTAGTGGCTCGTGCTTGTAATCCTACCTACTCAGGAAGGTTAAGATCTGAGGATTGCAGTTCAAAGCCAGCCCGGGCAGGAAAGTCTGTGAGACTCTTATCTCCAACAAACCACCAGAAAACTGGAAGTGGTATGGTGGCTCAAAGTGGTAGAGCACTAGCCTTGAGCTCAGAGACAGTGCCCAAGCCCCAAGTTGAAGCCCCATGACCAACAACAACAACAAAAGCAAAAGAAAGGATCTAAGTAGAACTGATACCAGTTGTACTACTGCCTTCCCCACAGGCTGATGCTTTGTCACCTGTGTGCAGTTCACATGTTCCACATTCTGAAGCTGAAAATCCAGGTTGGCTTAACACATTCCTTTATTTGAGATTCAGTAACTAGCTTCAGATTTGGAAGTTTTGAGTTATTTTATCAAACAATGGGATTTTGTTATCACCAGTAACATATCTGATTTTTTGCTCAGTAAAACAGGGGATATGCGTAACAAGATTCTATTGAACATTTGAGGAAAGATTAGACTTTCAGCAGGTAGCTAGCTGTTCCAGGGGGTTTTTAGACATGTCTCTTTTTGCTGTACTCAGTGTCTGACTAGAGATGGGGCTGGAGCTCTGTAGCTGATTTCTCTGTCGGTTAAGAAGTAATCACACTTTAGACATTTTTCTCTTGCATTTGTAGTTCTGACTGTTCTTAAGGTAGTTTTGTTTCAGGTGGAGAGTTAAGTCTTAGCTGGAAATACAGAACAATTATTTCTAAAGTCACAGGAAGTTGAAGAAAGAGGACTCATCAGAAGCAGAAGTCTCACAGTCGTTTAGTTCATTAGTGAAAAGACAGTACTATGATTTTCTGAGAGGGTGCAAGTGTTTCCCTCTTGTAATTTAATATATATTTGATTAAAATGTATTAAAATCACCAGTTTTCTGGAACAATGTGTGGATGAGCAGAAATAAAAAGCAAACATAACCCAATATAAGACCTCCATTTAGACAGGCAGTATTCAGTGTGAGTTTTCTTTCCATTGCCACCACAATTGAAGAGATTGGCACTATTATAATCTCATTTTATAAGTCAAACTACTTAAATTTAACCACATTAAGTAACCTGCCCATGGTTTCCCCTTGAGCAAGTAGCTTCAAACAGTCTAAATCCAAAGTCTTCAACCAGAACCACTACCCTATTTAACTTTTAGAAAATTATATTCAAAAAGTAGCCCTAAAAGAGAATGGTGAAAAATGAAGGTAGAACTTTTGAAGATGAAGATAACTTACACTGTTCATTCATGTGGAAATGTGATGGAAGGAAAACATAATAACCAGCAAATATGTAAAAATATGTAATGAGATTGCTAAGGGGGAAGCCATCAATCATTCTCACTGGGGAAAATGAAAAGAAATGAGCTCCTAGCACTACAGAAATAGAAGGAAGTAGCACACATGGCTCATAGATGATGAAATATCAGAGCAGATTCAAAGCTAACAATTTTCACACAGGGAAGTTGAGGCTCAAAGAGGGATGAGCTGTTTCTCAAATCACCCTTTGGATTCATCAGAATTCTAAGATTTAAAACTAGTGTTCTGAAAGCTCACTCCCAGATTTGTCCCATTTCAGTTTTTGGTGATTATTAAAAGATGCAGGGGAATCATTGGTTTAGGTAAGTCTTTGTGTGTCTACATGCTTGTCTGATTCATTAATTTAAAAAGAGTACATGCCACAAGGAAGTTTTAAAATCATCTATTGTCCCTGTTTTAGGTGAACCTAGAATGCATTTCCATATATTAAAACAGAAAACAGCATACATTTTAGTCACTCACAACCATTGTCTAAGGATTGATATATGGCATGACTACATGCATTCTTCTATCTCGGAAAGGACAATGGCTACCAAGAGGAAGCCCCATTTTGAATCTTTAACTCCTATTGTCTCCATGGGAACCATTAGAAGCATGAAATGTTTCTCTTTTTTTGTTCTCTTTCATTTCTCCCTCTTTTATTTTGACGTACTAAAATAAACCTTGCTATAGCTTTAAAAAGTGATCAAATCAGCTAAGCCTAGTGGCTTGTAATATTAACTAGTCAAAAGGCTAAATTCTGGAGAATTGAAGTTTGAGGCCAGCCTATACAAACAGTTCATAAGACCCCTTCACAACCAATAAGATGTTGGATAAAGTGATGCTCATCTGTCATCCCAGTTATGCATTCAGCATGAATAGGAGGATAAAGATCCACACTGACAAAAAAATGAGACACTATCCCAAAAATAACTAAAGCAATAAAAAAAAAAGGTAGCAGAGATTTTCAAGTGGTAGAATGCCTTCTTAGTAGGTAAGAACAGTGCCTTGAGTTCAATCTCAGGTACCATAAGATAGAGAGAGAGAGAGAGAGGAGGTAGAGAGAGAGAGACAGACAGACAAAGACAGAGACACAGAGAGACAAAGACAGAGACACAGAGAGACAAAGACAGAGACACAGAGAGACAGAGAGAGAGAGACAGAGAGAGAGAGACAGAGCCCATAAATTAGTTTCTGTGGAAGCAGCAGGACAGAAGGTGTGGGTAAAGTCCTAGTGGGAGATTGGGAGATACATTTAAATATTTGAACTTTGGAATTAAGATGTCCAGGAAGGAGCTGATGATTGCAGACAAAAACCGAAATATTTACTGAAAGTTAAAAAAAAAACTCCTTTTATATATTTTCATCTTCTCTATGTTTTCACCTACACTATTTCTTTATTTTATTTTATTGTAAAGATGCTATACAGAGTGGTTACATTTACATAAGTAAGGTAATGAGTACATTTTTCATGATTTATTCTGTAGGACTTTAGACTTTTGCCTGTAATTATTGGCATTTTCGCTAAATTTTTACAAAATATGCAAGATTTCTCTGTTTTTTCTAGCCCGCATGTTTCTTTCCCCGGAAACCACTTTTGCTCTAAGGTGCCTGACTAGCACATGGAGTCAAGTTCATCATATTGTGTCCCCACATCCCAAGGGACATCTTCACTGCCTAACAGCCTTCCTTTAAGCTTCTGCTGAGTTGAATACAGGTCATCCTGTGACATAAGAAGCCAGTTACATCCAGAAATACCCTGTCAATACTGAGAGCCTGTCTTTCTCCATTCAGCATGCTTAGCTTTAAAACTTATCTCCTCCCTTCCCTATCTTTCTCTGTCTCGTGAGTACAGTATCAAACTCAGGCCTTTGTACTTCCCAGGCAAGCTTTCTACTACAGAGATAGTATATTCTTAAGTCTCTTTTTCTTAAAAGGAAAGAATAAATTCATTTTTGTAAATCACCATTTGTTTATAATATTAACATGACCAAACCATCAAGAAAACATAAAAAGAGTCATACCTACAATGTCATATCTACAATGGAACAATCATGGTGAAGAAGTATTTTTCTGTTAAAACTTTATTTTTGAAGTCACAGAAGAATTCATTTGAACTGTTGAAATGGAAAGTATTACTCCTAAATTGATCAGAAGAGATATGAAATTTGGGAATCGAATTTATATGGAATTTAAAGTAAGTGAGATGCTTTTTCTGTAAGCAAAAAGAATTTTGTATCCTGTGGCTGCAATCCAATATTTACTTTTTTAAAATTTGAGTTCAGAAAAAAAAGATGAATTGAAACTATGCATTTCTATGTCGAGACTTGAGCTCACTGCCTGAGTTCAGCATCAGTTCTGCTTTTTATGCATTGGACATGGTCAGTCATTTCCTTCAATACTCTAAACCTTTACAGAACAGTTTTGTAAATTGGACCAACTATTTGGTTATTAGGTGGAGTAAATTAGATAAACAAATATATACACCTATGTACCTGTATACATATGTATGTAAGTATGCATGTGTATATATGTACACATATATGTATCTATGTACATACTGATCTACAACAAGGAAAGATCTCAGTAAATCTCAAGTAATAATATATAAAGATATGATAATAATTTATACTAATGATTAACTGAAATGGGATTCACAGTAGCTAGTAGAGAAAGTGGATCTCCATGGTTTACTCTTTCCAATGGACCTCTTAGAGAGTTTTGATTGACTTGAAATTCTCACATTACGTAGGGAATTTAGGAGACTTTATTGCCATCTACGTGTGGCCATCAGGAGTATTTTTCCATTAACTCTGCTTTGGGGCATTCCTGAAGGCAGAATGTTAGACTAAATTGTCTTTCCTACAGTATACACATTTGAATACAAGACTCCAGAGACTTATTCTGTACAGGGGTAGAATGTAAATGATTTAGGACTTGTGAACCAGGTGGCCATTGCTATAGCTATTAGGCTTTTTTAAATAAGTTTTTTTTTATTGTGAAAATACTGTGCAGAGGAGTTACAGTTACATGAACACGTACATTTCTTTTTTTAAATTTTTATTCATTTATTATTTTACGAGTACATTTCTTATCAAGCATTGTTGCCTCCTCCTTTTTTTTTCCCCTACCATGTTTTCTTTCCCTTCCACAATGACACTTCCACCCCTCTCCTCGCAACCCCCCGCCTAAATTCTAAAGTTCATTGTTCAACAGTGTCTTGTACATGTCATTCTTACAATGGGTAAACCTGTATTCCTATTTAACCATTTTTTCCTTCCCCTCCCCAAATTATGGCAACATCAAATACAGTGAAAACTGGGGTTATACCATGGGGGGAGGAACATACAAAACAACAAAAGAAATCACATGGTACCTTATAAATATATTAGAAATAATAGCAAAAAAGGAAACAAAACCACTTATGTCCCTACTTGGGGTTAATTTTGCTTAACATAATCTTATCTGGTCATATGTGTATAGTTTTGAACTACTCTGCTTGTCCCAGACATATACTAGTTATTACAAATAAGGGAAACCATAGTACCTATGTTTCTTTGGGCCTGGCTTACTTCACTTAATATATTTTTTAAGTCTTTCCATTTCCTAACAATGGGGCAATGCCATTTAATGTCGTTCTTTCTGATGTAGGCATAGAATTCCATTGCGTATATATACCACATTTTCTTGATCCATTCATCTACTGAGGAGCATCTGGATTGGTTCCATATCTTACCTATGGTCAATAATGCTGCAATAAACATAGTTGTGCTGGTAGCTTTAATATGGTCTTGTTTGTGATCATTTGGGTAAGTGCCCAAAATTGGGATTGCTGGGTCATAGGGGAGCTCTATGTGGAGTCTTTTGAGGAACCTCCATAAGGCTTTCCAAAGTGGTTGAACAAGTTTACACTCTCACCAACAATGCGGTAGGGTTCCCTTCTGGCCACATCTCCTCCAGCATCTGTTATTACTAGAGTTCTTGATTATAGCCATTCTAACTGGGTTGAAGTGGAATCTCAATGTTGTTTTGATTTGCATTTCTATTATGGCTAGAGGGGTTGAGCATTTCTTCATGTGTCTATTGGCCATTCTTATTTCCTCTTCAGAGAAGCTTCTCTTTAAGTCTTTAGCCCACTTATTCATCAAGCAGTTGTTTCTTGATGAAGGCTCTGAAAAAGTTAGGAATCTATGGAACATCCCTGGATACAATAAACACTGTATATGGGAAACCAACAGCCAGCATTATACTTAATGGCGAAAAACTAAAGCCATTTCCTCTAAATTCACTTCTCATCAATTTAGTATTAGAATGCCAAGCTACAACAGTAAGAAAAGATGCAAACATAAAGGGGAGACAACTAGGGAAAGATGAAGTAAAACTCTCCCTCTGCAGATGATATGTTCTTATATTTAAAGAATCCCACAGACTCCAGTCCCAAATTACTCGAGCTGATTGGAAACTTTGGCAAAGTAGCAGGGTATAAAATAAACCCTCAAAAATAAATGGCTTTTCTGTATGCCAGCAATGACAAGAGACCGGCTGAAATCAGGAAAACAACTCCTTTTGTAATAGCCTCACAAAAAATAAAATCCCTAGGAATTAACTTAACTAAAGAAGTGAAGGACCTCTATGATGAAAACTTTAAAAACCTGAAAAAGGAAATCAAAGAGAACTTAGAAAGTGGAAACACCTCCCATGCTCCTGGATTGGAAAGATCAACATCATGAAAATGGCAGTACTTCCCAAGGTTATCTACAAATTCAATGTGATACCTATCAATATTCCAACCTCATTCTTCAAGGAAATAGAAGAGGCAACCAAAAATTCAAATGGAACAATAAAAGACCCCAAAGAGCAAAAGCAATCCTTAACAGAAAGAACAGTGCTGGAGGAATATCAATATCAATCTTCAAACTCTACTACAAAGCCATAGTAATCAAAACAGCTTGGTACTGGCACAAGAATAGACCTGAAGACCAATGGAATAGAATTGAAAACCCAGAAATGAACCCACAGACCTATAGCCACCTAATCTTTGATAAGTGAGCTAAAAAACATACAATGGAAGAAAGACAGCCTCTTCAGTAAATGGTGCTGGCAAAATTGGTTATTCACCTGTAGAAAACTGAAGCTAGATCCTTATATATCACCCTGCACCAGAATCAACTCCAAATGGATCAAAGACCTCAGAGTCAAAGCAGACACCTGAAAACATTTCAGGCAGAATAGGAGAAACCCTGGGTCTTTTTGGCACAGGCCAAAATTTTCTTAATAGAGATCCAGAAACAAAACAAATCAAAGAAAAGTTGGACAAATGGGATCGTATGAAATTGCAGAGCTTCTGCATGGCAAAGGACATAGCTAGCAAGATCAATAGAAAACCCACAGATTGGGAGAAGATCTTCACTAGCCATACAACCGATAAGGGTCTCATATCTGAAATATACTTGGAACTCAAAAAATTAAATCCCCCAACAACAAATCCTCAAAGAAACAGCTGTTAGGCTTTTATAGCAAAAAATTATCCATAGACAAATGGTAAAGGAAGAGCAGCCTTATTGTTCAAATTAATTTACAAAAGGAAGCAGCAGTTCAGGGTTGGCTTATAAACTATGGCCCACAACCACCTCCTCCAGAGAACTGGGTGAGAGGTAGAAGATACAATGAAAGTGCAAGGCACACACTAAGAAACAGTTAGGGAAGTGTGGAGAGAAGACAACACAATTCTGGACACCTGATTTACTGGGAGTATTTTGATCATAGACTAGCTACTTGATCTTGGGCTAGGGATTTTAGACAATATAAAAACAACAATATAAAAACAATTTTATTTGAGCCAGGTGCGGTGGCCCATGCCTGTAATCTTAGCTACTCAGACAACTGAGATCTGAGGATTGGGGTTCAAGGCCAGCCTGGGCAGGTAAAGCTGAAAGACTCTTTAATAAACCACCAGAATACCAGAAATGGCATTGTGGCTCAAGTGGTAGAGTGCTAGACTTCAGCTGAGAGCTGAGGGACAATGCTCAGGCCTAGAGTTCAAGCCTCATAACTAACTAATTATACACGCATATGTATATATGTATATACACATATATGTACATATATACATATGTGTATATATACATGTATATATATATATAATTTTTTGTGGCAGCAATTATTGCCCAAGCCTATAATGCAAGCTAACCCAGAGATTGGGATTGCAGTTGATAGGTTGCAGTTTGAGACCACCCATAAGAAATTTCATAATACCACTTCTTTGCTAGTGGTTTGACTAGGCCAGCCTAGTCAAAAAGTGTCCATGAGATTACATATCAACAGAAGATGCTGGGTATGATGGAGTACACCTGGCACTTAAGCTCAGTGGGAAGCATAAAATAAGGTTGAAGTCCAACTGTGTTGAAAATGAACTGTACAACTTGTGGATGGGGACAGGAGGGAAAAACTGGGAGACATGGGAAGGGGTGACATTGTCCAAAAAATGTACTCATTAGTTGACTTATGTAACTGTGATTCCTCTGTATATCACCTTTATAATAACTGTAAATTTTTGTAAAAGATTGAGGTCCAGGTTGGCTAGGATAAAAAAATGGGAGGTGGTAGAACACCTTCCTTGCAAGTGTGAAACACTTGCTTCAAGCCCCTAGTATTACAAAAAAGGTACTGAGATATGATTTATAATTTTTTGAGTTTAAAATTGACTAGGGTAAATTTAACAGAGACGAACAACTAATTAGTGATGATTTCAATAATCGGTGTCCAAATATTTCTCCATTATATCCCTGAGTTGTGGGGAAGATTTGGGCAAGATTTCTAATCACTGATAAACATAGGGGGAAATAAATTGTATACTTCTAAAGAGTTAAAAGTGTTTTCTCAGGATCTGATTTATTTGTCTTAGTTTATTCTGTACAGGAAAAAAGTTTAAAAAATTCTGAATCCACACACAGTAAACAAACTCCAGGAAGATGACTGGCTAAATTAGATGAATTCAAAATTTGAATCTATGGCTGTTTCAGAATTAATCCAAAGATTTTTCTATATTGCTTTTCTTTCTATCTTTAATAACTTGCATTTTTATTTATGTATGAGATTACTCTGGAGCCAATATAGCCCATTCTTAGAACCATAATATCTTGTTCAGTGTAAATATCTTAGCACATAATACTCAATAATTTAAAACAATTGGAAAAAAGTCATTTCCCATGAACGTATGTGCAATGCCCATTTCAGATACATGATTACTTTTCTAAGATACTGCCACATCTGGAATGTATGAATTACTACCAAGTTTCTTGTGGGAAATATTTGCAAGTACTTTATAATCTAAGCATTTTACATTAACAATTGAATATCAACTTATTATTCTTTATATGGTTTTTGCAGATCTTTAGAAAATTATCTGACAATAAGATCTATTATTCCAAAAGAATAATATTTTCCAATATACCACTTTATATGATATAAATTAAAGGAATTATTTTGAGAGGGCATCATTATGAATATTTTAATTATGGCCAATGGTCTTTAATTACATGGTTCTATTGCTCAAGTATAACTAGAGTATTAAACCCATCATCATTTTTTAGTTTTTTAAGGTGGATGGTTTAACTAAGTGGATTAAAAAAATAATGTTTACCCACTAATAAAGTTGACCTTTTAAGGAGTATTTGTCTCTGAAGTAACCATTAGCAATGATTTTAATAGAAAAATTCCCTTGAAACATAACTCCAAATTTGGAAAATGAATAAACAAATAAATAAATAAAAAGTCAACACTTTAGAATATGTGGCTAATCATTTAAATTCTCTGGTTATTTTCTGCAGTATCATTAATCATCATGATGCGGTCATTTGATCCTAATATGGATGTAATACCCTATTCTGCAGCAATTCAGTTGTAATTTAGCAACAATTATTGTCCACTTATTATAAACTGATGCCAGAAACCCTAATGCAATTATTTTAATTCATTTTTTCAGAGTATACAACAGCATTCAGATTTGCAGATATAGCAGAATTTTAGATTGATGTGTCTGATTTAAAGCACAATATATCTAAATAGATTTATTTGAGATGTTTCTGTTGTAATAGTTCTTACTTTTGGGCTTATGTAATTGTGTGTGTGTGTGTGATTGTGTGTGTGTGTGTGTGTGCGCACGCACACGCTTGATTTGGAGAAAATAGTTTTCTAAACATATGCAACTTTTGAGCAAGGCATAACAAAGATTGTCAAAGTAACTTGTCAGTGCGAAGATTTCTTACTAAAATGACAGAGTCTCTGCAGCCTTTTTTGGATTCACCTTGCTGTTCATCAGGAATCCTCAACACAAGCTTTTAGGACAAGTCCCTGAGCAAGTGCAACACTTGTCTCTTTGTGCCTCAAAAATATATTCTTTAATCTTTATTTCATACCACATTGTCAGTCAGCTAGGGTAATACAAGTTCATATTTTGCTTTCTCTTTGGTCAGACACATGGTCATATTGTGAAGTAGCAGTTGATTGTTGCTATATTCTTGTGTTACTAACCTCCTTCTTTTAAGAAGTACTTCTCTTGCCCTTGCAATCACCCATCAAATGTTTAAGGAACTCATATTTTATTTCTTTCCTTACTGAATCCTGTTCTTAGTAAAGGATTTGATGATCAAGTTGACATTTGGGGATGGATGACTTGCAGTACTTAAGATCTGACATTCGCAGGAATTTGTACACCAGAGGAAATAATTTGTGGTGGCATAACATGATATCAAGAATATATGAAGAAATGGAGGTAGTACCAGTTGACTGTTAGTCTGCATTTCTCAAACCCTTGAAATCAGCTTGAGAATACTCACAACGCTCCTGCATGTCAGAACTCCAAAGTACAGAGATTTGAGTGTGAGAGAGGTTAATATGTGTCAAGTCCAGAAGCAGATGAGAAGGACTTAGGGAGTGACCCTGACACCCACACAATGCCATCATTTCAGGACTGCAAACAGCTGCTTTTTTCCCTCTACTTCCCTGTCATTGAGCGAGAAGCTCCTCCTATACCCAAATGGAGAGCACCACATCTTATTACATCACTGTAGACTTAGTCTGAAGGCCATCTGTGGCTCCAAGGGAGGTGAGGAATATGGCAAAGCACTTAGCTAGTTTTGAAATGCTATTAAAGGAACCAGAGCTAATAACTGTGGCACAATTGTAATCTGTCTCACCTAAGTGCTATATAAAAAGTGTCTCTTCCCTAGACAGATGTGTATGAAATCACTCTTAATAAACATGTGCTAAATATTATTGAACTATTCAGCCTCTTTATTATCATTATATTGACACCTGGATAGATAATACAATCACCCATGGAACAAGTTCTCTTCGTGGATGTATTCATTGAATTTGTATAAACGTTTAGTGTTATTTTCAATGCTTAAATGAGGTAAAATCATGTGATATAAACTCAATTTAATATATATGTAATTAACAAATAGTCTTTTTTTCCTAAAACAAAATATATTACTTAAGGAGTTATCTACATTAATATATTTTAAGATAAACTTTTTAAAAGTGCTTTGGTAGATTACCACAAATTTCACCTCAGGTTTGACATTATTTTTGAGTTTTAAATTGATTGCTAGATAATCACTTTTATTATAATGGAATTTTTGAAAACTGTAGCTCAAGGATACATAATCATATTATATAGTGATAGGAGAATAAATTGGCACATAATAAGTTACCAAGTAAATTATTGTCATCTGTTAAAGATTAAAAGGTGACCAATCTGTTCTTCCACCATTACTTCCCTTGGAGTGATCCCCAACAGTTATACAAAGAGATAGGGAAGCCTTTCTGAACTGCAGGTAATGGTTGATATTTGACTAATCTTGAATTACACAAATGGTAGTCTCTGTGACTCAAGAAGAGAATAGATAAATAAAATATTCTCCATTCATGAAACCACTATGCTTTAATATTTCTCACATTTGGGGCATGGGAGTGGTCAGTCCTTTCACTCTGGAGTTTGGCTGGGGGTTGGCTAGGCCTCTGACAACCCCACGTGGTCATATCATTCAGTAGTTGGGTTGGGTTTTAGTTTTGTTTTTCCTTTGGGAAAAGAAAACAGAAACTTCAAGGTCTCTCAACATCTAACTTCAGAGATTTTAGAACATCACTTTTATTATATTACATGGTGGCAATAAGTGACAGGTCAGCTTACATTGAAAAAGTAAGAAAATAAGGAAAGAATGGCAAGGTTGTACTGTGATATGAGGAATGGTTGTATGCCATCTCTGGAATGAAGGCAGCTGCCTCTTCATTTCCTTGCTACTGACCCAGAGGCATACATGTCCAAATCTAGAAGTTGAATGGGTCACATAAGACTTACTCATTTTATTTCATTTGCTACACTGGGGATCAAACCTGAGGCATTGTTTGTACTAGACAAGTACTCTCCCACTGAGCCACACTCCAATCTCCAACTATCCCAGAAGATTCTTGAATTAAAAAAGTTATAGAATGAAATGTAGTCTTTTTTATATTGCCGTTTAACACTTGACATTTTTGCATTTTTTATTGTGAAAATACTGTACCGAGGGGTTGCAATTACATGAGCAAGATAATGAGTACATTTCTTATCAAGCATTGTTACCTCCTCCTTTGTTTCCCCTTCCCATCCCTTCCCATCTTCCTTCCCCGCCCACACCCCAGTCCCCAGCACCAAAGTTGTAAAGATCGTTTTTCCACATAACAACTTGTACATCTCATTGTTGCAATGGGTCCACCTGTATCCCTAGTTAAACAATTTGCTTTTTCCCTTCCCCTCCACAAATTATTCCAACATCAAAGTCTCGGTGGGCAGAGCTGGGTTCTCTACTAGGATATCTCTATGAGTAATTCAAGGAGTCATGCATGCTGTTCTTACCCAAAGGCCCTGAGGATCAATCTACTTCTGTGTTTTTGGAAGCTGTTAGTAGAGCTCACTTCTGTGTGGTTCTCAGACTGGAGTCCTCACTTCCTTGCTGTCTGTGAGCTGCTGGGACTCTTCTAGGTACATAGGTACATAGTTAATTCCACTTTCAAAGCCAGCCATGATGCATCAAATTTTTCTCATGCTTTGAATCTCTGACTCCCATCAGCTCCCAGCTAGAGAAAATGCTGCTTTTGAAGGGCATGTGTGATTACATTAGGCCCTTTTAGATAATCTCTCTTGTGATTAACTCAAATTCAACTCATTTAGTCCCTGTAAGTATATTTGCACAATTTCTTTTGACACATGACATAATCAGAGGGTAATATCTCATCAAAATCACAGTTCTGATGATTAGGCAAGAAATGTTAGGGGAACATCTTAAGATACTGTCTTCCAAACACGTAAACAGGTAGGACCCCAAATAAATACTACAGGCATTTGAATATATGTAGAAAGATACTTGAAATAATGCATCGGGTTTAGAATCCCTTACCTAAAATTCTTGGAGCTAGAAGTATTTTGGATTTCAACTTTAAAAATTTTTTTGAATATTTGTATACATGAAGTGTGATGTTGGAGATTGAACCCAAGATTATAAAAAAATCACTTGTTTTACATATGCATTATACACATAACCTGTAGGTAATTTTGTGCACTCACATGTATTACTGCAACCCATCACATGAGATCAAAAGTGGATTTTACCCCATGTGGCTTCAGTGGTCAATGTTTTGGATTTTTGAACATTTTACATTTTTACATTAGAGATACTTACTCTATACTAAATTACTTCTGGGAGTAAACAAAAATTAAAATGCCAGGTGGTGTTTAGCCTTAATCAGAATGTTTTAATTCTTTAAAGTGGTAGATTTTGTTTTTACATCAATGTGATTAGAAAGTAATAAAAATGCTAAAACAGAATTTAAGGGGTCAGACACTCCAGGTTCCTTACTGTCCAAAAAATAACTACAACTACCTCAGCGCGGTGTGCTTTCCTTTTCTTTATATCTATCTCATTTGTCTTCTGTGTGATGGCCCTAAGACTCCCCACTATTATTCTGCTAATCTAAAGCATCACAGCCTAGGGCCAGTATTCACTAGTTGATGACTTGAAAGTTATACATTTGTTATGTCAAAACACCTGTATGCTAGTTGGTAAGTAGCCACTGCCTCCAGCCCTCAGACTGTCTTACAACCAATTAGATTATCTTCTTTTCTTTGTGTGACTTTGAACAACCTGCTTTTCTTCAAGATCCTCATTCCTCTGTCAACTAGCAAGTAAAAACTCCCATACCTTTAATGTCAGAGCTCCTCCATCACAAAGTCTGTCATCTTCTTGTCCTTAGACAAGGTTTTCCAATCCTCTGTGATTGAGGCATTACAGGTGACCTTTAATCCTTACCTAGTGCAGGGTTTTAGATGTATGAACTCAGAAGGATGGACATTTTAGATGCACATGTTCCTTCTGTATCCAATAGGAACTGAACAGAAACCATAACTATTTTCCTTGCAAACCCTAACCATAATTGATGTGTGTCCTGCCCACTCTAATGAGCTATCTGGAAAACACTGCAAAGAGATATGTATGTTGTCTCTTTTACCATTTAAAAGGAAAGCAAACCCTGCATTTCCTTTAAAGATAAACTTTGTGCATTAGTGAGAAGAGGTTGGACACATTATCAGATGTCATGGTGTTTAACTATAAAAACCTTGCAGAAAGAGGGGTTTGGTCCTTCTGTCTAGGGCAAGTGGTCTAATAGTTTACTGATTTGAGTTGTACTCGGATATTATTGCAGATGTCAAGCTTTGTAAGTAGTAGTGATGGCAAGGCAAGGCAACTGTTATAGTATTCAAGCACTGCTATTCTAAAATGGAAAAGTTATTGCAGTTAGGCATACATAACCCTTAGAGCCAAAAACATGAAAAAAAAAACAAGGAATACAAGGTATTCTCTACATTAAATGAAATTGTGTTTTCAGGACTTTTCTATGAGCACGCATAAGTATGAATTTTGCATTTATTTTAATTAAATTATTTGTTTTTAGTCTTCAGTAATGCCAGCTTTCACAATTATAATAGCTAATGTGTATTGCATAGTTAACCATGCTCTAGATAGGATGCTAAATAATCATTTTACATGCAGCATGTAATTAGTATTCAGAGCTCTACATAGAGATGATTATTTTTTTCTATTTTACAGATGAGGAAACTAAAGCTCAGTAAAGTTTTCAAGTAAATTAGCTAATGACACATAACTAGAAAGAGGAAAGAGTTGCTAGAAAAAAAATCCCCCTTAAACTTCCAGGCATGAGCCTTCTGTGTAGTAATTCCTGACTTAGATCTCACTAATTTGCAAATCTACTAGAACCAGACCTCTCAATTACTATAATTTGGAGTTTTCTATACAAATTGTCCAATGGATGGAATAGGTAGATAGAAAACTAATTTATATGGCAAATCCCAGTAAAGAGATTTGCAAGAAACTTAAGTCATAAAACATACCAGTGGATTGGTAACTTACAAGGTTTTTTGTTTTTGTCTTTTTAGAAATGGTGTTCCCACAGCAGAGTGTTCAAAACAGTAAAAAAATAATCCTTTATAGTCTTGGAGGCAGGAAGTCTTAAGGTATCAGCAGAGCTACACTACTGATGGCTCCAAGGAAGATCTCTTCCTTGCTCCTTCCTAGGTCCTTGTATTGCCGTTAATCTCTACCTTAAGGACATCACTCTGATTTTCTAGCTCCATTATCACATGACCATCTTCTTTCTTTTCGTTACTGTGTCTGCATTCCCCTCTCCTTGTTAAGATGTCAGGATGTGTCGGTCCCATCCCAATCCAGCCCAACTTCATTTTAGCTTGACTACATCCTATTTCCAAACAAATATTCATCTTTTCCTAATATACATGAATCTCAGAGGAGATACAATCCAACCTACAACATGGTCTTAAGCTGATTATATTCAACAATAAGTATTGACTCAGAGGTTCCAGTCACAAGATCACTGACATAGGCCTTGAATATATAGGAAAAACCTACCAATCAAAACATTGTATCTGAGCTGCTAGGAAGGTGAGTAACAAGTATACTTTTAGACAAAAACATTTGCAAATTGCTGCTCCATCTAAATATTCATTCATAACACATTTGTTTAAAAACTTCCATTGCTGGACATAAAGGGAAGCCCTATGTAAACAAATGAGGAAATTTATGCCCAGAGTCCCTTCTCCCAGAGAAACTAATATTTGTCTTAGGCACAGAAGTGAATGCTTAATTTTAAGGAAGATCAATGCTGTACAGAGTGGGAAAACAATTGAAGTCCAGCTTACATAAGGGGATCTGTCTCACCAGGAGAGGATTTAGGCAAAGTATTCACAGGGAAAAAATGTTGAGGTAAGATCTTTAAGCTAAATAGGATGTCACTTGGAAGGGACCTTAGACTGGAGAGAAGCTGAGTGAAGGGTTTAGAAGAGAGAAAGAACAAAAATGTGTCATTACATTTTTTTCTCTCTTATTATCTCACCATGCTCAGAGTTTCTGGAAGTATTGGAGGAAGTCAAACACATAATCAGAGAGTGAAATTAACATTTCATCTTTGTGGCAGTGACTAACTTATCTGCTATATTAGCTTTACTTGGTTGCTATAATGAATGGACTTGATAGTTTGGTAGCTTTAAAGAAGAGAAACTTATTTTTGGAGTTTTGGAGTCCATGAGTTCAAAATCAAGTGTTTGCCACCCTATACCCAGCTCTGTTCTTTGTCTTTTCTTGTGGCTACCACTCCATGACTGCATCCACATTACACCCATCTTCGTTTCCATGGTCATGATGACATAATCCTCCTCTCTGTATCATCTCCTCTGTGGCTCTATCTGTATTTTTCCCTATCTCCTATAAGGATACTTGTCATTAGACTTACAGAGTATGTTGATCATCTAGGACTTAGATCAGGGCTTATAAGTTAATCATGACTCTAATGTATGCATTATCCTGCCCATGTAATTGTAACCCCTCTGTACAGTGTGTTCACAAAAAAATAAAATAAAATTTTAAAAAAAGACTTTTTTCCACATAAGGTGACATACACAAACGTTGAATAGGAAATTTTATTTTAGAGCCCCTATCCAGATCCTGTCAGATCTGGGTTTGCTGGACCATTTAGTAAGAACAGAATAGTGAGTTATATGGATAGAAAGTTTGGGCAATTCAAAGCAATAGAGACGAACTAGAGGGCCCCAAAATAGTATGAGATTTGGGCTTCCCACAGAAACTTCACACAAAGCATTAGTCTTTGATTAGTAAAACATTCATCATTAAGGGTATATAAAAACTTAATACTGATGTTAAACAAAATGAACCCCAAGATATGGGACACAAATACCTTTTTTCTTTCTTGCTATGGTTTCTAACATATTTATAGTGTACCATGTGATTTTTTTGTTGCTTTGTATGTTCCTCCCCCATGGTATAACCCGTTTTCACTGTATTTAATGTCAGTGCCCTGTGTCTTGTATATATACTTCTCTAATTCAGGAAGGGGAAGGGAAAAAACAAAATGCTTAAAGAAGGATACAGGTTGACCCATTGTAACAATGAGATGTACAAAATACTATGTTAAAAATGAACTTTACAACTTCAGCAGGAAGAGGGGGTAGTTGTGGAGGTGGGAGGGAAGGGATGGTAGGGGGAAAACAAAGGAGGAGGCAACAGTGCTCAATAGGAAATGTATTCATTACCTTGCTCATGTAACTGTAACCCCTCTGTACAACATTTTACAATAAAAAACATAAAAAGAAAAGATGCATTGTATTAGAAGTGGTGCTGTGGCTCAAGTGGTAGAGAGTTATCCTTGAGCTGACGAGCACAGGAATAGATCCCAGGCCCAGAGTTCAAGCTCCACAACTGACTATATATGTATGTATGTATGTATATATATATATATATATATATATATTGTATATATATATATTTAAATTTTAAAATTTAAAAAAACATGTATTATATTCATAAACTGCTTTGTTAATTAGTAACTCCTTTGAATAACTCCTAAAAGATAATAACTAAAATTTCACAGAAAAAAATCATGCTTTTATTAGCATTCATACATATAGATGAATGTCTTGATCTTTCTCCCACTTCAGGTACAGACATAAAATATTTTTTGCATAGTTTTAATAAATAATGGCTTTTTCCTATTGTGTTTTAGCCTTATAAAATGAAGACACTAATTTATCCAGAGATTGAGCAGGCTTTTCACCATTCAGGTAGCTACACCCACTTACAAGAGCATAATTTGCACTATCCAGGCTCTCAAGGAAACCTCTTATTTGAACTGTCAGTCTCAGTGACATACCAATATTTAAGAGAGATCACAGCCAATTATAAAGTAAGAATGAAATGTTATCAAATTAGGAGACACATGAAATTCAGTCAATCTCACTGAGGTTTATTGGAATTTATTTTACAAAATGCTTCTCATGTTTCCATGGTATTTCTATGTGTGTGCATATATATGTGCATGTAAATAATTTGTTAAGCTACATGACAAGAAACCTGTAGTGTAGAAATTACTTACTGAATATATTTACTTGGCTTTTCTTGCATGTTTCCCCATGTGGTATCCTCACTGTGACCACTACCTGTTTTCAGCTTCTTAAATTTTGATGTCACATCCCTATTCATCATTCATTTCCTGTAATCTACTATAGACTATGTTCTCCAAAGCTTTTTGAGTACCAAAAGGCAGAAATCAAACTTCAGCAGTTCTGGAATTTTAAGATAAGAGATACCTTTTCGGTGAAACCTATTACTATGGTTACATGTCATACTCAGGATTATTTGACACTTACGAATACCGCTCTGCTCATTTATTACAACAGCATAGTTTTTCTTGCCTTCATTTTGACAGTCTACAATTTATCACTGTATGAGCTCTGTATATTATTTGATGATTTTCTTCTTATTTCATGCAAATTAGTAGGTTTTTTTTTACTATTTACTCAAACATTAGCTTTTATTTTAGTCAGCTTATACCTCATTTTGTTGTTTTTGTTTGTTTGTTGAAGTTCTGGGAACCAAACCCAGAATACCATGCTATGTAAATATTACACCACAGAACTATGATTCCAGCCCTCTTTAATGCTTTGTTTTAAATCTAAAATTACTATAATTACAGGATCAAGCATCTCCTTAATTCATTCTATATTCTAGGATAGTACTTTCCAGAGCATATTATTTTACTACAAATGACTTTGCTTTTATGTCCCTTTTGTATTAAATTTAGGGTATCATATTGATTTTTTTCTTGAAATAATGTTATAGGTAAATTATGTTACCTGTTAATTTTATTTCATGGTAATAAAGCAAAGATCACATTCCTTTTGTTATAAAATAAAACCTTGCATCTGATAGAGTTGAAACCACTGCCATCAATAATATGACAAAACTTAAAACTTGAGAACATATATGGTTTTAGCTAAGGCAGAAGGCAGCATTTTTCTCACTGGGTGGTGACAAAAGGAAGTATGGTAGGGAATGAACCAGACAAAAAAAGAGAGGACAAGGCAAACTCAGGCAGACAGGGTACAGCTTGGTTACAGGGGGGACCTGGAGTTTTATTTGGAAAGAGCTATGAGGGATTTTGAGCAGAAGGAGCAATTATACTCCATGTTTAGAGAACACATGAGGCAGAACAGGAAAGTAAGGGTCAGAAGACCAAATGCTGGAGTCCACAAACGTTTGCCCAGGGCTTCTGGAAAACCATAAATGAATTGTGTCTCTGTTTGGGTGTTATGCTCACCTTAAAGCAAGGGCTATAACTAACCTTGTATAAAGTTATGTCTTAGGAATTCTAAGGACAAAATATCTAATTCTTCTACTTCACATCAATGCTAAGACTCCACAGGCAACAATAAACGAAGAAAAAAATCACAACACAGCAGCATTGACAATTGAAGAAATGGAAGTAGGCTTGATGGCAGGGTAGACATTAAGAAGTATGTTGAGAGAGCTCATGCTGAGGGAATGTAGAGCCCTGACGACATTCTCTATTTTCATGAATGAATTTACTTGTTTGTTCAACTTGGTGCCCTCTCACCCACAAAAGGAAGCTCCATTAGAAAAATGCCCATCTCTGTCTTATTCAATATACACACAAACAGCACAGTACCTTAAACACTGAGCAGAATATTTGCTTGATAAAAATTTGAAGGAATGGCTTGGATAGGAGCTCTCGACCATCTCTATTCGACATATGTGTGTTCCCATTCTGGGTTTTAATAATATGTTGCTGTAAGAATTATTAATAGGGAAAAGAACCAGATTGGTTCAAGTTGTATAGTATTTTCATTGTAAAGTGATTCAGAACTATTAACAATGGATATGTGCGACTCTACTGACAAAATAAATGATTAGCATAAATATTTCAGAGAAATAGCTAAACAAGTTGCAGAGCTGCTAACCTGTTAGAATTCAGATTAGATCATTAGGAAGTAACAGAGTTCATCCACATAGCAGTGCTTACGTATAGTGAAGTCTCTTAATTGAACACTGACACACCATCGCATTCCATCAAAGGATTAATTTTCTGTCTTCATCAATACGTTCTTTCTTTAATCCTGAGGATTGATTGAAAATCAGAAACAGCCATTTTTAACCTGATTTTTATTTTTGCACATTTTGCTACTTTGTCATTATATTTGTGCCTTTCACCAGCAACTTAATTTAGATATAGAATTCTCTAAGGGGCCAAACATTAGAAATGAACTCATTTACAAGGGTAAACAAAAGTAAATGGGTAAGAAACTTTCAGAAACCTCTTCTAGTTATCAAGAGGGGAAAAATGGAATTGCACATCAGATAAAATACAATTTTTTTTCTATCCAGACTCAATCAAACCTAGAGATGAATAGATCTCAAGATGAAGTGTTTTAACAGGATGTGTGGCTGAGAATTAACTTAGTTATACTTTTTTTACTTCCTTAAAAAGACACTTTCCAAATGATTATAACCTAGTTGGGTAATATAAACATGATACCCTTGCTGTTTAGCAAGTAATCTTCCAGTGCTATAGAAGATACTTGGACACACAAAAAATGTTTATCTCTGGATTCATGTCAGAGCTCATTGTAGCCTTGAGTGCTTTACAAATCTGTTGTCCTCTTCTTTCTTAGTCACTACCCAGGCTGCTGTACAAAGGAAAAGTTGGGTACTGTATTCCTGAATCACTACAAATCATATGATCTGTTCACTGCCGATTTTTGAGAAAAAAATAAGGCAAAACAATGGAATAGTAGATCTTATGTTAATATGGTGGCTTCTTTACTTCTTCTTTACTTCTTTTCTCCACTAGGCTAAAAATTCAAGAACTCAGAGTTCCTCTGTGCAAAACATGCAGATGCAACACCTGACCTGTAGTACGACACTGTAAATGACAATATGTGGTTAAAGAGGAGTTTAGTAGGCCTTGGTGTTCTAATCCCACAACTTGTGGGTGAAGACTGCTCCAGAGTTTTGAGTTGATTAATACAAAGTGACTAACATAACATAGGGAAGGTGTTTCTGGTAGAAGGAATGGATAGTCCTCTTGGATGTGTGTGTGTGTTTCTGGTTAGGTCCTACCTTTAGAAATACAATCAATTATAAGTATACTAAAAAGAACAACAAGCAAGATAAAATCTCTTGTGTCCCTATCTTGAGGTTCATTTCACTTAGCATCAGGTTATATGGTCATATATACATAGCTTTTGACCTCTTCTGCTTGTCCTAGACATATATTAGTTATTGCAGATAAGGGAAACCATGGGACCTATGTTTCTTTGAGTCTGCTTACTTCATTTAGCATAATTTTTCCAAGTCTTTCCACTTCCTAATAAATGGGGCTGTGTCATTCTGTACTATATGATTTTTTTGTTTCTTTGTATGTTTTCCCCCATGGTACAACACTGTTGTCACTGTATTTGATTGTCCTGCATCTTGTATATACAGTTTTCTAATTTGAAGAGGGGAAAGGAAATAACAAAATGATGAAATAAGGATACAGGATGACCCATTGTAACAATGAGATGTACAAGACACTATGTTGAAAATGAACTTTACAACTTTGCAGGGCAGGGGGTACAGGGAGGAGTTGGGGAGGTGGGAGGGAAGGGATGGTAGGGGAAAAACAAAGGAGTGGGTAACAATGTTCGACAGGAAATGGACTCATTACCTTACTCATGTAACTGTAACCCCTCTGTATAGGATCTTTATGATAAAAAATTAAAAATAGAAATACAATCAATTGCATGTTGCAGATACTTGTTTACCAAGTCTAGTAGCATTACTAGACTTTTTAAAACTCTGCCTCATCTATTTTTCCCTAAGTATGGTTGGCTTCTGGATCTAATGTCCCTTTTGGGTCTGTTCTCTGCTTCATAAGTGAAATCTATTGTCCCTTTTGGGTCTGTTCTCTGCTTTATAAGGAGAGGCCAACCATTGTTCAGGAAGATGCCAGTATATGAAACCAAAAGGAAGTAGAGTGTAAGCTTGTTTGCCCAGGGATCTGAGACATACTCCACAAAGGTCATAACCCAAACTCGTGATTCTATTTTTCATAATTTCATTTGCTTGTTAACAGTAGGCTGGAACATACTAAATAGGAATCATCAGAAATATTTTCTAAATTGTCAGTCTCAACTTTTGAGTAGTGTGATGAAATTGCATGCCATCCCATTTTATTTACCCTGCTTGTCTCTTGATTAATCCTTTTGTCCAAAGTGTCCATGTTGTATGTACCACCAGCCCATTGGTCACTTAGTCTCAGCAGTTGTATTGACTGTTGATGTTTATGGCAAAGTAACAATAATGATCTAAAATGCAAGACTAATGACACAAAGAGGCATCAAAGATAGATTAGTCCTGGCACTGTGTGGTGATGCTAGAGAAATATAGAGGTAAATATTTCTTATAAACATATATACATATAAAAATATATATACATATACATAATCCCTATGTTTTCCATACATGTATACATATTATATACCATCTATGATATAAATGTGTATATATAATATATGTGTTATATATGTATGTATGTGTATATATATATCATAGATAGGGTTTTGTGCTATCCTCAGTTTCAGATATACATTAGAACATGGAATTTTGTATCTTCCACAGGTAAACAGGGACTATATATTTATTCTGCTTTTCCATACCATAACTCTTTCAGTTGTTTCCAAAAACAAACAAGCTAGCAGTGATATTTGGGGGTTTTGTTTGTTTGTTGACAACAATGAAATCTTCAACAACTGAAAAAAGAACTTAACTTTCCCCATATCAATTGTATCATCTAAAAATAATCATTGTTGGTGGGAGTGTAAACTTGGAAAACAGTATGGAGGTTTTCAGAAGATTACACATAGAGCTCCCCTATGATCCAGCAATCTCATTTTTCGGCATTTACCCAAAAGATCACAAACAAGACCATACTAAAGCTACTAGCCCCACTATGTTTATTACAGCCTTATTTAAGATATGGAACCAACCTCAGTAGATGAATGGATCAAGAAAATGTGGTATATATGCACAATGGAATACCTCCATCAGAAAGAATGGCATGGCTCCATTTGTTAGGAAATAGAAAGACTTGGAAAAAATTATAGTAAGTGAAGTAAGCCAGGCCCAAAGAAACATAGGTCCCATGGTTTTTCTTATTTGCAATAACTAGTATATGTCTGAGACAAGCAGAAACAGTCAGATAAATTGATGTTAGGCAAAATGAACCCTCAAGATAATGGTTTTCCTTTCATGCTATTGTTTCTAACATATTTATAAGATGATTTCTTTGTTGCTTTGTGTGTACCTCCCCCATGGTATAACCCCTGTTTTCACTGTATTTGATGTTAGTATAATTTGGGGAGGGGAAGGAAAAATTGTTTAAATACAGATATAGGTGGATCCATTGCAAGAATTAGATGTACAAGACGTTATGTCGAAAAACAAACTTTACAACTTTGGCAGGGGGGATGGTGGGGGGAGATAGGAAGGAATTGAAACAAAGGAGGAGGCAACAATGCTTGATAAGAAATAAACTCATTACCTTGCTCATGTAATTGTAACCCCTCTGTACAATATTTTCACAATTAAAAAAATCTTCAGGTATTTTCATTGTGTGTGTGTGTGTGTGTGTGTGTGTGTGTGTGTGTGCGTGTGCCTGTGTGCGCACGCACATTTGTTCGGGTTAATTGTAAATTTTGTTCACATTGATTATGTTTTTCTTTCTGCTCTTTATTCATTTAGATTACTCAGACTATTTAAAGACAAGTAGACTGTGACTACTTTGCAGTTCTCTGTTAAATGCTGCATTGTCTGTAAAATTTTGCTAAAATAGCAGGTGTCTGAATGCTTGTTAAGAGAGCCTCACCCTTTATTGGGACTTCTCAGAAGAGCTGATGTGCATCACTTGGTCTTTGCTGAAGCAAGATTCACAGTGACCTCCATCAGATATTCTTAGATTATCATCCTAATTCCAGGGACCTTGACCTGAAGACTGCAAGCTAAACCTGTCTTCTCATTCTTCCTCCCAGTTCTTGCTTTAGTATGCCCAGCAAACTAGGAACATAATTTATGTTCTTAAGGAGTTGTTTAGAAAATGCAACAGAGTGTCATCTTTGGGACTGACAATATTTAAAAATATTTTACATCTGGTGCTTTACTTAAAAAACTTGTGTCAACTTTCAGTAATTTTTATAATTTATTATGAAACTTCAAAAATCATCTTTAATTTAAGTAGGGGATGAAAAATACTTCACAATGTGTGAGAGGAATCTGTAGGCAAAACCAAGGAGTAACACCTAAGTGTTTGAGTGATGAATGTGCTAATGCTGAGATCATGAACAGTGGCCATACATCTCTTTCAAGGGTAGAAACTTGATGCATGGATTTATCTCAGTTGAAGGGTAGGGTTGAGATTAAGCTTTTGGGACAAAACTTCACAGGCAGATTCAGTTTAGTTACATTTAGGGTTAGTACAATAAGAAGGGGTTCAATGTCTAGAGAAGCCACTGATTAGAATTTTCTCATGGTAGTCATTTGTTCTTGAAATCAACTCTACCTAAGTTTGCATTAGTCATGTTTTACAGATAAGGAAATGTAGAGTGTGTAGATTCATCAAATTGTCCAGATAATATAGCTAGTAAGTAGAATCCAGTTGTAGAAATGATCTAACTCTCTCTGTGATATTATATATCTATATAATTTATATATTTCCCATGTGCTTGATAAGTATTTCTATGGTGTTATAAGACACAGAGACAGGACTGCAAATTCCAAAGAAAAACCTATGCCATTCATTCTGGATACATTTGCTGTGATATTCAAGTCTGCTATCAGGTATGTGGCTGCCTCTCTTGACACTTTGCTGTCATATAGATACCCTAATAGCCCAGTATTTCTCCAGTCACTATATTCTGGCATCCATGCATTATGGATTGCTGCCCCATCTGCCAGAATGCTGTCCCCATTTGTGTCTAGAAACTCTATTCAGCTTTCAACATCTCAATTGTCACCTCCTTTCCATGGTAATTTTTGACTCTCTAGATACTAGTGTAAGATCTTCTGATAGCCAGTGAATCAAGATCATGTATCAGTGCTGTTTTCCTTAGATGGTTATGACTCTAAATGAGAGAAACATGAACAAATTGTGGGTGATAAACATAAGTGTGGTCTCTGCATCAGATGTGCTTCTTACACATTATACTTCCTTTGGAATTCTGTCTATCCCTTGTGTACCAGAATCTTTCACCACCCTCACAATTTCTTGTTCGATAGGGTTTGTGATCTATGCCCATCTAATTCTTTATTTTTTTGATTTGAGCTCTAAGCCTGGGTGCTGTTTCTGAGAGTCTTTTTCTCAAGGCTAGTGCTCTACTACTTGAGCCACATCTCCATGTTTGGCTTTTTCTGAGTGTTTTTTTTTAATTAGAGGTAAGAGTATCATGGACTTTCCTTCCCAGGCTAGATTTGATCCACAGTCCTCAGATCTCAGCTTCCCGAGTAGCTAGGATTACAGACATGAGCCACGGGTGCCTGGTCATTTAATGCTTTTTTAATTTTAAAAATTTTATTGTAAAGATGTTGTGCAGAGGGGTTACAGTTACAATGAGTACATTACTTGTTGATCATTGTTACGCCTTCTCTTGTTGTGGTCCTACTATCCCTTCCCTCCCCACACTCCTCTCCACCCCACCCCCCTGCCTGAAGTTGTAAAATTCATTTCCTATATACTGTCCTATGGATATCATTGTTGCAATGGGTCACCCTGTGTCCTTGTTTCAGTGTTTGTTATTCCCTGTTCCCTCCCCAGATTAGACATATGTATGTATATACAAGATGCAGGGTACCAAAATCAAGTATAGTGACAACAGAGGATATACCATAGGGGAAAGAACATACAAAGGAAATTAAAAAAAAACATAGTACATCTGAAACCACAATAACAAAGTCAGACCTCTTGTGTCCATATCTTGGGGTTCATTTCATTTATTTTATATGGTCATATGTACATAGCTTTTGAGCTTTTCAGCTTATCTGATAAGATTGTCCTATACTTATACAAATTATTGCAAATAAGGGAAACCAAAGGACCTTGTGTTTAAAAACAATTTTTCATCAGTCGTACATTCTAAGTTCCAACTCTCTAAATGATTATGGTTATAATTCAGCATTGGGCTAATGGATAATTGTATTACTTTTTCATCTCCAAGTCTCATCATAATTGATTACTCTAGCTCTATTTTTGTCCATGGTCCTGATGGGTAGTTGCTGGAAACTTCGCTCCACCAAAGCATTTAATCTTTAAGACAGCTATGTGATCTGTAAATAGTTGCTAATCCAATATTCTGGCTCCCCAAATAGCTAAGGTTCTCTTAGTTTTGCATGCATTTTTAAAATCTAAGCTAATATGCAAGTGGCCATAAGAAGAATGTCATTAGCTGGGTATAGGTGGCTCACACCTGTAATTCTAGCTAATCAGGTGGCTGGGATCTGAGGATCATGCTTCAAAAAGTCTGGGCAGAAAAGTCTATGAGACTCCTATCTCCAATTAACCAACCAAAAGCCAGAGGTAGAGAGGTGGCCCAAGTGGCAGAGTGCCACTTAGTAAAAAATCTAAGCAACAGTAAAAGGCCTTAAGTTCAAGCCCCAGTATTAGCACAATAAAGAAGGAGAAGGAGAGTAAGGAGAAAGAGGAGGTAAAACAACAACAAAACATAATATCACACAATTATTAACATACCAATGAGCTTTTCTTGGCACCATTTACAGAGGGAAACTTTGAGGCACTGTTTTCCTAGCTGTACTGTCACTATGGCATATCTTCTATCTCCCCTTTGCTGTGCTTTCTGACAAGGAATGATGTGATTGCGCCCAAAGAAGGGTGAGTCATTTGTATGATAACTCCTCAGAGCCAACCCCATATAAATACAGCATCATTTAAAATTTTCATAAACCGTAATCTGTAATAGCTCCCAAAGCACCAACTATTTCCTCTCCACTACATATCATGCATTTTTTAACTGTCTATAATTACATTGTTAAACAGTAAGCCATTGGGGCCCACTGGAGTAATTAACTCAAAATATTTCAACTTCCATAATATGGAACTAGAAATGATTCTAGTGTGGGAAGTTTATTCGTCTGTCCATGAGAGTACCGTAAATTTGGGTCACCCTCCCTCAGGGAGGTAGCAGAAGGGATTAAGTAAAAGGGAAACTCTAGTTCTGGCAGCATGCTACCATGTTGATATCAGTTGATACAATTCTTGAAAGGGAAGAAGGTCTCAGGCAGGAGGAGGTGGAAGAAAAAACTATATATTTCTTCTTCATTTGCTGATTCTCCACTTGAAATTTTTCTAATAAAAAAAAACAACAAAGGTATTCCCTCACTGGCATACTCAATATGCCACAACTCTTTCAGTCTGAGAAAAGTCTTCTTTTAGCCTAGTGCGTGTTACTTTTAGAATCCATCCTCTATAAATGGGTATGATTGTCTTTCAATATCTGTAGGAAGTTGCTTCCTGGACTCCTCTGAATACCAAAATCTGTCCATTTTCAAGCCTCTTATATCAAAGGCTATGGTATTTGTATATATCTTATGCACATCTCCTATATATTTTAAATGTTCTCTAGATCACTTGTACCTAATGCAAAGCTAATGTCATATAAATCATTTTATATTGGGATTTTTAAACAATAATAATAAGAGAAAGAAGTCTGTACATGTTCAGTTCAGATGTGATTTTTTCTACATATTTTTGTTCTACTATTGATTGAGTCAATAACTGCAAAGCTAATGGAATGGAGGGCCCATGGATTATCTCCACAGAACATAGGTCAAATGGGTCATACAAAGATAACATTCTGAAACCTTGAAACAATAATCTAGTCTTGAAATGTGTGTGCTAAGAATAACACCTACCATATTTTATTCTGAGAAAAAAATCAATGACAGCTTTGTTTATTTGAGTTATGGTCTCCTTACCTGATATCCAAGATAGCTTCAAATTTGTCCTCCAGCATCTCAGATGCTGGGGTTATAGGCATGTGCAACCTGAGTCAGTTTATGGTGGCATTTTGATTCATTGGTTGCCTAAGCTTTTCTTCACTTAAAACTGCTAGGAATTTTCCTTCTATCTAAACTGCTTCCTTTCTTACCACACATTTTTCTTAGAGGTCATTTCTTTATCTTCATACATTATATGCAAGGTATTGAGAAAGTGATTGTGTTATATTCACCTCTGTTCACCTGTAGTATGTAAAAGTGTGCTTCCCATAAAGGTAAGTGGATTGATGATGGCCATCCTATAAATAGATCTTGTGTCTCATATTTTACAAAAGTATTTTGAATTTAAAAACTTGCAAACAGCAATAACAAAAAATAGACAGTAATTTCCAGTGACATTTACATTAGCTTAAATGAAAGGGGATAGAAAATAAGCAAATACTGCCTTTTGAGCAGCTTCAGGAAATGCACTATTGGATAGGGCACTTTGGCAAATATTAAGTGATGGAGACTTGGTATGCCTGTGCTTTTTGTTTTGTGTATTCTGCTACTGCTCCTGTTTTTTGTCCTACTGTTGCTAATCTAATATTCTTTGTTTTTACATTAGCATTCAGGTATTATAAATATAAACCTTTTCTTAAAGTTGGAAGAGAAGGAATGAAAGATGATATGAGATGTAAGGAGAGAATGTAGAATAAAATTTGCTTTATAGAGGTTTCCTTGCTTAAGTAAAAAAATGTAATTTAGGGTTGTTTTAAATAGAAAGTGAATATCTTTGAAAACATTTTTCTATTTTATACTACCGCTCTTCTTCACATTTCTTAATCCAGCCCCATTCTGGGTGGCATGCACCTGGTGAGTCTTCATTGTGCACAGACCCATCTCTGCTTCTGCAGATGCTCTTGAAGCTAAAGCAGTCTGCTCACTCTGCTTTGTCAACCCAAACCCTTTAAATTTGTGGTCTAATTCAACTTCAGTCCTTCTAAGTTTTTCTATTTTTGCACTACCATATTTTTCTTCCCTTCTCTAAACTCCTCCTATATTTGTATACTTCATTAGAGTGCATGACTCCTAATGCTGAAATGTCTTTTAATTTTTGTTGATTTTACATGTTCTTTTGCTTTGTAACCACAGTTATATTTGAAGTTCCTTGTGAGTAGGCATGATAGATCATGGGATTCAATAACTACTTGTTGGCTGAATGGTTATGGCATAGTAGTATTGGTTTTAATTTGTAATTATTTAAAGTATTGAAAACTATTAGCAATAATGGATCAGATCATTGTGTATTTTTGAACTTTGTAAATAAGATGATCTCTGTTTCTTTCGATCATAAAAAGGAAATGCAAATCAAAATGACATTTACATTCTATCTTACTTCATCTTCAAGAAGACAAACAACAACAAATGCTGGTGGGGATATGGTGAATAGAAACCCTATTACACTGTTGGTGGGAATTTAAACTAGTGCAACCACGTTAGGAGGAAGTTGAGAGATTCCTCAAATACTAAATATAGAACTACCCTATGATCCAGTGATATCACTCTTGGACATGTACCCAGAATGTTACAAATCATAATATAATAAAAACACACTCATATTCATTGTTGCAGTATTACACACACAGTGGGCTATTATCTGTCAGAAAGAATAATACCTTGTCATTTTCAGTGAGTTGAATAGACCTACAAAAAGTGTTAAATGAAGGTGGCTCAGTGGTAGAGTGCTTGCCTTGCCATGGGTTCGATTCCTTAGCACCACATAAGCAGAGAAAGCTGGCATTGGCACTGTGGCTCAAATGATAGAGTGCTAGCCTTGAGCTGAAGAGCTGAGGGACAGTGCCCAGGCCCAGAGATCAGGCCCCATGACTGACAAAAGAAAAAAATATGTGTTAAATGAAGAGAGTCAGGCTCAAAGAAACAAATGTTTTATCTCATTTGAGGAAGTTAAGTTATAAACATATATGAAAACAGATATGGGTTATCTGCATATATATAAACAGACTAAAGGATGATATACACAGAGGAGGATCCTGATAATGTAACTTCTCTGATCAACTAATAAACAGTTTAACAAATGGATACCAGGAAGCTGAAACATGTGTTTTTGGGGAAAAGGGGGGAACTAAAAAAGGGAAGGTTAATAAAGAAGAGAAGGACAGGCAAATATAGTCATTATATTCAACATACATATGTACAAACAGAACTGCATAACTTGAGAGTATGGGTAGGATTAGGAAAGATGGGGAAGACCAGTGGAAGGGGTAACGTTGACCAAGATTACTTATAGGATGATTTGTTCAACACTCATTTGTACAACTTCTTAAAATGAGTAAAATTAAATATGTAAAAAGAATGATCTCTACTCAACTCAGCTCAGCCTTTGAAGCCCAAAAGCAACTGTAGACAATTGTGAACAAATGGTGTGACTTGAATTTTGGTTAAATTTACCAGTCTCTATGTTAAAGTCCTGGAAATACCATTACCTAGAGGATGCCATATAACTGCAGTGTCCAACATAAGGGGCATTTTTCATTCTCCAGTCCAATAAAAGAATACTACATAATACTCACATGTTTTAAAAATACTCTCAATGTTTTTGGTGGTTGATTGGAATTTACTAAAGTCATTACTTTGTGATTGTTTAAAAGTACTAATCCAAGTAACTTCACAACAGTTAAACATATTAATTGGTTCCAAATTTTTAGAAACATAGCAGCATTAAATATCATATATTCATGTTCTTGTATCTATTTCAGAAAGAATGCTAAAGAAATCTTTGATTTTCTCAATATGTATTTAAGACTATCCTACATAAAAGTTGGCATTTAGTTAGGTGTTGGAACTTTCTAGAAGTGAGCAAAGACTGAGCTGTAGGTTGTTAATGACAACATTGTTTATCACAAAGTAAATTTAGGGACACTTAATATTTTATCAATATTAAAGTGATCCTGAAGAATTTTTTATTATTTGGGATGATATTCTACATAGTTAATAAAATGTATTCCAATGTATTTATATATAGGCATTCTTTAACATGCTTAAAATGTATAAATAAATATAAATAGAAAAGCATAAAGATAATATTGATCAAAATAATAACATTAAATTTAGAATTTCGAATGGTGGAATTCCGAAAGATCTAGTCACCTTTTTGCTTCATAGTTTTCCAAAATAACCATAACTATTTTATTTTAAATCAAAACTGGAATAGACATTTTAATTATAAAAATTTGCCAGCAGTAAAGCATAGTCGCCTAAAACGAAATTTAAGGTAACTTGCATCTGGAAAAAAAAAAAAAACAGAAATTCTTTTTTTTTTTTTTTGATGCCAGTCCTGGGACTTGAACTGGGTGTTGACCCTCAGCTTTATTGTTCAAGGTGCTCTGCTAGTTGAACTACTTCTGGCTTTTTTGGGGGGTCATTTATTGGAGCTAAAAGTCTCAAGGACTTTACTTCTTGGGTTAGCTTCGGACTATAACTCTCAGATTTCAGCCTCCAGAATTAAGTAGGAGCTAGGGTTATATGCATGAGCCACTGGCACCTGGCTAACATAGAAATTTTTATTTCAGTAAAATTGCTACTGAGTTGGCTATAAAATATTGACCTATCTTTATGTAATTCAACTATTAAAATCTTTCTCCAGCAACCAGAATATTGTGTAGAATAGAATCCTATTCATATAATTTCAACCAGAAAGTCCTTTGTTTCAACCCTTCTTAATCTCCAAATTCCCTTTGCAGTCATAGTCCATTCAGTCTTATGAACATAATTGAATCTTCCTTTGATGATTCAGTGTGTTTCCAGACCTCAGGACTGTAATGCTGACCATCAATTATCATCATATAGGACAAAAGATACAGATGTAGATCTGTAGAAGAATGTTGAGGTAAATGTGAAATGATTCCAAGATAGCCTCTGGAAATTACTTTGCTGAATAAATCCCTTAGGTCAGTGAGATTTGTTGTGTCTTTTTTTTGTTGTTAAAGGCTGGCTTAGTTCATGGGGTGGGGAAGAGAGAGAGAGAGACAGAGAGACAGAGACAGAGACAGAGAGAGACACAGAGAGAGAGGGAATAAAGAGATAACCCAGTGATTTGAACTTTCTAGTTAATAAGAAACTTGTAATGTCAGATTATTATCCTATGCCTTCTCTTTTCCTTTCTATTTGCACTCTCCCTAGAGTGTCTATTATAGTTCAGTTAATTAATTAATAAGCTTTTGTATATCACCCAATGTATTTACTTGTAGATTTTTAATTTTTTTTTTAATTTTAAGAGTACCTACTCTAAGCTGGATATGGTAGCTCATGCCAAAATATCAGCCAGGGCTTAGAGTTGAGGCTAGCCCAAGCAGATGTTGGCAAAAAAAAAAAAAAAAAACCTTTTTGGACCATAGCTGGGCATTATGGTATGTAACTGTCATTTCAGCCATTATGGAGGCTGAGAGCAGGAGGATCATATTTCCAGGCCCAACTTAGCATAAAAGCTCAGGAGACCCCATCTTCATTGGAGAAGCTGGGTGTGGTGACACAGGCTTGCACCTGAGCTATAGCAGGAAGCTTAAATAGGAGGATTGCAGTTCAGGTGCAGACCTAGGCATAAAGCAAGACTCAATCTCAAGGGTGTGAAAAAGGGGTTGTAGGTGCAGCTCAGTAGTATAAGATCTGCCTAGCAAGCTCTAGTACTAAGAAGGAAAGAAACAGGGAAAGATATAAAGAAGAGAAACATAGTGCTTATCCTTCTTGGAACAAAGTTGTAAAAGCTTTTTAAAAATATTTTGGTTAATCATTCTAACATCTACCTCATTTCATGAATTATTTCTGTTCATTGCCTTTTCCCCTGAAAGTTGTTAAGAATTTTCCTCTGTTTTCTTGTGTATCCTGAGCAATATATTCTGGACACTTTTATGATTGTTCTGAACACTGACAAAAGTTATTTCTTTTGTTTGAGCAATTAGCCTGGTTTGATTGAACATGAATCTCATCTTCCTGTCTCCTAGAATAGTTCTGGCAAAGTAATGACTTAATAAATATTAGTTAGTGAATTGAAAATGGCAATTGGAAGTGGTGACACTGGTCAAGATGCATCAGACACAGAAATTGACATGTCGAAATCCCCTTGTACAAATATTGTAAAGACATTTATTACACCATAATTAGGAGCCTAATAATTTAGAATAACTTAAACTGTTAGGACTCATACAAAAACAAAACTCTATCTAATAGTGCCTATTTATAATAATTAATGACATTAGTCCAAGAAAAAAATTACTTAATGTCCAATTTATTTCATTGAACGAGAGACTTAAGTCAAAGCTTGCCTAAGTTGTTGGCTTATGTCCAAGTGAAAAAAATACAAAATCATAAAATCAAAGGGGCTGAGACATGCCTCCAGGATTCCCCACTACCTGTACATCTGGGCTGGTGCCCATTCTGTGTGGTCAAGCACCTGTTAATGTACAAGCATACATAGAAGAAGGTAGCTGTCAAAGCTGAGCATGCATCAGAGTCAGCAGCAAGACTATTTAGCAGACTGCCTATGCCCTACTCCATAGTTTCTGATTTATAGGGATCAGAGGGGAAATAATTTGCATTTCTATCAAGTTTCCAGTGATGCTGATGCTACTGGATCAGGACTATACTTTGAGGCTTATTGTTCTAAAGAGAATATTAGTTGGCATATCTCCACTAGTGAAACTGGTCTAATCATTACTCTATACTAATTCACTTCCTCTTAGACATGTGCTGTAAATAAATAATTAAATCTCATCTATCAGTCATACACAATAGGTTCCCCATCTATATCCCTTGGGAGATGGAGATTGGGAAAATTGCAGATGGAGGCTAGCTGGAGAAATCAAGTTTCTGAGACTATCTCAAGCAATAAAAAAGTGGGGTGTGGTGGTTCAGGCCTGTCATAGGACGTATAAATAGAAGAATTGTGATCCAGGATGCCACAGCATAAATGTAAAACCTATTCAAAAAAGTGAAAGCAAAAGAGCTGGGAAGCATGGCTTAAGTGGTAGAATGGTAGAATGCCTGCCTGGCAAGTACAAAGCTCTGAGTTTAAACTTCAGTACTGAAAAAAAAACATATTCATGTAGGATTAGAGTTAAGAAAAAGTGAATTATGCCTTCAAACAGATTGTGCTTGAAATCTTAGATTCTGCACTTACTAATAGAATCATTATAGGGATTTTTTCTTTTGCTTTTTGTATGTCTCAAGTATATAAAAGAAGTGCTTTTGTTGAGTTGTCAGAGTTCAGGGAAGTCTAGTCTTTGTAAGTCTTTCTATCCTTGGCTGTGGGTGAGACTCTGGATGCAATGGGTATTTTGACATTGCCTACAATTACCAACACAATACAAGGACATGAAAGACTGAAAAGGCCAAGTAATGCTTCTTAAAAAGTATAAGGTATTAAGGGAGAAGAAGAGAGGGTAGAGAGTGAAGGTTATCAGAAGAGTCTAGATGAATCAAACAGCTTAGTGCATAGTTGAAACGAGAGTGGACCCGAATCCGGTAAAAAAAAAAAAAAAAGCCCAGTACAGATAAACAAAAATAACTAACTAATCTTCTATACTTTCTGTGCTCTACTTCTATGAATTCAGTTACCACATGACATTTACCACGGTGTACACTACGAATGGCAGAGGTGAGCTGTGAGCTGTGACCCACTGCTTTTGTCTAATGCACTATGTTGTCTGTTTAAAATATGTGTTCAGTATATGTTAATTCCCTGCCTTCTTTTTCTTCTGAAACATACAGTATTACAGAATATTTTTGGTATTTTTGGTTGGTATCTGTGTGGTTTGTGTGTGTGTGTGTGTGTGTGTGTGTGTGTGTGTGTGTGTGTGTGCGCGCGCACGCGCACGCATGTCATTACTGGAACTTGAATTCAAGGCCTGGGAACTATCCTTTAGCCTTTCTGTCCAATGCTGGCATGCTACCACTTAACCCCCAACTCTTCTGGCTTTCTGGCATTGAACTGGAATCCTCAGATCTCAATCTCCTGAGTAGCTAGGATTACAGGGGTGAGCCATTGCTACCCAGCTTGCAACTAAAGATCACTAGCAAGAGATTTCCATTCTATTTTCTATGTAAGAATACAAAGGCTTAGCAAAATAAGAGGCCTGCCTTGATTCTGCATTCACAGGATCTTATTTGCTGGGCTATGCAGAAACCCTGATTTCTGATAAGTTTAATTTGACTTTGAAGGCGAATGTGTATCTCTCTTCCACATAGATTCCACTAGTTCTGGAACATTTCTATTTTGTTACCATAGCACAGAATTTTCCTGCAACTCAATTAGTTTAACTTTTTTGTTGTTCTCTGCCAACATGATTAGTCTATAGTTGTAACTTCCTGGAAATGAATCATTATGTTTCTTGGTTTCTTTATCATCATCTTTGTCTTTCTCCTGCTTAAATCTATTCCATTAGTTTTCTCTGAAGTAATGGATGGATATGTGATTGACTCTCTTAGAATTATAATTAAGAAAGGTGACCTTTCATGTACCACTCAAAAAAATTTTTTGGGTCCGGTCATGGGTCCTAAACTCTGGGCCTGGGCGCTGTCCCTCAGCTCTTCAGCTCAAGGCTAGTGCTTTACCACTTGAGCCACAGCACCACTTCCGGCTTTTTTCTTTTTGCTTATGTGGTGCTGAGGAATCGAACCCAGGGCCTCAGGCATGCAAGGCAAGTGATCTACCACTGAGCCAACTTCCCAGCCCCCCACTCAATTGTTAAAATTAATTATTCCTGAGATAGGACACTCATGTAATTTGTACAAAGTAAGATTATGTATATATATGCACAAAAATGGATATATAAATTTTATATGTAAAATATGTACCTATTTTGTTATATATGTATATATACATATGTGTATATATACATATATATATATATATATATATATATATCTTGAGTATATCTTACATGAAATATTCTCCTGCCTCTCTATATGTAGGAGGCTATGTGTACACACAGATGCCCATACAGTGTAGAAATTAGAAGAATACTGTGGCTTTTTTTCTTGAGTTTGTCATACTGAGAACCCTGCAGCAGTGACTTAAAGAAGACCCTGTTCTTTCCCTAAAGAAGGTGTACTTTGGAGTTAAGGAACTGGGGAGAGCAGGGTAAACATTGCTAACCCTAAGATGCTGGTAAAATGAAACTGGGACATAAAAGTTGGTTATTATGTATCCAGAAGAGATGCTCCAGGAAAATCTGCTTGCTGTCTTTTCTTTAGTGTGGACAGATTGAAGTACAGGGGTCTTTTCAGGGGAACAAATACTGAAATGCCCTTCTAGCAACAACAGCTACATGAAAATCAATCGGGACTTTGGGTGAGAGAAGTCTGATGTCCTGGTGGTCAAGATATATCCTATTAGGTATATTGTCTCATTTTATTTTACTCTTTGTCTTTCCTTTTCATTCATTATGCCACAGCGTAAATCTCCTCAGAGCCTTTAGCATTCTAATGCTATTTTTTCATTAAGCAAGGAGACAATATTCTCATACTTTTCACAAAAGGAAAGTCTTAAGCTCATAAGGAAACATTTTTTCCCCACACATTGACAGACACCATGCATGAACACTAGTCTCAGTATTTGCTGATGCAGTTGAACTCTGGTTCTGATTAACCACATTTTCAAGGTGATATTAATTGCATTTCAAAAATTCTTCTGTCCAAAATTCATTTCTTTCCTATACACCTGTCTTAAATATTCATGTTTCTACCACACATAATCACTGAGAAATATGAAATTAAAGTACAAGATTATTAATGAGGTCTATACTTACTAAGTTATGAAATGTTCATATACTTAAGTAGTTTTATCATGATAATGCTTTGGTATTTTGTTTCCACATTACCCTGAGTGGTTAAGCTAATACCTTTTATAAATTGCCTACATGTTTTTCCTTTCCTGATATATGTATTTATTTTCAGATAACTACCTTGCAAGCTGATAATGTTTTATCCAGCCAGAACCACCTTCCATCTAATGAGATAAGTAGGAAATTGTAGGCTTTTCTTTGTTATGCATTGGAAGGAATTAAAAGACTGAGGAATAAAACTTCTATAGCTGGCTATATTTGGGATAGGTAACCTGTTAAGCAGCATATCCATCAATGTCTTAATTTTTATTATTTTGTCAGTTGTTTTACGGAGAGTCTCCCATCTGTGAGAAAATGAGAGAAAAATTTCTTTCTCATATTTTTCATTTTCTTATTCCTTCTTTTTCTACTGCTAGAGGTGGAACTCAGAGCTTTACATATGATTGTCAAGCTATCCACCCTTAATCTACATCCATCCAGAAACAAAAAAACATGCTTTGTTAGCTGGGCACCAGTGGCTCATGCCTGTAATCCTAGATACTCAGGAAGCCCAGGCAGGAAAGCCCATGAGACTCTTATCTCTAATTAACCACCAGAAAACCAGAAGTGGTGCTGTGGTTGAAAGTGGTAGAGTGCGAACTTTGAGCAAAAAACAAAACAAAAACAAACAACTTAGGGACAGTGCCCAGGCCCTGAGTTCAAGCCCCATGACCAAAACAACAACAACAACTTTGTTTAGGAAGTAAGAAAGAAAAATCTGGACATTGCCTACATCATCCTATTAGTCCTAGTGATTATCTCCAGACAGCTTGGGAGCTAATGGAGTAGATTTGGTGACTAAAAAGGGTTTAAGAAGCCCCAGAGAGGGAAAATATTTGGAAAAGGGTCTTTTTAAGGGTATTAAAATAACATTACATTTTTATTTCACAATGATCCACATTTGTAAGTTATTTTCTACTTAAGCTGAAGGGATTTAAAAGAAAGAACCCAAAGCTCATCATTTCAGTCTCTCCTCCAAATGGATAATACCTCATAATGTAATCTTGACTCCCTGAGCACAAGTTGGTGTTGTACCATCACCATTTACATTCATTATCCAATTGAATAAACAAAGGAAAACTGTCATCCAGAATCACAGAATTTCTGATTTCAAACGTGGAATGTGAATGGTTGAAGATTGCCTTCTTTCACATTTAGATTTGTTCCTTGCTGGCTTTTTAGATTAATTTATGATACATCTTTTTTTCCCAATACATTTCCTGCATATTACATGTTAATTGGTATCTCTGTCTGTGGATACATACATTGTAACAGCTACTCCATGAAATAAATTCAATATGGTATCTCTTGCTTGCTCTGACCCTCACAACCTACCTAAATATCTTTCTCTCCTCTGGCTGAGATTTATCATTATAGTCCTAGTTGTTAGGATAGGTTCTATTATCAACCTGTAGGTTTTCTTCCACTTAACATTGACTATTGTCTGCTACTTACACCATGTGCCCACTTTATTGCATTCCCTCAGACACCAGCATCTACTACGATCAGACACTTTGGAAGCCTCTTTCTGCAATGCATTTCTTGCTACCAGCTCTAAAGCTGAATCACGGGTGCCCACTCTGATTTTAATATGATCCTGGATTGTTGTTTTCCTTTCCTCATTTTAGTTGCCTCACACCTTGAAAGCAGCCTGGGAAATGGTATATTATGCTACAAATATAATGAATTTAAGTAACATTAAATCATCTTAGTTTGAAAATCTGTATGTATGTCTGTGCATGTGCCAGACCTGGGTTTGAACTCATAGCCTAGGCACTGTCCCTGAGCTTTTATCACTTGAGCCACATAACAACTGGCTTTTTGTGGTGACTAATGGGAGGTAAGAGTCTCACCTCAAGTTGGCTTTGACCTTTGCTCCTATTTCAGCATCCTATACACCTACGACAACAAGCCACTGGTGCCCTGCTGAAAAATCTTTTAATGAGATATAGAACTGAAGATCATCTAAAAGAACTCAAAATCCCAGAATTATTCATAGCAAAACGATGATCTCATAACCTGAAGACCCTATGGATTACTTCCTGCAAAATAGGCATTATTTGCTCAATTCTGCTCAAATGTTGGTCATCTCTTCCCATCGAGTCTCAGAAAAATATTTAGAAGATATAACCTTAAAATGATTTCAGATTAAACCTCACCACTGTTAAAACATAAATTGAGATAACCACTCTGAGGTGAACGAGTCCTAGGTAACTATAATAGTTTATAAAATAGATAGGTCTTTTATAATATTCACTCTGATTTTAATACATACTTTTCTCTCTTGACTCCTACCTTGACAATTCCCACCAAATCACAAAAATCTTTTTTTCAGAGTGACTATGGCAATACTTCTTATATAAAAATCAACTCAAAGCCAGGCACTAGTGGCTCACCCTAGGATTACAGAATCCTAGCAACTCAGGAGGCAGAGATCTGAGGATAATGGTTCAAAGTCAGCCCTGTCAGGAAAGACCATGAGACACTTATCTCCAATTAACTACCAGAAAACCAGAAGCGGTTCTGTGTTAGAGTACTACCCTTGAGCAAAAGAACTCATGGACAGTACCCAGGTCTAGAGTTCAAGCACCATAACAAGAAGGAAGGAAAGAAAAAGAAAGGAAAGAGAGAAAGAGAGAAGGAGAAAGAAAGAAAGAAAGAAAGAGAGAGAGAAAGAAAGAAAGAAAGAAAGAGAGGGAAGAAAGGGAAGGAAGGGAAGGAAGGACAGAAGGAAGCAAGGAAGGAAGGAAGGAAGGAAAGAAAGAAAGAAAGAAAGAAAGAAAGAAAGAAAGAAAGAAAGAAAGAAAGAAAGAAAGAAAGAAAGAAAGAAAGAAAGAAGGAAGGAAGAAAGGAAGAAAGAAAGGGGAAGTAAAATAGAAAGAAGTAAGAGAGAAAGAAAGGAAAGAAAGAAGTGAGAGAGAAAGAAAGGGAAGGAAAAATGAGAAAGGAGGAAGGAAGGAAGGAAGAGAAAGAGAAAGAACAAAGTCAAAAATCAGTATCATGAGCTTTCTCATGAGAAGGGATAGACAATTTCATTGGAACGGAGTCTCTTCTTAGTCCCCATAACAGAACATATCTCATTTAGCACTCCACGTTTGCAATATTTTTACTTTCTGAGAGAGAATGGGAGTTTGAGAAAGAAAGTGGGAAAGTAAGCATGCATTTAGGCATGGGAGACTTGCAGTAAGTGTTATGTCTCTACTTCGCTCCATTCTCCAATGAGCTACATTGGCAAGGGCTAACTGATGATTCTGATTCATCCGGAGTCATTGTGTTGTTTTTAAATTTAATGTAAAGCTGTCTGAAGCACTGAGCTGGTGGTAAGGAAGCCATTTTTCTCAGTGGTAAGGAAGTATACTTCCTGAAAACAGAAAGAAAGATGAGACTTTTTCAGATGTGGGTTCTTCTCACACGAGTCATTTTTAAATTGCTTCTATAGTTTAGCAATTAAGCTTTTAATTTGTCTTTCATTGTATCAATGTATGAACACTCCAGATTTCCTTTGTCATATTCTTACTGAATCTCCTAGTCATCAATTATGCTTCCTTCAGTTCTAATTATCTGAATGAATTATATGTAGGGAATACATAGATATACCAGCAAGCACACACACACACACACACACATACACACACACACACATACACACATGCACACACTTTTCTAACTACTTGAATATTTGCATTGAGCTAGTAACTCACACTAGGATGAATACCAAAGGAATCAAACTAGAGAACCACATGAATTATAAATTGCACTGTCATAAATAACTTGGAACCAAACCTTTATTTTCTCATGTGTGATGTCACATTGTCATCAGAGCATAAGGGAGACACCAAGACTCTAAAACAGCTTCAGGAACCTAATGGCTCAGTGACTCAGCGAAAGGAAGGAGGCAATCAGTTATGACCTACCCTACTACAGCAGTCCTTTTGCTATTGGCAGTACTGAACTTGAACTCAGGGCCTTACTTCTTTTACATTTTATTATAAAGATGATGTACAGGGGGTTACAGTTACATGAGTCAGGTAATGAATACATTTTCTTTCCTAGGTTTTCCTTCCTGACTTCCCTCCCCATAAAGTTGTACAGTTCATTTCCAATATAGTGTCTTCTGAGTTTTACTGCTGAATTGGATTCCCCTTTGCCCCACCTTTTCTGGGATTCCTCTTACCCTCTTCAAATCAGATAAACATATACAAGACAAAGCCTACAGAAATAAAAAATTTCAACAGATATGAATAAACCAAAGATAAAATGAAGGAAGACAAGAAAGAAAGAAGAAAGTGAAAAAAGAAAGAACCACAAAGAGTATAATAAAAAAAAACCTCTTATATCGATTTCTTGAAGTTCATTTTCATAAGCATCATTTTGTATGATCATATACACATAGCTTCTTGGCTGGTTTTCTCTGCCACTTGAGTCATGTTTCCAACCATTTTTGACTTTAGTTATTTTTCAAATACAGTCTTTTACTTTGCACAGGGCCTTGACAAATCCTTGAGCATGCACAACCATAACTGGCTTGTTTATATATTTTTAAGTAAGTTTTTTATTGTGAAAATACAGTTGCATGAGCAAGGTAATGAGTACATTTCTTATCAAGTATTGTTGCCTCCTCCTTTATTTTTCCCCTACCATCCCTTCCATCTCCACAACTACACTCCCCACCCCCTAACCCCCAGCCCTATATTGTAAAGTTCTTTTTTCAACGTAGTGTCTTGTACATCTCATTGTTGCAATGGGTAAACCTGTATCCCTATTTAAACAAATCATTTTTTCCCTTCCGCTGCCCAAATTATACCAGCATAAAATACAGGGAAAACAGGGGTTATACCATGGGAGAGGGACATACAAAGCAACAAAATATCACGTGGTACCTTATAAATATGGTAGAAACAATAGCAAGAAAGAAAAAAACCACTTGTGTCCTTATCTCAGGGTTAATTTCATTTAAAAATCATCTTATCTTTTCTGCTTGTCTCAGATATATACTAGTTATTGCAAATAAGGAAAACCATGGGACCTATGTTCCTTTGGGCCTGGCTTACTTCACTTAATATAAATTAATCCAAGTCTTTCCATTTCCTAACAAATGGGGCAATGTCATTCTTCCTGATAAAGGTATAGAATTCCATTGTGTATACATACCACATTTTCTTGATCCATTCATCTACTGAGGGGCATCTGAGTTGATTCCATATCTTAGCTATGGTCAATAATGCTGCAATAAACATAGTTATGCTGGTAAATCTAGTACGGTCTTGTTTGTGATCATTCAGGTAAATGCCCAAGAGTGGGATTGCTGGATCATAGGGGAGCTCTATATGGAGTCTTTTTAGGAACCTCCCTAGTGGTTTAACAAATTTACACTCCCACCAACAATGCAGTAGGGTTCCCCTCTGTCCACATCCCCTTCAGCATCTGTTGTTATTAGAGTTCTTTTTTTTCAATTGTGAAAATACCGTACAGAGGGGTAACAATTACATGGGCCAGGTAATGAACACATTTCTTATCAAACATTGTTGCCTCCTCCTTTGTTTCCCTTTCCCATCCCTTTCCATCTCCCCCCCTTGCCCACCCTCCCCCCAATGCCAAAGTTGTAAAGTTAATTTTCTTTTTTTTAAACTGTAAACTCTAAACTTTGTGTCTCTTTTTTTATTGTGAGAATACCATACAGAGGAGTTACAATTACATGGACAAGATAACGAGTACAATTCTTATCAAGCATTGTTGCCTCCTCTTTGTTTCTCCTTCCCATCCCTTCCCATACTCCCTCCCTCCCCCCATCATATCCTCCCCCCACCCCCTACCAAAGTTGTAAAGTTCATTTTTCAACATAACAACTTGTACATCTCATTGTTGCAATGGGCCCACCTGTATCCCTATTTAAACAATTTTTCCCTTCCACTCCCCAAATTATAACAACATCAAATACAGTGAAAACAGGGGTTATACCATGGGAGAGGGACATACAAGAACAAAGAAATATCTTATAAATATGTTAGACACAATAGCAAGCAAGAAAAAAACATTTGAGTCCTTAATTTGGGGTTCATTTCACTTACCACCAACTTATTGGATGACCCAGCTATCCCACTCTTGGGCATTTACCCAAATGATCACAAACAAGAGCATACTAAAGCTACCAGCACAATTATGTTTATTGCAGCATTATTTACCATAGCTAAGTTATGGAACCAACCCAGATGCCCCTCAGTAGATGAATGGATCAGGAAAATGTGGTATATATACACAATGGAATTCTATGCCTCCATCAGAAAGAATGACATTGCCCCATTTGTTAAAAAATGAAAAGACTTGGAAAAAATTATATTAAGTGAAGTAAGCCAGGCCCAAAGAAACATAGGTCCCATGGTTTCCCTTATTTGCAATAACTATTATATGTTATTAGAGTTCTTGATTATAGTCATTCTAACCGGGGTGAGGTGGAATCTCAATGTTGTTTTGATTTGCATTTCTTTTATGGCTAGAGAGGTTGAGCATTTCTTCATGTGTCTATTGGCCATTTTTGTTTCCTCTTCAGAGAAGTTTCTCTTTAAGTCTTTATCCCACTTATTTATTGGGCAGTTGTTTCTTTGAGGATTTGTTGTCGGGGGATTTAATTTTTTGAGTTCCAGGTATATTTTAGATAGGAGACCCTTGTCTGTTATATGGCTAGTGAAGATCTTTTCCCAATCCTTGGGCTTTCTACTGATCTTGCTAGCTATGTCCCTTGGCATGCAGAAGCTCTCCAATTTCATGCAATCCCATTTGTCCAACCTTTCTCTGATTTATTGTGTTTCAGGGTCTCTATTAAGAAAATTTTGGTATGTGCCAAAGAGATAAAGGGTTTCTCCTAATCCATCCTGTAATGTTTTCAGAGTGTCTGCTTTGACTCTGATGTCTTTGGTCCATTTGGAGTTGAATCTGGTGCAGGGTGATACGTAAGTATCCAGCTTTAGTTTTCTACAGGTGATTAACAAATTTTGCGTTGATGGAGTCTCACTCAATTTTTCCCAGGCTAGCCTGCAGTCATCATCCTTTTTTTGTCTTCCATGGAGCCATCATACGTAGTACCTAGAAATGGCCTTTCTTCAATCCTATCCTCCTTCAGAGTTTACTTTATCTCTCTCTATATGGTAAATTAATAAAAGTGAACAAGTTCTGTTACAGAAGAAAAATACAGAAATGGCTTTTTTACCTACAGCTGTTTTTACCATTTGAGCTTTCAAAAAGTTGTGTGCATGACTGTTAGCTTGTAGATTTATGAATGGCTTCTGTACTACTTTCTCTGGTGGCTAGAGATGAGAGAACATTCTTTTAGTAATGTGTAGAAAATCAACACTTTAAACAAGGAGATGAGGTAAATGACGCTCTTCATGGTCCTAATCATTTTATATAGCTTGTTTCTGTTCACAAAAAGGTATTGTTCCCACAGCCCCTTGGAGCAGTGTGATTCTAGTTAGATACCACGGAGACTACTTATGATTATATATCCTCTGGTAGACTGATCCATTCAGTCCAGGAAACTTTAAGTTCCAATAGAATTTGGAATGAAAGAACATATTTTATAGATGTGGTTGCTAAGAGTTAGGCCTGGAGAAACATTAGGAGGCAAACTGTCTTTTGTAAACAATATGGAGTTTGGATTGGAATCCTAGATGCTTTTGGTATCTACGTGTTCCTCCTGCAAAGTATATTCCACACAGAGCAATGATGGACAGTAACATTTATTTTTATGTGAGCAGTAATCTAACACATCCTTCTTTACTAGGCCTTCTTCAGCTGTTTACAACATTTGTAATTGTTCTGTGAGTTTATCATTCCTTTGAAATGATTTCGAGGCCCTAAAAGAAAACTCTTCAACAGTTTCTCTTAATCTGTTTTTTTTTTTGTTGTGCAGTTATATAATCATGAAAAAGTGGCATTATGTACTTAGAAGCAAATTTTGTTTTCAATTCGGCATTCTTTCTGGAACATATGTGATTTTTATATTGTTAGAAGACCTTTTTTAGATTTCTTTTTGTAGGCAAAGCTTTAATGAAACAAAACACTGCACTTAAGATATCAGTATACTTAAAGTTTCATCTTCCAGTTGTAATTACTGCTGTTCCTGCGGGGCAGAGCTTTGAATTCCAGCTTGATAAAGCATTGCCAATTTATATACACTGAGTCTGGTTCCCTGATGATGTTTTATTTATGGTTTTATAAGTAGTGATGAAAACCATACTAACATAAAGACCAGGAGAAAGGCGCATTTGTGGATATCATCTTCTGATTTCTCCCTTCTCTCAACATCTCTGAGGGAGCAGGGAGAGAGGGAGGGGAAAAAAAAGGAAAGAAACACAGGATTCTTGGCCAATGAGTTGCCCCAGAGGTTGGGCATCATTTGTGTGGTACCTGATAGGGAGAAATTCCCATGGATTTCAGTACCATAGACAGTTCCAGCAGGAGCAAGCAGATAGTTGGTGTATCCATTGCCTACGTTTCTGTCTGTTGTAGAGTGGATCTCCCAGATGATTTCCCCATTCTCACATGTCAGCAATTTCTTCTACAAAATATAGTTTAGGTGACTGAAGTTTTCCTACTTTCAAATAATTCAAAAGCATATCTCCAGCAGGAGAATCAAAAGTTGATAGTAACTCATTTTGCCCAGATAACACTGAATATAAGTACTTCAATGATGAGGGAGAAAGTTAAGTGGCTGAGGCCTTCCTGTGTTTAAGGGCAAATGTGCATCAAAGGGCTGATGAGAGCATAGTGATTATAGTTGTGTTTTCTAGAACAAAGAAGCCAAAAGTTGATAGAAGAAAAGAAAAGTGATAGGTTTTCCTTTACTCAAGTCACAAAACTCCTCGGCTCTTTGTCACATGAAGGCTTTTTAGAGGAAACTCATACTCTGTTATCAGAAATTGCTTCCCTTGATTTATGATCTGGTCAGCCCCTCCTTGGTAAGCTCTATGAACTCTCCTTACCAGGAAAAGAGAAACTGCAGATAGATCCAGCATGTATAAATGCATGCTGGCAGTGTATATATAACTTCACACTGTTCAGAGATAATAAATTGAGTGCCTTGTCAATGAGGCTGAATAAACACATTTGTTGTAAATGATCTGACAATAGAATTATTGATTATAAATCTAAAGTTTGACATCTGGAATCACATCTCCATTTCATTCCTGAGGAAGGGTGTGACTCTTGATCTTTTCTATAGGAGCAGCTCGACAACATCTCTGGCAACTTGGCTCCTTTCTGCTATGATTAATTAATCTGGAGTCACTCGCTTCTTTTACTTGTGTGGACTGCATTAACCTTGCTTTGCGTCTCTGAAACAATACATGCAGCTGATGCCTTCCCCATGAGCTGGATTTTGCTTCCCTCTTCTAGAGTGTCTTGTTTTGAAGTAAAAACAGGAGAATTTTTAGGAGAGACTGGTCCGATTGCAATGTAGCTAACCCATTAAAATCTTTATTCTGTTTAGACATACATGCTCTTATTTAGACATACATGCTATTATTATAGAATCTCATTTTGTGTGTTAATGGAGGGGTGCTTTTTACTTAGTCTTTTCCTGTTTGTAATGAGTGTTAAGTAAGCCATATAAGTAAATGAACTAGAAAGATAGGGTTACCTGCAGGGACTGTTGCTTATGCCTGAATCCTAGCTACTGAAGAGGCTGAGATCTGAGAATCATGGTTCAAAACTAGCCCTGGAAGGAAAGTCTTTGAATCTCTTATTCCCAGTTAACCACCAAAAGGCAGAAAGTAGAGATATAGCTAAAGTGGTAGAGTATAAACTTTGTTTAAAAATAGCTAAGAGACAGTTTCCAGGCCCTGAATTCAAGCCCTATTACCCTATTACGTGTAAAAAGAATGGGTCACCAAGAAAATGATTTTCCAGAATATTTTGGAAATTCCAGTTTTGTCAAGGATGCATTTACCTGCAGTAAAATTAGACTGTGACTATCTCTTAAATATGTTCTTTAAATATATATTTGCTTTGTTAGGTTCACAATAAATGAGTCACTCAATCAGAAGACATGAAAGTATTAACTTCCTTACATGTCTATAGCCCTTCATTTTTCTATTTTCTTTGGAGATACAATCTCAATAGCTTTTCTGGCTTCAAACTCCCAGTCCTCTAGATTTCAGTTTTCTAACTAGCTAAGATTATAAGTGCCCAGATTAAGAATTTTTTCTGACGTTATTTCATTTTTATACAGAGCTCAAAAATAGGAATGTGAGTAAATAGCTTTTATGTCTCCACCATTGAAATTGACCATTGGAATCACTTTAAAAGATTTTCCTTTATGCATTTGTAAGTCCTTACAGAAGGATGCCCTTTAGAGTTTAATGATGAAAGTTCAGTTTGTCCCACCTCAAAGATTATCTATGTCCTGTCTTTAATACTCAACAGAAGTGGAGTAAACAAAAGGGCATGAGATTTCATTAATGTGGCATAGCACATTTAAGTTAAGGCATATATTTTTCATTTCAATATACAAAAGAATCAGTAGACAGGGCTGGGAAGGTGGCTCAGTGGTAGAGCACTTGCCTTGCATGCATGAGGCCTTGAGTTCGATTCCTCAGCACCACATAAGCAAAAAGAAAAAAGCGGGAAGTGGCGCTGTGGCTCAAGTGGTAGAGCACTAGCCTTGAGCTGAAGAGCTGAGGGACAGTGCCCAGACCCAGAGTTCAGGTCCCACTACCAGACCCCCCCGCAAAAAAAGAATGAGTAGACATGCAGCAGTAACAATTTTAATGGTACTTTAGAAGGCAGAGAATGGTGTTTGAATAAGAGACTTATATGTGTTTTACCCCAAATTGGGCAGCCACTGTGACTGGTGGCCACTGGCAATGAATGTTAAGGAATTACACATTTGTGTGCAGTTTTGAGCTTTCTCTCCATCTTCCTCCGATAATCCTCTTTCCTTTCCTCCTTACTGACTTTCATTTTTTCCTTTAAATATGGTGAGGTAGATTGACAATCTTAGCAGACAGTTTTTTGTATAATTCTGCCCTCTGTTTCTATGTAAGGCTGGAGACTGAGTCCCAGCTCTACTGTGTGACGGGGCTCAGGATGAATTGCTTTTTTTGAGTCTTAATTTACTTATCAGTGAAGATTGAAATGGAGATAAAAGTCTTCTCTTTTCTCTTAAGAAAGTCCTGAAGACTAAATGAGGTATGTATATGAGCACATCAAGTACAATGCCTGGCATGATGCCCATATACATTGATTGAACTTGGATCAAATCCATTATAAATCTAATTTCTCTACAGCCTATTAATGAGACAAAATCTTTTAAAAATCAGTTTTTTCCAGGCATTTTGCCATTCATAGACATGAAAACTGGTTTTGGCTTGCCCATTTTGAGGTGGTTGTTACAGACACAGTTCTTCACTTGCTAAAAGTTTCAAAAGCAAGAGGACAGATACTCACCATGGTCTGCAGAGGATGCTTTAGTCATGGAGCTTCTGAGCAAGCTCCTATGCTTCCACCTCCAGCAAAAATTCAGGCGAGAAGCCTGGATGGATGGAAAGCCCACTGGAGAAGACCATGTCACTAAACCTTGTAAGCCATTCAGAAGGCTTCCCAGTATGCCGCCGCCTAATACATCTTCAGTTATGCCCTATAAGAAGAGTGATGGCATTTAATTCTGGGGTACATCATAGGCAAGGCTTATGTTCTTTACCTCGGTGCATACATTTATCTTCATTGCGTCTGAGAAGGAAAATGGGCTCATAGTTGAGATTGCCACTCCGTTTTGATACTATAGATTCTTTATGGCTTTCAAATAAAACAGGAGGAAGGATTATTATTGTCAGCAAAGTGAATTTGGGGCCTGCTAGAAGATGGGAGGGCAGATAGCCTCTTATATTTTTTATCAGTCTGGTCCATGGAAATGCACACATGAGCATGAAGCCATAAAACATACTGACACAGAACACTTTTCCCACAGCATCATTTATACTTCTTGATATCTGGAATTTTCCTTTTTTTAGGGGACTCCTTCAGCATGCTAGGAGAGCTGTGTTCCATGGGACTCCTTCAAGATACACTTTTCTTAAAAGGGACTTTCATAAAAAAAAATGTGCTCAATTTTATTTCCCAAAATATACTACCACCTGCTACCTTTGTGTGTAACATTTAGAGTTATAAATGAAACTGTTAGCCAAGTGCAGGTGCCTCACACCTATAATCCTAATTACTTAGGAGGCTGAAATTTGAGGATCTGGGCAGGAAAGTCTGTGAGACTTTCACCTCCAATTAACCACCAAAAAAGCCAGAAGGGGAGTTGTGGCTCAAGTGGTATTGCACTAGCCTTGAGCAGAAAAGCTCAGGGATAGTGCCTAAGCCCTGAGTTCAAGCCCATGGACTGGCACCCCAAAAATAGAAAAGAAATGATTAGATATACAAGGTTTTTTTAAATCACACCATAATTTTGATTTTTTAAAATACCGTACCATTAAGTGTAAATCTTTTGGATGATTTCCTGAGACCTCCTGAAGCCTTAGAAACCGTGAATGTGCTTTGTTATACAATTATTTGGGGCAGACATAATTTTGGCATCCCAATGTATGTCCTAGGTATAAATGTAGGGTTCTCTGGCTGAAGTACTTGTTCTGTGAGTCATCAGATTGATTCAGCTAATTTCATTAGTAAGAGGAATCCTTCTTCCTTCATTTTTTCATTATTGAAAATCTGCACATTTGGTCAAAGTTGAGCAGCCATTCTTAATATTTTTTCTTCTTTCTTTTTTAAATGTTTAAGTGGTTGCACAAAGGAGTTTCTATTTAAAAAAATCTAATGAATGCAATGCATCTTGACTAATTCCACTCCTTTCAACAATTTTTTAAAATAAGTTTTTTATTGTGAAAATACCGTACAGAGGGGTTACAGTTACATGAGCAAGGTAATGAGTACATTTCTTATCAAGAATGGTTGCCTCCTCCTTTGGTTTTTCCACCTCCTCAACTACACTCCCCCTTCTCCCCCTCCTGCCTAAATTGTAAAGTTCCTTTTTCAATATGGTGTCTTATACATCTCATTGTTGCAATGGGTCCACCTGTATCCCTATTTAAACCATTTTTTTCCCTTCCCCTCCCCAAATTATACCAACATTAAATAAGGTGAAAACAGGAGTTATACCATGGGGGAGGGACATACAAAATGTGATATATATATATATATATATATATATATATATATGAATTCTATGCCTTCATCAGAAAGAATGACATTGCCCCATTTGTTAAGAAATGAAAAGACTTTGAAAAAATTATATTAAGTGAAGTAAGCCAGGCCCAAAGTAACATAGGTCCCATGGTTTCCCTTATTTGCAATAACTAGTATATTTCTGGGACAAGCAGAAAAAGGTCAGATAAGATGATATTAAGCATAACCAATGTTCTTACTCACTTCTCCCCTACCCAACCCTTCCATCACTCTTATTTTTTTTCAGATATACATTGGATTCTTGTCTGCATTTTTACCCCTTCTCTTTCCCCTTGACCACCCCCCACCCCCGCCACCTTTCTTGAGTACCGAATTTCTGGTGAGTTTTTTGTTTGTTTTTGACAGTCATGGGCTTGAACTCAGGGCCTTTGAGCTTTCCCTGAGCTCAAGGCTAGTACTCTTATCACTTTGAGCCACAACTCCATGTCCAGTTTTGGGGAGATTAACTGGAGATAAGAGTCTCACAGGGACTTTTCTGCCTGAGCTGGCTTCAAACCACAATTGGGCCTCAGATCTTAGCCTCCTGAGTAGCTAGGATTACAGGTGTGAGCCAGTGGTACCCAGCTTCTTGGTGTTTTATTTTGCTGAACTTTGATTTTGGCTTTCTAAAGAAAGATATTATTTGAGCTCTTCCTTGAATCTCTCATATTTCAGTTAACGCATTTATATACGCTTAAATACACATAAACAAATACACTCACTTAAATACAACTCGCAAGCAAATATACATAATACATACATACATTCATATATATATATATATATATGTATGTATGTATGGCTTCCACATATAAGGCAAAACATGGATCCTTTCTTTCTCTGGAATTGTTTTATTTCACTTAGCATACTTTTTTCCAATTCTTTCCATTTCTTTACAAATAGTATTCTTTCTAAAGGATGAGTAAAATTCCATTGTGTGTATATGCCACATTTTTTGATCCATTCATCCATTGAGGGGCATTTGGGTCTTAATAATTTTTGTACTTTGCAGTACAAAGATATCTGTGAAACTGGCAAATATTTTGAAACAAAATTGCTGGAAATACCTTTCTTTAAAAAAATTATGATACTATAAAGTGTGCATACTCCCCTATGCCTGGAAACTCAAGGGAAAGATTTTCTGCTTTGCATCTATAATATGAAGTTAATAAATGTTTGTTGGCATAAAGAATAAAATAAGTCTGTATTGCCTTTCATTATACTTGTCATATTTAGCACTCTCAAAATAATCCCCATAGATTTATTTAATATTTGATATGGAATTGGTACAACTCCTCACCAAAAATGAAAAGTTACAAAGACAGACCGTTTAGATAAATAAATCAATTTCTTTTTGTCACCTCTGGCCCTTAAGTTTTGTTTTGTTTTGTTTTAAGGAAATCTGGGATTAACCAATAAGTTTTGTTGATTCGAATCACATACTGGAAATGAGGTGGTGTTGAAGAAGAATGTAGAATCGCATAATGAAACAATTTGAAAGTATACGTGATGGGTTGTAAGAGGGACTAAATTTCTACATTTGGGATGATGAGTATTTGAGGTTTAGAGAATTGATGCTGTCTTTAGGGATGTTTCAATGTAGAGCTGGAACTGAGCTAGCCACTTGGGGACTGGGAGATCTGAATATACATATTAAGACAAAACCCAATGCAACAGACAAACTAAAACCCCTCTCCAGATGAGGAGATCTTAAGGGCAGTGGTACCTATACAAGAATCCCCATTGCACAGAAGGTCCTGCTTTAGAATACAGGATAATGTTGGAGAGTGAAGGGAGCAAATATGCAAAACAGGAAAATAGATCGAGGAAGAAGAAAGGGTGCTGTCTCTTATGAGTCTTTCCATAACTCTTACACATAATTTTTAAAAGCAAGTTTTTATTCTAATCATTAAAGCTCCTGGTGAAATAAACATCCTCCAAGGAACACAGGACAAACCTCTAGAGCTGCCTGGCCAGATGGAAATTCAGAGACCCTTCCAAAAAAACCAGTTGTACTTCTGAATCCCTCACCAAAAGGACAGGTGCCATTGCTGGAAGTTATGTTTTCCTGTAGCTCTGCATCTGGCTGCGATAATGAGACTTGGAGAGAGAATAACTGATAAATAATCTAAATAATGCAGTAAATGTCACCAGTTATGCCATTTCATCCTGTTTGTGTCCACTGCCAACTTTAAAACTGACTGCAGCTATCTTTTCTGTTCTTTTGTGGAACCTTCTTTAATGTTTAAATAAACTAGTATCATGTCGAATACCATCCAATGGCCTTTTTGGTGTGATTGATTACCCTCCTCCCTCCATCTTATTCTTCGAGGTAGCAATAGATTGCTTCAGGTTGTTATTTACAGCTAGGTCCTGTTCTGCTTCTCTTTCCTTCTCCTCTTTCAGATATTCATTATATTGCCTTTGGTATCTGGTTTTTTACTCTTTTCTGGATGAATCAGAAAGCTTCTCATTTTTGTGAAAGGACTGCAATTCCCATTTGGCCATTATTCTAACTTTAGTATCCACTCTAGAGTTTTAAGAAAGCAATGTCCTGTTCTAATTTGAGGCTTTGTGATAACACTGTTCCTTGTTCCTCTCTCTCCATTTAATTTTCCAAATTATAGTACTTAACTCAAGTAAAAGCCACAATGTGCAGAGCAAGCTTTCAAGAAAAAGATCAATAGAGACAGCTGAAAGTTCTCATACAAAGATATGTAAATTTGTGATTTTAGTTTAGATGCCCTGTAGCCATGTTTCATCAAGTTTTTTTTAATTTGGTATGATGGAAAGATAATGCTTCCCTGCTTATACACTAGAACTTTAATAAATGTCAGAGCATGATTCATAACTGTGCTGAGAAATGAATCATGGGGGCCTCTGGGACATCTGATTTCTAAGGGAGTCCCAAACTTGACCTGGTAGGATAAAAATGAGAGAATGGCTTTCTCCTTTGTGAAGAATACTATACTTTCTACTTTTCAGTTTCATTGTTTTATTATTTTATATTTCTAGCTCCACTGAAATCCCTAAATTGTCTTTACCACTATCTGAAGTTCTTAACTCAAATTCCTTGACTTTGTATGATTTGAATCCATGTCCCTTTCCTAGGATATTGGACAAATTGACCTGGCATAAACAGTAGGTTACACTCAAGTCCTCACACTATTCCTTGGGATACATATTCTTCTTATAGGCATCATCTGGACATAGCCCTATATAAGTGAAACCCTGTACAAATGTCTTGTTTTAAATCAGCACACGGAGAACACTCAGCCAGCAATTAAGTCTCCCATTAATCTCCCTAGCATACTGTGTCTTTCTTTTGCCCTTAGAGTAGTTTACTTTATTCAGTGACTTTTTTTCTGTACATGTTCTTTCCTTTCTGGTGTGCAGAATGTAACATATCATTGTATTCTCAAAACTTAATTGAACAAAGTACCATCTCAACGTTAGTAGAAAGAATAATTGAGTTTCTGAGCAAACATTTTGGAAGAAAGCATTTTAGAATTAACATATAATTAAATGCTTACTGAATTTTCTTGCAAGCTCAGATATTTTTACTCCTAAATGTTGTATTCATGTTCCAATTTGCTCTTACAAACTTCCTTGGTTCTGATAAGCACCACAAGATTATGACACATGAACTGGCTGTACCCATCTCCGGCTGCATTTATTCATCGTTTTGCTCAGCATGGAAGACTTGAATTTGAATTTCTAATAGTAATTAAAACTAAATTTGAGATTCAAATTATAGATTTTTTTCATTTATTGACCTACACACTATATGTTTTATGAAATGCTTTCATAGTATTTCTTTTTGTAGTTAAAATACATTACTTAAGAATTAGGAGACTGGAGATTTAAAGGATTTATAGTACAGCACAACAAAGAGGTATTTCCTTAGTAACTAAAACCAGTTGTGTGAAGATACCAGGAAATTGAGCTTGCTTTGAAATATTACCCTGAAAGCAACTGAGATTTGAAAAAAGTAAAATGAAAATTGGCCAAAGAGAGAAGAAATCATGAAAGAAGCAGATTAGACTCGTGCTAATTTGCATGGCCATGCCTGGAACAGATGGGTTAGAGAGTAAAAAAAGTTAATACTTGATTTTTTTTTCAAAAGGTCATTTAACAAATTTGTACAATTAAAATTTTATTTCTGTAGCCACATTGTATTTCAGAAGAAAACTTTTATTGTTTTAATTTTAGCTTTAAGTAATTGAATCATAGGCTTTCTACCTGTCAGATTATAGTACATCTTGATTAATGTCACTCCTTTCATCATTTTTCCCTCCTATCTCCCAACCCCACCCATCCCCAGTTCCATTTTCATATATCTATGGGAAGGTGGCTCAGTGATAGAGCGCATGCCTTGCATGCCAGAGGCCTTGGGTTCGATTCCTCAGCACCACATAAACAAAAAGAAAACAAGCCAGAAGTGGTGCTGTGGCTGAAGTGGTAGAGCGCTAGCCTTGAGCTGAAGAGCTGAGGGACAGCGTCCAGGCCCAGAGTTCAGACCCCCCCCAAAAAAATCTATCTATCTATATATATATATATATATATGTACACATTGCATAATATGATTGCATAACTTTCCTAGTTCCATTTTCATCTATGTACATTGCATATTATGAGTATATTCTCCCACCCTTTCATTCTTCATTTGCCTACTCCTCTCCCCTTGATCTCCCTCTTCACCCCTCAACTTCTCACATATCAGCTTCCTGGCATTCATTTGGTTAGAATGTAAGTTAGTTGTTCAAGGAAGTTATACCACTGGAATACTCTCCGGCACATACTATACTTTAGTTAATGTTTGTCTACATATGTGTATGGCTTTGTAAATGTGTATTTCTTTGCTTGATCCCTGAGCTTGACCTCTGAACCTGAGTGTTGTCTCTGGGCTTTTATCCTCAAGAAAAGATCTACTACTTAAGCTACAGTCCCCAATCTGTTTTTTTGTTAGTTAAATGGAGATAAAAGTCTCAATGACTTTCCTTCAGGGCTGGCTTTGAACTTTGATCCTTAGATCTCAGCCTCCTGAGCAGCTATTGTGTGTGTGTGTGTGTGTGTGTGTGTGTGTGTGTGTATTAGATCTAATTTTCACATATGAGAAAAAACATGCATCCTTTTTCTCACTGGGGCTGATTTACTTCACTTAACAAAACTAAATATATCACTACCCTAAGACCCAGCAATTACTTATCCAAAAAATTACAAGTCAGTATACAGTAAAACCACTTGGACACAACCATGTTCATGGCTGCACAGTTTACACTCGTCAAGTTATGGAAACAGTTCTGGAGTTGTTCAATGGATGACTGGATCAAAAATTGATATATATATATGTATATACATACATACATATATACATATATATGAATATACATATATACATATACATATATACGTATATATGCATATATATGTATATGTGTATATATGCATATATGTGTGTATATACATGTGCATATATATGTGTATATACATATAGTGATGTGTACTCCATTATTTGCAAAAAAATGCATGGACCTGGAAAAAAATCATGTTAACCCAGGGAAATTTTTAATTATATAATTATGTCTGGAAATGAGTTGTAATTAAGATAGTTAGCAAATAGGTAATAACCACCTTCCTAGAATGTTATGTACGATTTGTTACTTCACTAAGGAGTCTGACTCTGTTTTTAAAATTTTTTTAAAATTTTTGTGAACATACTATAAGAGGGGTTACAATTACATGGTCAAGATAATGAGTACATTCCTTATCAAGCATTGCAGCCACCTCCTTTGTTTACCCTTCACATCCCTTCCCAGCCTTTCCCTGGCCCCTCCCCCAACTCTCCCCCCCCCCACCAAAGTTGTAAGGTTCCTTTTCGCCATGAAAACTTGTACTTCTCATTGTTGCAACAGGTCCACTTGTATCCTTAAACGACTTGTTTTTCCCCATCTCCTCCACAAATTATACCAACATCAAATATAGTGAAAGCAGGGGTTATACTGTGGGGGAGCGACATACAAAGCAACAAAGAAAAAATCTTATAAATGTGTGAGAAACAAATGCGTGAAAGAAAAAAAAACATTAAAATACATATCTAAGGGTTCATTTTCCTAACATCACATTATCTGACCTTTTCTGCTTGACTCACACATATACTAGATATTGCAAATAAAGGAAACCATGGGACCTATGTTTCTTTTGGCTTGGCTTATTTCACTTAATATAATTTTTTCCAAGTTTTTCTATTTCCTAACAAATGGGGCAATGTCATTCTTTCTGATGGAGGCATAGAATTCCATTGTGTATATATACCACATTTTCTTGACCCATTCATCTTCTGAGGGGCATCTAGGTTGGTTCCATATCTTAGCTATGGTAAATAATGCTGCAATAAACATACTTGTGCTGGTAGCTTTAGTGTGGTCTTGTTTGTAAATGTTTCGGTAAATTCCCAAAAGTGGGATTGCTGGGTCATAGGGAAGCTCTATGTGAAGTCTTTTGAGGAACCTCCATACTGCTTTCCAAAGTGGTTGAACAAGTTTACACTCCCACCAAGAATGAAGTAAGGTTCCCTTCTGTC
>NW_012267349.1:1258069-1296618 GCF_000151885.1 Dipodomys ordii | reverse complement strand
TATGACAAACCTACAGCCAGCATTATACTTAATGGTGAAAAACTAAAGCCATTTCCCCTTAACTCAGGAACAAGACAAGGATGTCCACTCTCTCCACTGCTCTTCAATCTAGTATTAGAATGCCTAGCTACAGTAATAAGACAACATGCAAACATAAAGGGGATCCAAATAGGGAAAGAAGAAATAAAACTCTTCCTCTTTGCAGATGACATGCTCTTATATTTAAAGAATCCCATAGACTCCACTCCCAAATTACTCAAGCTGATTCAAAACCTTGGCAAAGTAGCAGGGTATAAAATTAACCCCCCAAAATCAATGGCTTTTCTGTATGCCAACAAGGAGTCTGATTTTTGAGAATTATGTATCACACCAGACCAGAGACAGCAAACTCCCACCTCAAGCAGACATCTTGCTTTCTGGCCTGTGTTGTGCTGGTCATGAAAACTGTAGTTAAGAAGGAAGACTTGTTCAACTTAGCCATTCTGAAGCATCTCTGAGGACTGGAGGGAGGAGATGTGGAGAATGACTCACCAGGTTACCCAACGATGAGAACAGCAGCAATTGGTTCAATTACTATGAAGATCATGTCTCAGGTGACCAGGACCTAAAGTTTACCTCCAGACTCCACTTTCTTTTCCTTCCACTATTTTTTCTTTCTTTCTTTCTCCTTCTCTCTCTCTCTCTCTCTCTCTCTCTCTCTCTCTCTCTCTCTCTCTCTCCCTCCCACCCCCTCTCTTTCAACCCCCCTATCTCCCTCACTTCAGGAAGCATACAAAATCAACAAAATTTTTCTTGTATCTTTGATTGCTTTCACTCTGACATTTCATTTCTCCAAGTCATTCTCCTTGTCATTTCCATTTTCACTTCTACTCATCAAGAGGACCTACCTTAACATAATTGTTCCTTTTGTGTAATGTCTTTCATCATCAAATGTTCATTTTCAGCAAGAAAGCAGAATTGTTTTCTTTACAGAGGTGAACTATAAATGATTTTTTAATAATCAACTCCTCTCTCCCCCATCCTATGCTTCTACCTTAAACATTTTCAGAAAGGTCAACAACTAATCTTTGTCTCCCTCTGCTTATTTCCCTCCATCAGTTTGGAAGACAGAATACTCTGTTAGGTGGTAACCTTCTAAACAGGGTAGGGAGATGGTTCTGGGTCATGATCACTCTGTGATCTGATTTGGGTACTGTGGAGAAATAATTGATAAGAATGTGACTTGCCTTAGTGATTTGTGAATTTTGTCACTGCTGAGGAACAAAAGCAAAATTTTCTAAGCCTGTGACTTGGGAACCTAGAAAATCAGCTTGCAATATGGATGACCACAAGTGGCAAATGTTTTATCACAAGTGTTCAAGAACAGGTAGCTAGGTTGCCCAGGCAAGGTGCAATCTTGCAAATCATTGTAGTTTCAGCTTCAGCATAATTCTTAGTGCTTTGTAGGCTTCTCAGCAAAACATTATAGAAGAAAATACATACCTGAGCTTAATTCTTTACTTAGTTTCTCCAGACTTTCTCTTTTCTCATCTACAAATTGAATCATCAATAAATTTTCTTTTAGTCTTCTCATTCTTTCACTTTTTTACTCATTTATATTCATCCAAGAAACATTCCTTTTGTATGTACCGATGGCCTATCATTTTATAGACCCCCCATGCTTCAAAAATGAGGTACCTTAGGGGGTGAGACATTTGAATGTTTTTCATCAGAATTATATCACCTTTGGAGTGGCAGATGACTTTATTCTTTTAAATATTCACAGTGCATTTGAAATAACTGATGTACAGTTTTTTCATGGGGTCCAGTCCATGTATTCTGGTTTGTGTTGCTCACAGTAAAGGCTGGCTGCAGACCTGAGCGTGTCACACTGTCCTTGCTAACAAGTCATCCATTCTATAGTGCTCAGAGCTAAAGCCAGTACCTACCCTACTTAGGACCACATAAACCTTAGGACTACTTCAAGCCACCTTTCTTTCATCCTTTTCAGTAGCAACCATTTGACTAAAAGTTTTGTCTGATAAAAAAATGATTTAAGACTTTTTGTCATCAATAACGTACTCTATAAATATATGAAAATTATTCTGATTGTGATGAAGCTAGGTCTAAGGCTATTAGGGCTAATAATAGAAAAAAAAGTTTAATTAATTAAAGAATAAGTTTAACCCCAGACCAGCTATAGTCTCAGAGGACCGTGCCAAGGGAATAATTAGGAAGTTGGCTTTTATTTCTGTCACTCAAGTCTCAGTAGAGAAGTAGAAAACATCTGATCTTAAGCAACCCAGACTCTTGACAAGATTAACTAAGAAAAAATCCATTAATCTGATTACTTTACCTTTAGAGTATTAAAGGATTCAAATTCCCAAGGTCCTCTAAATTTTAATGATTCCAAGGGCATTTCCATCTGAGTAACTCAAAGACTTTAATGAGTGTGTTCAGTTGCATATAGACTTCAAAGCAAGCACTTTTATCCTTATTACTTTTTGGTGATGAAATTGAGACAAAGACGGGGTAACAAATATTTTCAACCATCAAAGGATGTTGGTTGATAAATGAAAACTATAGGTGACCTTTTGTTCAGATCATCACTCAAACAGTTAGTCAACATTTTACAAAACTGGTGTGGACCAATTCCCTTGAGAATGTATGTCTGCATCTTAAGAGACATATATTGATATAAAATGTAGAAAAATATTCTCAGACTAATGTTTCAGAAAATAAATAGCAGCCTAGATAATGTGCTCTGAATTACAATTGAGTGCATTTTATTCCTGCCTGAACTAAGCACATGAAGAAAATTTTCTTGTTCCATCCCCAAATAGATTTAATAAAATGTATTATCATCTTTGTATGGTTTTCATTCTACAGATAGGAAAGATTACTTTCTATTATCCAGTGGAATACAGATTTCAAATCTTGCAAATGTTGCTCATTTATTTCTCTCCTATCTAAATAAGCTCTTCAACATAAAGTTATACATCCCTGTTTGCCTCTACCAGAATACCATTCATATTATTTCCCTTTTCAAACAAGTTGACCTCTCCCTATTCCTTCCCTCAGTCTCTTCTTCCTGATCATGGAATCTTCTATTCATAATGAATTAAAACAACTCTGTGGAGCCTGGGTTTTGTAAACAAGTCTAGGCCAGGTGCTGTGTGGAATTATCCAGAAGAATGAGAAGAAAGAGGTGAGGGATACTCTTCTTAAGTGGCTTACCCTTCCAGGGAAAACTATAAATAACATTGGAGAATCTGTAAGAAACCCAGCAGGTGTTGAATCATGAGTTACCAGGAAGAGCAATGTGTAGTCAGCAGAGGGAAGGGCTATAGTATAGGCACTGGCCATCTTTCTTCATAATTTACTTCTGATTATTTCCTCAGTTTTTATTCAGTTATATCTTCTAGGCCATAATTCACATCAGTACACCTGTAGTTTTTATCACCACCTCAGAGAGCTGGGTGTTTTTGTTGCTTTGTATTGATAGGTGAGAGTTCCTTAAACATTGCAAGATGACTTAGGATTTAAGTTGAGCAATACATGCTAGAATACTGGAGTTATAAGTACAAATTTTAAGATTCTAGTTAGAGGACAGGGAAGAGAATATGCTGGCCAGAGGCCACTGTATGAACTTATTCCAGGGAAAGTGAAGTCAATCTAGTCCCCCAGTGGTCAACCTAGGACCACTGACATTGGCGATGCATTATAGGTAATCTATCATGTTCCCATTTTTCAAAGCCCTTTTGACTTGACAGTGAGACTATTCTCCTTGGGGCAGAGATGTGGGAAATATCCAAATGAAAACATCACTTTTGTGTTTTGCAGTGAAATGTAGAGTGCTACACAGTCATTTACCTCAAGAATAATAGTTAATTTGGCAAGAGTGCCTCCCTGTAAGTTGCCAGCATTTTGAAATATGATTTGCTTTGGTTGATAATGGAGCTTTCACCTTTTTAATGGCTATAAATGTATGAAAATTAAGGTCTAGAAAAGAGCATGAGATTTGAGACCAGAAAGCTACATCTAAGTCAGGCACCTGCCACTTTGGCCTCTGCTTTTTCTATTCTCTGATGACACTGCTCCGTTCTTAAAATTGAGTGATGTAAAATAGAGCGATGGAGTTCATTTCACTTATCATCATCATCTTACTTGGTCATATGTACATAGCTTTTGAACTTTTCTGCTCATCTGATAAAATTATTCTAGACATATACTAATTATTTCAAATGAGGGAAACCATGGGACTTATATTTCTATGGATCTGGCTTACTTCACTTTATATGATTTTTAAAATATTTTTATTGTAAAGATACTGTACAGATGGGTTACAGTTACATGAGTAAGGTCATGAGTACATTCTCTATTGAGCATTGTTACCCTTTCTTTGTTTTCCCCCTACTATTCCTTTTCTCCCTACCTCCCCAACCCCTCCCCTTCCCAAGTGGTAAAGTTGGTTTTCAACATAGTGTTTGTATGTCTCATTGTTACAATGGGTCAACCTGTATCCTTGTTTCAGCATTTTGTTATGTCCCTTCCCTGCCCCAAATTAGAAAAATGTGTATACAAGATGCAGGGCACCAAATTCAAATACAGTGAAAACAAGGGTTTTACCATAGGGGGAAGAACATACAAAAGAAACAAAAAAAAAATCACATAGTACATTTAAAAGCAACAACAACCTCTTGTGTCCCTATCTTGGGGTTAATTTTGGGTAGAAAAATCTTATATGGTCATATGTACATAGCTTTTGAGCTTTTCTGCTCACCTGATAAGATTATCCTAGATGTACACTAATTATTACAAATAAGGAAAACCATGAGACCTATATTTCTTTGGGTCTGGCTTACTTCACCTAATATGAGTTTTTCCAATTCTTTCCATTTCCAAACAAATAGGGTGGTATCATTCTGTCTGATGGAAGCATAGAATTCCATTGTATGTATGTATGTGTGTATGTATGTATATATGTGTGTGTGTGTGTATACATACATATATGCATATATATATGAATATATATAACACATTTTCTTGATCCATTCATCTACTGAAGGGCTTCTTAGTTGGTTCCATATCTTAGCTATGGTGCTGTTCTTTATTATTGTAGTTTTTAATGTACTATGTGATTTTTTTTGTTTCCTTTGTATGTTCTTCCCCCTATGGTATATTGCCTATTGTCACTGTACTTGGTTTTGGTACCCTGTATCTTGTATATACATTTGTCTAATTTGGGGAGGGGAAGGGGAATAACAAACGCTGAAACAAGGACACAGAATGACCCATTACAACAATGATACTCACAAGACAGTATATTGGAAATGAACTTTACAACTTCAGGGTCGGGGAGTAGGAGTAAGGGAGGTAGAGAAGGAAAGGGATAGTGGGAGAAGAACTTTACAACTTCAGGATCGGGGAGTAGGAGTAAGGGAGGTAGAGAAGGAAAGGGATAGTGGGAGAACAACAAGGGAGGGGGTAAAAATGCTCGACAAGAAATAAACTCATTGCCTTCCTCATGTAACTGTAACCCCTCTGTACAGCATCTTTATAATAAAATAAAATGAAAATAAAGTGATGATTTCTGATCTGTAGGTTATTGTGGCAGCAAGCTGAAAGTGTCTACTATAAGTCATTGTAGAAATTGAAAAGCCTTTATAAAATTGAGTAGCAATAATCATTATTATTATAGTAATCCCTTTTTACCATTGAGGATATATCTCAAGATCCCCCATTATGGGTACCTGAAAATTTGAACAGTACCCAACTTTATGTGTACTATGCTTTGTGTGTGTGTGTGTGTGTGTGTGTGTGCACATGCATACACCCCTAAACCCTACACATGCATGTACATACCTGTGATAAAGTATAGTTTCTAAATTAGGCACAGTGAAAGATAACAATAATAGGAAAAATCAAAACATCATGTTATAATGACAGTTATGTGAACATGGGCCTTCTTAAAATACTATAGAGTATTCACACTTCTTGCTGTGCTTTTGTGTGATAATTCAGTGCTTACATGAGATGAGAAAGATGAGTGATATAGGAATTGTGACTCAACATTTTATTTTACATAAAAGCCTGTTGTAGAAGACAATCAATCTGATAATAGAGATTCAGTGACTAAGATCCTAAGTGACTGGCTAATAGGTTTTTGTGTCCACAATGTGGACAGGGTGTTGATGACCTGTGTCCTGCTCAGTATAAAACAGTACAATGTGAGATCTCCTCCTGCTATCAGGACAGCATGCAGCCTACATCTTGACAATTATTTATTCTACCCAATATTTTGGAATTGTGATTGGTAACACATAACTATACTTTTATTTTTGGTGTGGGGGGATCGGTCATGAGCCTGGTCACTGTCCTTCAGCTCTTCATCTCAAGGCTACCACCTGAGCCACAGCACCACTTCCAGTACTCTGGTGGTTTATTGGAGGTAAGAGTCTCACAGACTTTCCTGCCCAGGCTGGCTTTGAACCATGATCCTTAGATTTCAGCCTCCTGAGTAGCTAGGATTACAGGCATGAGCCACCAGTGCCCAACTCATAACTATACTTTTATTGAAAAAGTAAAACCTTATATTACAACTGTTTTCTTTCAGCTAACTGTCTACTAAAATGCAAATATTAGGAGTACTGAGTACTCCTAATTTTAGTACTGAGTACTAAAATGCAAATATTAGGAGAGAGCATGTCGGGTAGAATGTGACGATACTTGTATTATATCACCAAGTAGAATTTTTACATTTGTCTAGTAAATACTCATGTTGTTTGGAGAACTAAGACAAAATTATAGTAATTCTGGAAAATATCTGCAAGTGGCTTCTGTATGACACATGTATGTGTGTTTATCTACCAGGTACTATAATTCTCATGATCAAGCTAGTGATGAGGTTGCAGCTAAAATATACTTAACCACCTATCACTAGAATGTTAGTAAGTGTGGACTACAAAATTGTAGGTTAACCTCTTTGTTACAGCCATTTTGATTTAGCTATATTGCACACTGTTGGTGTGCCTTTAATCATTCCCCAATCTTTTTTTTTTTAGGTTTGATTCTTCAACATACAGAAACAGACAGGCTAAAGGATGCACCCAAGTCTATCAGGCATTAAATTGCACAAGTCAGTTGTCCCTAAATCAAGTCTAGTGCCCTTTTCACTGCAACAATGTGGGCAATTTCCTCCTGAATATGAATCTTGTGCAAAGAGCAGAGGCTCTCATTCAATTTACTTATTATGAGCTTCACATCCTGGTGAGACTCTATGTCTGTGGATGATGTGGCTCACACAATCTCATCCTCCAAAGAAAGTTGAGCCTCAATCAGTGGAGATTCAAAACCATTGCTTTTTCATGTAAGAATAATGTGTTCGCACATTTGGTGAGGATTTTTCCACTCACGCTCCAAAATGCATGTAGTCCAAAGTTGTCTTGGATGTTTTAGAATGTGTTATACATGCAGCTTTACAAATTGTTTTCAAAAAGCTGTAACAAGCCTTTCCAGTACTGTTGGCTCCCAATGAGTGTGATTACTGGTTAATCAGAATGGTTAGTGGGAGTGAATGGATGTTGTAATGTGAATAATTATAAATGTTGACTCCCTGGTCCCTCTTGAAAACAAGCTGGTACTGCCAGCTTAATGAGGTTTTCCTGGAGTGTTTACAAATTTTAAATAATTAACATTAAATTGAATTGTAGTCCTTTGCAATGATTGCAATTACATCATTAGCATCCAGGCAATTGGAATGGGGCGGGGCAGAAGAGCTCTTTCAGGCTCAAAGTCACAATAATTATATTTTGCAAAAAGATACCAAACATTTTAAACTTTTTTATTTTAGTTGCCCATAAGGGGAAAAACACTACAAAATTTCTTAATTCAGCATTTTTCTTACATTTTTAAGTGTATAAATTGGATTCACTTTTCAGGAAGGTTTTTAAGGAGTGTCATTAATCTGGACAACTTTAATGTATACCACAAGCTCATGGGATAGCAGTAGTTTGGACTTAAGCAGGTACCATGTTCTGTGGGATGGGAACAGGATTGCTGAGATTCTATCTATAAAGATGTTTTTGAAAAGCACCTAACTCAGCATCATTTATAACTTGGCCTTCAGTAAAGAACTTTAGGCTGGAAAAAATAAATCTTTTCCTTTACATGGAAGGCATGACAGGTGGTTTGGAGGATGAGAGCAGCATACAATTTGCACTCATCGTATCAGCTGAAGTAGCCAGAAACAAATGTAATTGAATCTACGGAGGACATGTATAGAATATTGCCCTTTAAGTAAATTTCTGTGACCAAAGAGGGAAACAAAGGCAAATCACTTTAGCATGAATTATTTTGATGAGCCTTGCCTATCACTTAATGGGATTAAAGAGATGGAGCCAGATACATGATAGGCAGGCACACGGATTTTTGTTGTTGCTGCTGCTAACACCAACAAAATGAGCAACTTCTTCTCCAGACCTCATATGCTTCTTTTTTGTCTTCTGATGAAACTGTGAGTGTACTAGAGAAAGTGTTCCTTTTCTAGAAATTCCCTCTTTTTTCTAGAATTATGTAAATATTTTGCTGTTGCCCAGTATGTTTTGAAGCATATAGATAGTTTTTATTCCTTTTACAGAAGATTTTTTTCTTAGCTTAAAGTAATTATACAAAGTGGTTTCATTGCAGTATGTATAATATGCATAAAATGTACTATGATTAAATGCATTCCATTTTTATTAGGTTCCTAACCACTCTCTTCCTTCTCTTCCTTTGAGGCCAATGTTGGTGAATGTCATATACTATTTTCATTCATGTATATAGTGTATTTCTATGATATTCATTACCCCCATCACCTTCTCCTCCATTGGTAGTTTCTTTTCTTTTACTCCTTCTTTCTTTCCTTATTTTCTTCCTTCTTTTATTTGCTTCTCCCTCTCTCTCCTCTTCTTTTTTCCTTTTTCTTTCTTTCATTCTCTCTTTAGTGATATTAGAGCTTGCAGTAAAAAAGTTAAAGTATATGTAATGTCTTGAGCTTAGATAATGTTGCCATTAAATTAATTGTTTTCTGAAAAATTTCTCAAAACTCAAAGAAACAAAATTGTATACATAGAATTACTGTCATCTTTTGTATTTCCCTTTCATCTTACTGTGTCTGAGTTAATCTTACATCTGTAAATCCCATTCCTACCTTTTTTGCTTTTTGTATACATTCATGATCCCCAAGGCCATTTAGAATATTGTGATCTCTTTATGAAATATTATAAAGTGGTGACATACTATAATGTTTTTTCTGTATTCTCTCTTTGATAGACTCAATATTTTGTGTTACAAAGTTTATCTACATTGACAATACATTGTTCTGGTTTCTGTAGAGTTCCGTCATATGGACAAGCCTAGTTATGCATCTCCTTTAGGTTTTTACAAACATGACTGCTAGAACTCTCTGATCATGTTTCTTCATCCTACATAGAGAGCTTCCCAGGGTCATAGAAATGGTTATGAGTGAAACTGATGGCCATTTTGGCATACTTATTCCCAATTTTTTCAAGGTCTTATTAAATATCTCTCCAGAATGGTTGCATCAGTTTACATTCTCATAGTAGTACTTTAAATTCCAAGGTCTACAACTTTCCAGCTTTTTATTTTGCCAAATAATGTTTTTTTGATCAATGTTATGTCTATCAATTATACTCTTTGTTGGCGCTCACTGCTGCTGGAGCTGAGCCAATGTTCACACATGCATTGGCTGTTTCTAACAATCTATTTTCTTCAAAGTTCCAAGTTCATGTGTTTTGCTTGTATTTCCATTGGGTTGTTGCTGCCATCTTATTGATATATGAGATAGCAACCCTTTTTGTGACAAGCATTGGGATTATCTTTTTCTTCATGGTCTGCCTTTCAATATTCCAATCTTGTCACTGGAATTACTTTTAAATTTTTTCTCTCTATTTTTATTTCTTAGAAATTGCTTATCCTGATTTACAAAAGTGTTATCCTATATGCTACCAAATAATGCACCATACCAATGTATACATGCTATTTCACTTTGTGATATGTTGGGCCATTTTCTATACTTTACCGTTTCATTAGGGCTATTGAATACACATAGCCATTTGACAGTTGGTAGAAAACAGCTTACTATAAAGTTAGATTGAATGATTATCATTTAATAAGAATTAATTCAACTCTTTGTATAATAAAAGTTACATGCTTGATTAACAGGTGGTATTTTATACTAATTGTTTAATATGTCAAAATGGGAATATATCAGTGACATAATATTCAATATCTCATTGCCATGGCAATGTTCTTTGATGTGTTTGTCATTAACAGAATTTAACATATTAGGAGAATAATCATTGAATGAATTTTTTGTGAAAAAATTCTGGCAAATGCTTGAAGTTTCTATTTTACTTAGCAAGGAAAGTACATTAAGACATTATGTTCTCCTTTTAACTTGTGAATCTGAGTATATTCTATTTAGAAAACTCAGTGTTTGCAGTTTGAGTCAATACAGAACACAGGACTTAAACATGTACTCACTGTTGAGTACATTGGTTAAATGTTTGATCAAGGTGTCCTTTCCTGAGCTGTATATTTTATCTGATGTAATTTTATAGGAGTTCATTTAACGCACAAAGCAAAGCAATCTTTTTCTAGAACAGAACTAGTAAACTTCAGCTCAGATAAGAAAGACAATTTCAGTTCAGACACCTGAGAACAATGAAAATTCCCATGCTATAAGTGCATGTCTTTAAAAGTTTCTCTTGTATAAATATATCATTCAAAGTTATCTGTCTATTGATTCTGTATAGGTCGTTGGGAAAATTCTGACATGAATATTATCTTCTTAATGTTCATGCAATAAATGAAAATGACTTTTGAAATTCTTGCTGTTAAGACTATTATCAGAATTTTAACTAAAATAGTCATTGTCACTTCTTATTTTCATAAAAATGGATGATCTTTTCCATTATAGTGTCTTGACTTTGTGATTTCTTGTAATTTATTACAGAGAAATGCCAAGAGGGTTTTTTCTTCTCTTTTTACACCTAGGTCAGGTTTGTGGAAGAGATGTCTTGCTAAACCCTCACTACTCTTTGTATTTGACCAGAAATTGCCTTTCTTCTCCCTGACTTTAGTTCTCATGCAACTCAGAGAGGTACAGAGCATCTGCCTTCCAAAATTTCAGTCATCAAATGTAAAATGCACATTTGTAATCCACCGAACAATCTTATGAAATATGCAAAGCTCCTCTGGGGTATTTGACAAAAATCATCAGCATTCTTGGAACGTTACTTTTGCATACGTTAACATTTGTCATTTTGCTTAGGCCATTCCAAGCCTCTTCTCTACTCCAAATTTGAATGCATAGCCCAGAAATTATCCAGGAAAAAATTCAATAACTTTTAATTAATTTTGCATGGCCTGGAGAAATAGAGGAATTGCATGTAACCAACAATGGTGCCTGTGTAGCATTAGTCTGATACATAGACCAACCTTGCTCCTTAGATACATTTAAATCAATTTCTTTCTGTAAAGGAACTCATTACTGTTTGTGTACACTTGGATGTCTGAAATAAGATACTTATATACTTTATATACTTCTTCAAAAGTTGGCAATATCCTGGGTACATTTTTTATTTTTCTCTTCTCTTTTTGAAAACAATGATTTTTTTTCCTAGAGCCAATTTGGTAGATTATATACATGCATACATAATATTCTATAGTATGTGTACATATATATAAATATATATATATATATTCAAATACTCATCTAACAAATTAGGTGACTATCCCAGATTATGAAAGAACATATTCATTGCTTACTTAATTTTACCAGCCTTGTTCATTCATCATGATGGGCTGAGGACTACAGAAGATTGTCCCAGTTGCAAAAGATAGTTCAATGTGGCGGATGACCTTCACAAAATATTAGAAAAATGTTTTGTAGATGGAGGAGAATTGAGAAAGGTTATAGATTGAACATGACGATATATTTTTATAAAACAATTTAATCAAAAGGTTGGAAAATATTATAGTACACTTTTTTTGCTGTTGTTGTTGATTATGGGGCATGAACGCTGGGCCTGGGTGCTGTACGTCAGCTCTTCAGCTGAAGGCTAGTGCTCTACCACTTGAGCCACAGTGCCACTTGCAGATTTTTCTACTTGTGTGGTGCTGAGAAACTGAACCCAGGGCCTCATGCGTGTGAGGCAAGCACTCTACCACTGAGCCACCTTCCCAGCCTAAGCTTATAGTACATTTAATTTTCAATGCCCACAAATAACACATGCTGGATATGCTTCTCAATGAAAGGGTTTAAATGCCTTTTCTAAATGTTTGAGATCCTAATTCTGAGTAAAAGAGATGCAGGATTAAAAAAGAAGTAGTTAAAGAGAACAAAATTAACAAATGGGGAGGGGTCATTCTTTTTGATGGAGGTATAGAAATTATATTAAGTGAAGTAAGCCACACTCAAAGAAACATAGGTCCCATGGTTTCCCTTATCTGCAATAACTAGTATATGTCTAGGACAAGCGGAAAAGGTCAAAAGATATGTACATATGACCATATCACCTGGTGCTAAGTGAAATGTACCCCAAGATAGGGACACAAGGGATTTTATCTTTTTTGTTGTTCTCTTTTTTTTTTTCTTTGCGGTCATGGGGCTTGAACTCTGGGCCTGGGAGCTGTCTCTCAGCACTTCAGCTCAAGGCAAGCACTCTACCTCTTGAACCACAGTACCACTACTGGTTTTCTGAGTGGTTTATTAGAGATAGTCTCTTGGACTTTCCTGCCCAGGCTGGCTTTGAACTGCGATCCTCAGATCTCAGCCTCCTGAGTAACTAGGATTACAGGCATGAGCCACTGGTGCCCAGCTCTTGTTGTTCTTTCTAATGTACTTATAATGTACTATGTGATTTTTTTGTTTCTTTGTATGTTCTTCCCCCATGGTACAACCCCTGTTTTCACTGTATTTGATTCCAGTGCCCTGCATCTTGTATATACATTTTTTTCTAATTTGGTGAGGGGAAGGGAAATAACAAAATGCTTACATAAGGATACAGGATTACCCATTGTAACCGTGAGATGTACAAGACACTATGTTGAAAATGAACCTTACAACTTTGTGGGAAGGGGAACTGGGAGGATTTGGGGATGTGGGGAGGAAAGGGATGGTAGGGGAAAAACAAAGGAGGGGTAACAATGCTCAATAGGAAATGGACTCACTACCTTTCATGTAACTGTAACCCCTCTGTACAGTATCTTTATAATAAATATATCTATACATTTAAAAAAATTTTAAAGAACAAAATTGAGGATATGTTTACAGTATTTTTTAAATCAGTGAGCTAATGTAAATTACCAACAATGCCACTTTATGGTGCATTAATACATAATATTGCCCTATTATAGATTTTTTCAAAATAATGCTTATTGATTTTTAAGTGTCTATCCAATATTGGGGCACATTTTCACAGTATAGCTGTAGACTACCTATGAAAGCAATGTCTTGGAAGTGCTTGTTGAATCAGAAGCTCTGAAGCTAAATTCTGGTATCTGCATTTTTAAACAATATTGCACCCCAAGTGGATTTTAAATCACAAAAGATCTATACCATTGTCTCAAGTTATGCCAGTTGCTCAGGAAAGCAGTATATTTTCATCTTTCCATATATTCTTTTTATGTGTCTATATGATACTGAGTATCATACTTACGGCTTTGTACATGTTGGATCAATGCCCTACTTCTCAGCCTTACCTCCAGATCTTTCCATAGATTCTTTAATTGTGTAATTTCAGACACACTACTCTCCTATTTTTTTCTATTTCACCTTTATTAATGTATTCTTCATGCTTGCTCATTGGATGTAGAAAATTGTCTAGGCATCATTCATTAATTTTTTAAATATTTTGCTTTGATTTTGTAAAATATAATGGGATAACATTCATGGTGACCACCCCCTTCAGGAATACCTACAATTCCGCTCTCTCCCAGTCTTGCTGTCTTTGTGCTATACAATGCTAGTGTTCAGAGCTTTCTGGTGGCTGCACATATTGACACCAGGGACTGTGCAGACCTTATCCTTTCTCTCTGACAGGTGTGGCTGGACTCTGAGCCAAACTCAGCCCTGGAGAGGCTAGAATTTGTTGGTTTGTTCTTCCTCACTATATTATAATTTCAAATAAAAAGTTTAATATGTTTACATACAGGAGGTGGTATAACATATTTCTAAGATTATCATGTTTACTCTCCCTCCTGCTAAGGATGGCTGGTTAGTAATTAGAGTTGCATTTAGATGTGAAAAGTCTTAAGGCTGTTGGATTTTCATTGCAAGTTTCAAGATCAGGGATTCTGTTCCTAATAGCAAAAACAAAGCCAAGTGGATGTACTACTGGGTGTCTGCACATAACTTATAACGCTTTCCTTTCAAAAGTTACAGGCTCACCTGAATGACTGGTTTGGTTTGTACTGCCGAATGTCAGCACCCGCAATATTCCCCCCAATAGAGACCTGCTGAAAGTTTTTGTGATCATTTAATGTGATTGCGAGTAGTATTGATTTCACCTGCGCTTTACTATTTACCAACTGGAAGGTAAAGTAACCTAAAAAACCTGTGCATGAGTGGTGTTCTACCCTTACCCTGGGCTCCCTCGACCCCTTGGGCTTAAGCGGCTGCCAGCTGCTCCTTTTTCTCAGAGCTAGTCAAGGTTGCCCTAATCTCAGAGATCATATGCTGTTCTTGTCCATTTGAATTCATTTTCGAAACCCTATAAGGCTATTCCATTTTCCCAGAATGATAAGACAAATTCCTTATGCATCTTGGCTACCTGCCCTAATTTCTTTCCTAAATAAGGTTAAATTGGTGGGTCTTGCAAAACATATGATTTGGTAACAAGAACCTATGACTCTCATATTATAGCACATTTGATTATGGGGAGGTCTTGAGAGAAAGTGCTTATCCTGAATTTCCCAAACTAGTCCCTAAGTGCAGCCACAGGTATTCTTTCATGAGGACTATAACATGAAGTGAGAGCAGAGGGAAATACAGCCACCTTGAAGATGGAAGAGTCAAGAGGTAGATCCTCCCTAGATCTAAGGGAGGCCCTTATGTATATCTCAGTTTTTGACTTCTAGCTGCTAGAACTACAATTTTAGGTTTCCCAAATTGAGGTTGTTAAAACTTTCACTGGAAACTAACAGACTACGTAATTTCTTCACTCCCCTCCCTTATCCCCACTGCTAAAAACTGACTTCTACTTCCACTACTTGTGAAAATAGTTATCTAATGAACAATGAACTATGGAGCAATGTGAGCATTGGATCTTATCAATCTATTCAGAGAAACATTTAGAAGCTAGTGTCATTTGCATGGCTGCAGAAAAATATTAAAAATATAAAAGCATAGGATATTTTTTGTTTCTTTGTGTTTTAGCAAATATATGTGCAGATGGCATTCTTCATTGGCCTCTGACTCTGCTATGGAGTGTGTTTGTGGTGTCTGCCACCCATATTTGTGTGTTGAAGTCCTACTATCCACTAGGATAGTGTTTGAATGGAGTCTGTGAGAGGCAAGCAGATTTAAATGAGGTTATAAGGTGATGAGGACATATAGGTGGAATGTGCAAGATGGGATTAGTGTTCTTATAAGAAGAGATAGAAAATGTTTGCTCCTTCCTTCTCTTTCATTTGTCTCTCTCCCTCTCCCTTTCCCCCTCTCTTTTTCTCTTTCTCTCTTTTTTCTGCCATGACAAGTGATGATAAGAAGATGGCCACCTACCAACCAGGTGACACTCACTAAACATGGAGCAAGCTGGTGCCCTGGTCTTAGATTTCCATCCTCCAAAACTGTGAGGAATAGCTTTCTGTTGTTTAAGCCAGGCAGACAATACTCTTCTATTACAGCAGCTTGAACTTCCCAGAACAGTTTCCTCCCCTAATACAGGTGAACCTGATGAATTTAAGAATTTATCATTAATAAATCAAAAACAAAAAGCTCTTTAGTATTTTTTACTAGCTTAAGTTTTCCATATTAGTGTGACTTGAACATGTCAATCTGTCCACATCAAAGGACCATTTGACATTCTCTGACCTTACCCGAAAACACTCGTCTTCTTGATCACAGGTGAAGTAGGCATCTCAGCAAATCTCAGTAAAACTTGGATTGACAACTTTTTTTTCAGAACTCGGCAATTTTCTGCCATTGTCTTACAACTGTGTGCTTCAGATGAGATGGACATGAATAGGAGTTGCTGAATTGATATGTGACCACTTTCTTGATTTGTTTTACCTTCCCTGATCTTTCAGGCCTGAAGCATAGAATCCTGACCTGAAGAATCTGGTTTTGAGGTGCTCATCCACCACCTTATTGCGGTCATGCCCAATATCCCATCATTAGGTATTCTTCTGGGATTCTGTGGTCAATGATTCTCTGATAGGTATTTCTCAGTAATCAAACTAGCTATTTTCTTCACTGAAACAATCTATACCAAAGAACACATTTCTGAAACATTAGGTTTTTCTTTGTTTTGTTTTGCTTTGTTTTATTGAAGGAGTGGGTTTTGGCTAATAGTTTCCAAAAGTATCTGCTTGTATTAAGAAGGTTGTATGTTATTAAGAGGGTTTTTCTTGATTTGGTCAGCCAATGTCACTAGGGCCTAAGAGATATTTTGTTTTCTAAATGGGATAGCTGTATAACTAGAGAAGTCATTTCATTGCTTTATGTTAAATAGTTTTCCAAAGTCAAGTATAGCTTATTTTTAGCCAGAAAATAAGTTTGTGGTAGTCAATAAGTGTTTTCTGACACTGCTTAGATTCACTGCCCCAATTTTTCTTTCCTCTTTGTGTCTTCTTAGCATAGTCTGATATGCCCTAAGGCAGGTGTTGGCCTGTACCATCATCAGGTGATGAATGAACTACACATTCTGGTGTTTTAACAAAGGAGGAGGCAACAATGCTTGATCAGAAATGTACTCATTACCTTGCTCATGTAATTGTAACCCCTCTGTATGGTATTTTCACAAATATATATATATATAAATCAATGCAACAGTGATATTCACTAGACACTATGTTAGAAAAATATTTTACAACTTGGGGAGGAGAGGAGTGGAAGGTAAAGCAGGAGAAAATGAGGGAGGAGGTAACACTGTTTAAAAAGAAATGTACTCATTACCTTACTTATGTAACAGTAATCACTTTGTACATAACCTTTACAATAAAGTTTTTTTAAAATCCATTTTAAGGAACTGGGAGTGTAACTCAGTGGTAGAGCACTTATCTAGCAAGTACAAGGGCTTGAGTTTCATCCCCAGCACCAGAAGGAAACCAAAATCTCTAATAAAGTTACTTGTATATATATTTTTTAAAAAAGAAATTCATTGTAATAGATTCTTACTCTGATTATGTAATGGGTAGTTAGTAAATATTAAATGATTTTAGCATTGTTAATATGAGAAAATAAGAATTTTAGTGTCATTTCTACTTTTGGATATGGGACATTTTTGAAAGAACTAGAAAAACTGAATTGGGTTATCTAATGATATCCAATCTTTTCTGAACCTTCCCCCAAACTATTTAAGTTAATTTAGTTAAGTTAATGTTTGAATCAGGCCTAGGTTCAAATTCTACTTCTGCCACTTTTGAAGAAGACTTAGGCATGATTTTCAATCTCTTATGAGTCATATATGATCATCTACAAGTGGGGACAATAATGTCTACTTCAGAAATTTGTGATAAAATATTATGTCATATTGCATGTGACATACTTAGCATAATAAATATGAATCAACATTATGTATAGTTAAAAATAGTACAACAAGCTGGGCACCCGTGGCTCATGCCTGTAATCCAAGCTACTCAGGAGGCTGAGATCTGAGGATCGCAGTTCAAAGCCAGCCAAGCAGGAAAGTCCATGAGTCTCTTATCTCCAACAAACCACTAGAAAAACCAGATGTGGTGCTGTGGCTCAAGCGATAGAGCACTCGCCTTATGCTGAAGAGTGCAGGGACAGCGCCCAGGCCCAGAGTTCAAGCCCCACAACCGACCAAAAAAAAAATAGTACAACAGTTGGTCTTGAAACAAATGTTTGTGAGATTCAGTTATATGGTAACTTCCACTTTTAAAAACTCAGCAAATAATCTAAAATAAAATACAAGAGATTTTTAAATTATATTTTTATACATTTAGTTTTAAAAAGGGTTATCATTCAACAAATACATTTATAAGTACAATGAGTCTTGATCCATGTCACCTTTTTTAACATTCTCACCCATCCATCCCACAAGAGATTTCATTATAGATAAAGCAATTGCCACTACATCTAGATACTAAATTTCAGATACTTTATTTTTAGAAGAAGACCGTCTTTCCCATTTATATTCCGTTTATTTTGCATTTTCCTTATTCACATAGCTAGCCAATTTTATTATAAAATTCCTTGATTTTAAAACAGGCCATGAGGAGAAATACTATATGGATATATGTAGCTTTTAGAGGAGAGTATAAAAAGTTAAAGTGTATAAATATTTATGATAATAATAAAAGAATCAAAAAATTATGATATATACATATCAATTAATACTTATTATGATTGCTTTAAGTAGCCATAAAAAGTATTGTGCAAGTCATACCAATAAATAATATGTAATAATACATTCATGATTTAAGGAAAACAATTATCAAACAACTTTTTATTTACCTTAATGAATTATAAATTAATAGTTATCTAGAAATTTTATTTAAAGGATTTTTTTATGTTCCTGGGGCTTGAATTCAGGGCTTTGTGCTGTTTATTTGACTAAAAGCTAGTGCTCTACTACTTGGGTCACAGATCCACTTCTGGCTTTTGTGATAGCTAATTAGAGATAAGATTTTAATTGACTTTTCTGCTCAATCCTCAGATCTCACCTTCCTGGATAGCTAGGATTACAGCAGTATCTTATTTTTATTTCTGTAAGAGTAATAGTAATTTATATTGTTAACTTTTCTGAGTCCATCAGAAAATATGCTATGTTTTGCATTAAGTAATTTCCTCTAGGAATTTCAGTCTAAGATCAATTAATTTAACATTTAAGAGGAAATTAAAAGTAATGCTATGCATATAGAAATATATAAGAACATAAAAGACCAAAAGTTAAATTACTGGATATTTAAGCAAAAGTAATTTCTAAAGGAATTATAATGATAATTTATAAATTGTACTTTAGCATATAATAATCATTTATGGGAAAGACCATTTGTATAAGAAAAAAAGTATTTCTTTCGGAATCATAGAAATTTCACACTGGAAGAAATGTGAGAATTGTATTCCAGCCTCTCTTCTGACACTCAAGCCCCCTATAAAACTCCCTATATATTTACTTTTTCTTTTTTTGGGGGGGGGGTTCCAGTTGTGGAGCCTGAACTCTGGGCCTGGACGCTGTCCCTCAGCTCTTCAGCACAAGGCTAGCACTCTACCACTTGAGCCACAGCGCCACTTCTGGCTTTTTTTCTGCTTATGTGGTGCTGAGGAATCGAACCCAGGGCCTCATGCATGCAAGGCAAGCACTCTACCACTGAGCCACCTTCCCAGTCCCCTCCCTATATATTTAAAAGGCCATATATATGGCAGTGTGAATAATCAGTATCCACTAAACTGCCTGAGATCCTATTCCAGCTTAACTACATCTAAGTCATGTGACCTTGACCTTGTCATTAAACCTGTCTGTTTCAGTTGCTTTTTTCTAATTATTGAGGGGTGGGAGGACTTCTGAGTGCTATTTAAATGATTATCTTTAAGATACATACAAAACACCTAAAATATAGGTTGTAAAATTAAGTGCTAATAAATTTGCTTAATAACATATAACCTATAATTCTTCAAATTAGGAATTGTGCTAAGTGAATAAAAAAAAGAAACAGGATTTTTTCCTGTGTATGATACATGCTGGGATTGTGTGTGTGTGTGTGTGTGTGTGTATGTGTGTGTGTGTGTGAACTGATCTTTCCAATTGGAACCATCACATCTTCATACCAAGTCATGTTCATGATCACCAGCTCTAGAAGTAGTCATGATATATTATTATTACTAGAAAGGATATCTGTGTTTACTGTTGCAGAATGTTTTGCCCTACCAAATGCACATGGCCTTATGGAAGCAGGTCTTTTGCTCCACTTTGTAGCAAAATAGCAGCAACCTGAAAAGGTGCTTTTGAGTGAGTGGCAGGCTGACAATGAGTCAGATGCAGTGTTGTAAGTCTAGCTACACTCTGGTTGGATTATGGATGAGAATATTGATCAAAGGAGAAGTGTACCTCAATAAATACAGTAGATTGCAGTGTTCAGGACTTTTTGCATGAAGATATTTGGATCAAAATAGCAAGCAAGAGCTCAGTTGGAAAGATTTTTGAGTTCAGCCCAAAGGATAGTTCCCAGCAGTCTGCAACACAAGTCTTCCCAATGATCAAGGTCAGCCCTCCTTTTGACTAAAAGTTCCTAGGTCTACAAATACAATCTAATGAAGGAAGTTTAAATTGAAACTATATTTAAGCTTTTTCATGGTAGCAGTAAAAATGCCATTCAAATTGAAAGGCAGCCAACTTTCTAAATTCTTAAACATTTTTCCTTATGACCTTCTGGAATGCCTCTTTGTTTTTCTTAGGGCCAGTAAAACTGTGACTGAGTTTGCAATGACTCTTACGCTGTTGTTCAAAGTCAAACTAGAATAGAAGTAGTTGGCTATGACTAGAAATGAAGAATGAGCTGAGTCTCTTGTAGCTTCAGTGGAAATATTCCTGATAGATCATGCTGCACATCCTCTCTCTGATCCTATTAATCCCAGTGTACAGTTACCAGAAAGTTCTGGATTCATTCTTCTTTGTCCTCTCTTTGTCTAGATCAGTTCCTTGCTAACATTTCATGGAATGTTGATACTATAATTAAAATAGTTCCAGGCCTTCTTCAAGACCTCACAGCACCCAACAGTGTCTTTTGACAGTTTTTCACACCTCTTAGAGATAATAAAGCCACTCACAAATAAGCAGTAATACTTTACACACCAGCCCCACACCCATTCTTTACCTTAAAGAGCTGTGTTTCCTTGAATTATGTGATCTGAGTTTTCTAGTCCTGGAAACATGAAGACTATGTTTTTAAAAAAAGCCTTCTTGGGCTGGGAAGGTGGCTCAGTGGTAGAGTGCATGCCTTGCATGCATGAGGCCCTGGGTTTGATTCCTCAGCACCACATAAGCAAAAAGAAAAAAGCCAGAAGTGGCGCTGTGGCTCAAGTGGTAGAGCACTAGCCTTGAGCTGAAGAGCTGAGGGACAGCGCCCATGCCCAGAGTTCAGGCCCCAAGACCGGACCCAAAACAAAAAACAAAAAAAAATACAACTTGAAATTCTCATTCCCCCCAAAGCAAATAGAGATGGATCATATACTAGCTGACTAATACTTGTTCATTATAAACCAGCCAGCATTTAGTCATCTTTAGAGATAGGTGCACCGAACCATTTTCTCCAATATAAGAAAAAGTTTTGGAGTCACCTATTTCAAAACCTTTTTCCTCCTCATACTTCAACCACAAAAAGGCAACGGGAGAGCTAAGTCAGGGAAAATTGGATGGTAATAAGAATGGTAAAGTGAAAGGGAGGAAACTCATTTTCTTTGTCCCTTTCTCTGGGTGGTAATTGGACTAATTCACCAGGTATTATCTTTCTTTACAAAACACCTAAAAGTGTAGTGAGAAATATTAGACAAATATGAGATTGGCTTATCTTTACAGCCGCATCATCATATTTTCTGGAGGCATCTAGCCAAATGCATGATCACACCAAGAAGACATGCTCTGCGGCTCTTTGTGACATGGTGTTGGGAAAGGCATAGGGACAGGAACTAACCAGATATCCCAGAATTGTAATGAATTCCCAATCCAAGGACACCTATCATAAGACATTCTCTCATAATTACTAAAACTACTTTTCATATAAAGCTGATATTTAAGAGAAAAAACTGGTTCCTTTATAAGTTCAAGCAAGAAAGGCTTCTAGATTTGCTTCTGTATTTCTAAATAGCACATAATGATAGAATGATTATGTAGTAAATCATGTTAATTACTTTCTTCCACAGCTGTTGTTTTCAATATGGGGGAAAATATAATTGTTTAAAATAAGTACATAACTTTCTTCTACATTTAGTATACTAAATACAAAAAAATGAGGTTTACAATGTCTTTAAAAAGTGTTTTGTTTATCCTTAGTGAGTGATGGTTAACTCTAAATTTTTGGAACTAAATGAAAAATGATGGCTTACATTTTCTTATTAAGGCTTATTTTTTCATTGCATAATGAATGTGGATGTTAGCAATACTAGATGAATTGTGAGTAAAACTTAAACTCTGAGTAATATTTTGATGCAGGTGAGGGTCAAATGATTGTGGTACAGTTAGCTATGTTTGTGTTGGCATGCAGTGTATTTTTATTTGACTAACTTTGTGAATGCATAATCAGTGAAGACATTTATTAATTTCTCTCTGTGACATAACATTCTTGAATTCTCTATGATAAAAACTTGTACTCTATCTGAAAAGTTAATCTCAAGTCTACATGAAAAGCTACAAGCTACAAATAATTATTTGGGGGTTTTAGATATTTGGGGGGGTCTTAAATATTTATACCCTTCATGACCTGTCAGTGAGAATTCTAGGCATACTGATATATCTCAAATACTGAAACTACACACACACACACACACACACACACACACACATATCACATCAGAAATAGCCAGTTTTAGCCAGGCACTGGTGCCTCACATCTGTAATCCTGGGTATTCAGGAAGCTGAGATCTGAGGATCACAATTTGAAGCCAGCTTTGGCAGGAAAGTCTGTAAGACTCTTATCTCCAATTAACCGCCCCCCCCAAAAAAAAAACTGCTAGTGGTGCTGTGACTCAAAGTAGTAAAGTGCTAGCATTAAGTAAAAAAGCTCAGGGATGGCGTCCAGGTCCTGAGTTCAAGTCCTACAACCACCATCACCACCACCATCAACAACAACATATATATATATATGTACATATATATATATGAATATAAGAACTACATAGGAAAGAAGTTCTTTGATTTATTAAAAATAAGATGATTTGTATCTTAATTTACTTAAAGGTGAAACAAGGAGAGGAAAAGGGAAGAAAATATGAATTAAATTGAGAGAACTAAGATATGTGTATTTTTTAGTGAGATCAATATTCATAGCTCTAGGAGATAGCATGAAAAGTAATTGCAGGCGTCACTGAGGGCTATGCCATCTGAGTAGAGAGGACAGAGTCTGGCTTAAACTCTTCTTGTCAGTGGTATTTGTTCTATAACAAGTTCCTGAAGTCCCTTTATCAATGGTGACACTGACCCAGTATCAAATTCTACCAGACTGTTAAAGATCTAACACTATGACTCCTTTAGTAGTTCTATGAAACAGAAAATAAAACTACTAAACTCATTCTATGAAGCCAAAGAAACACTCATCCTAAAACCAGATAAAGATGCAGCAAGGAGAGAATTAGAGACCAGTCTGTTAATGAATATGGACATAAAAATTCCCAGTAAATTATAACTACAATTCAACCATACATTTAAAGGATCATGTACTGTGGTCAAGTTAGTTTAATTCTACTGACATAAGGATTGTTCAACACAGATAATGATAATAGACAAAATAAACAATGAGTGTAATATATAATATGAACAGGATCAAGAACAAGAATCACAGTCATCCCAATTCATGAAAAAAGCCTTTGACAGAATTTATGATTAAAGCTAGGTACAGGCTCATGTCTGTACTCTTAGCTACTCAGGAGGCTGAGATCTGAGGACTGCAGATCTGAAGATCCTACCAGCTCAGTCAGAAAAGTCTGTGAGAATCTTTTCTCTAATTAACCACTGACAAGCCAGAAGTGGAGCTGTGGCTCAAAGGGTAGAAAGCTAGCCTGGAGCAGAAAAGCCTAGGACCAGGACATAAGCCTCAGGGCTAGTATGAAAAAATAGAATTAAAGTGCTGAAGAAACTGGAACTCTAAGGAATGTACATCAACATGATAAAGGCTATACATGATAAATTCATAGTCAACATCCTACTAACCGGGGTAACAAAGGAAATCATTTCCACTGAAGGCAGGAAAAATAAAAGGATGTTCATTTTCTGTGTGGCTTATTCAAGGTCTTACTGTAATTTCTAGTCATTACATCTTTAGATATAAACATTCTAACATAGATTCAATCCCAGGAAAAGTCTAATAGAGACAGAATACCTTTCTTCCTTTCTACTCTCCTTTCCTGTCATCTCTTTATTTCTAGACTTCCTGCATCCAGGCCCTCTGTATCAGGTCCCAGCTTCACTCCTCACTGAAGAAGCTGGCGTACTAGTTCTCTGAGTGGGCTCAGGCTTCTTTCAGGCAAAACCTCAGTATTCTAAAAACTATTTACATCTGAAGTGGCTAATTAACTTATCTCTCCTAGCTGGTATTGTAGTATCCTTTCCACAAAGACTTCTTCTGAGATGTACTGAATGGAGGAACAGTATGTACTCTGAGATGTCCCAGACGCATCTTCCCAGGTGCAGTTATGAAGATTCTCTATCATCCTCTACTCAGGATTTATCCATCCTTTTCTATTTATGCATCATTGCATGTACTTCCTGTTCCCTGACTGCACTGATCTTCCTCTGTTGTTGATTCATGACTGCCTCTCCACCTTTTATAATCGGACTCTTACTTTGCCTTTAGTAAAATGATCCAGAGACCCTGAGCACAGAATCAGTCACAATAACACCTCCCTCCTGGCTTGTACCTCATGCAACTCATTCCAGGGTGTGTATTTCAAACTGGTTCTCCTTTCAGGTAAAATGCTCCCCCCTCCCAATTCTTTTATTGTGAAAATACTGTACAGAGGGCTTACAATTACATGGGCAAGGTAATGAGTACATTTCTTATCAAGCATTGTAGCCTCCTCCTTTGTTCTTTGTTTCCCCTTCCGGTCCCTTCCCATCCTCCCCCCCACCCCCCACCTCACCTTGTCCCACTCCCCCCTCCACCTGTATCCTTATTTAAACAATTTGTTTTTTCCCTTCCCCTCCCCAAATTATACCACCATCAAATACAGTGAAAACAGGGGTTTGCTTTTAATATTATTAAATAAAATTTCAAAACAAGACACATAATTTTAGACCCTAGTCAGTGTCACTTCTAAAAGTTCTTCTGCCGTGCTTTTGAGAAATTCTTTTCTCTTTTATCTGTTATTTACCCCCACGTCCTCTGAGTCCCAGTGACTCCTGAAATGCAGAAAACTCATTATGTGCACCTTTTTATTTCTCCTCTCCTGTTACTGTCTGTCCTATCACTTCCATCTTGACCAAGTAGCACCTTGCCGACAGCTTACCACCACAGGAGACATTCTTTTCTTTTCCTTTTGTTAGTTGTGGGGCTTGAACTCAGGAACAGGACACTGTCCCTGAGCTTTTCTTTTCTCAGTGCTAGCATTCTACTACTTTGAGCTACAGCTCCACCTCCACTTTTCTGATGGTTAATTGGAGATAAGAGTTTCACAGACTTTCTTCCCCAGGCTGGCTATGAACCATAATCCTCACTTCTCAGTTTTCTGAGTAGCTGGGATTACAGGCATGAGCCACCAGCACCCAGCTAGGACTCAACTTTCTTAAACAACAGATTTTTTTTTCTGCTACCATTCCCACTGTTGCTCCTTTCTCATAAAACTTGGTCCAAACTGAGCTTATTGCTGTATGCTCTTCATCCTGTGCTCCTTAGCAACCTCTTCACATTTACATGAACAAAGATGGATTCAAATTATCTTCTTTGGTGATCCCAATATCTAGGCTGTGCTCCAAGGATTATGACAAACAACAGGCTATGCATTGAGTAGCTGATGACAGATACACTTGACTAAAGAGGGAACTAAAACATGGGTTCAAGACTCCATGGCTGTTGAATGACAGCCAGTAGCAGAGAGCAGGTACCCACATTGTTCCTGTAGTGCTGTGTGGAGGACTTCATTTAGGGGTAGACCTTGTCAAGAAAGGAAAATACTTGTAAACCCAAAGATGGCTATGTTTTATAATTCTTTCTCCACCCTGCTTTTGTCTCAGTCATCTGTACTTTCAACTAATAAGTTTTCTTCTCTCTGAATAAATTTAGGGGTATACCTAGAACATGGCGGAGTGAATTCTTATGCTTGCATTGCAATATAAGGGACAATCAGAATGACTTCCACTAACTCTCACATGGCTTCTTTACTTTCCTATGAAACCAACAGAGTTCAGGCTTAAAGTTTTGAAGAATTATTTTCTTAAACTTAATAAAGGAACTTAAACATGTACAGTACTGTGACACATTAGAGAGTCCTTCACAGATGGCTTCAGTTCTAAGGAGTAATGTGTCCTTCCATTTTAACCATCCCTACTATTTTTTGTCAGTTGTGGGGCCTGAACTCTGGTCCTGGGTGCTGTCCCTCAGCTCTTCAGCTCAAGGCAAGCACTCTACCACTTGAGCCACAGGGCCACTTCCATCTTTTTCTACTCAAGTGTTGCTGAGGAATCGAACCCAGGGCCAAATGCATGCAAGGCAAGCACTGAGCTACCTTCCTAGCCCCCAGCCCCTAATTTTTGTTTCATTTCCTATCCTGTTTACCCTACAACTTGCCAGTGCTTCCCTCTTTCTTTCTCTGTCACACTTATCTAAATACTCTGTTGGTTAACTTCTGCTTCAGAAAAAAATCTGACAGAATCCTCACTGTTATTGAAGTGGTAATAATAACTAAGGACTGCTCCATGTTTTGTGACTCCTGTAGACCAGGCAGCTTGCTGTGTGATCTCCTTCTATGATGGTCTTACAGCATATCTGCAAGTCATTCCTGTTTTATGGTTGCTGCAACAGAAATATAAGGAAGCAAATTCCAAAATATGATCTGCTCAGAATAAAGGGAGAAATAAGATTTCACTTGGTTACATTCATTCTTAGAATAAGACAAGGCCCATTTACTTTATTATTATGTTTCCTTCCAGGAATCATGGTGTTTGAGCAGGCAACAATGTAAAGCTGGACAAATAAACTCCTAAGACTAACAGTACTAGAGGAGTCCTTTTAGATACCTTCTACCCATTACACCATACTTGCCTGCTCTTTGACAGTGTCTTGCTGACCATTTGCTTGTTTCTTTTTAAGCTTCAATTTGCCTTGAGTTTCTATAGCAAAAGTTTTGACTTGTGTTCCTCTTATCTCTTAAGTACATATCAAAAAAAAAGTAGAAAACATCCTTAGGGAATGATCTTTCAAAGGTCTTGCTAATTTTTTTGGATTCCAGAAAAAGTGACAAAAACATTTATTATTGAGCACTTAAAGCAACAAGAGTGAGCCAGGCACTGGTGGCTCACGCCTGTAATCCTAGCTACTCAGGAGGCTGAGAGCTGAGGATCATGGTTCAAAGCCAGCCCGGGCAGGAAAGTCTGTAAGACTCTTATCTCCAATAAAAACCACTAGAAATACGGAAGTGGCTCTGTGGCTCAAATGGAAGAGCATTTGCCTTGAGCTGAAGAGCTTAGGGACAGCGCCCTGGCCCAGACCAGGTCATGGGTCAAGCCCCATGACCGACCAAAAAAATTTTTTTTCAGCGTGTGAAAAAGGATTTGTCAGCCCAACGAATTTATATACTTTTTAAGTGAGGAAGATATTAAGAATTAGAAAATATTTTTTCTTCAGTCTCTACAGGCAAGAACACCTTTCTTTGTTCACCATTAATCAGCTATGTTTTCAGTCAAAAACTTGGAAAGAATTGCAATGTTTCAAATAATGGTAATCATGGCATATTTCTCATTTTGAAGCTTGAATAATTCACCTGAACTTAATTGTGAAATGAAGTATTGTATTTGTATACATCCCTCCAGTAGGAAAGGGAAGGGAAGGCACATTATGCTTCTAAACCCAGACCCTATTTTGGTTTTAGGAATTTCCATAATGGAATCTACATACCCAGGAGGGTTCTGGGGAATTCAGAATGCCAGGAGAATGTGTACATGCCTCAGAGGTGCTCAGAATTAATTTAATGAGAAATGGTTGCCTTTCCGAAAACATAGGAAAGAAAAAATAAAATAATATAAATAGCTTTTGACAGAAGATGTTAGCAGATGGTTTCATCTGGGCACAGCAATATTGTCTTTGCACATTGTTAATAAAAATTCTGCACACACGATTCATATTATGTTTGTCAAGAAGTGATCATATAAATAAAAATGGAAGATTGGTATAGAAAGGCTATAAATATTGAACGCATTTCACAATGCATATCAATCAGTTAACAATGAGGTAGTTGCCTTGCCCTTTACCATTATTCAATGCAAATTTTAAAATGTAGACGGCATTATAAATTTGTTATGTCTTTCAATTACACATTAAAGGGTGTTTTCATTTGAGTGGCAATCCATAAATATTGTGTTGCCATATCTTCTACTTTCCTGTCACACTACATTTTCCTCGTTAGGCAAGCAGACGTCTCCTCTGTGAAGTAGATTGCTTTGGCTATGGCCATTAGCTCTGTGATGTTGGCCAGCCTCTGCTATCCTTTCTGGAATCTCTCAGATGAGAACTTTAAAAGAAGAAATACAATGAAGTCCTTCTTTAAACAGAATATCAGTACTGATATGTCCAGACTTGGAAACACTCTTCTTGTTTCATTAGGATTCATGTTGGAAAGCAGGCCAACACTGTGTTCTCCAGCATTAATACTATTTAATTACAGATTTCAAAAGACCAGTTTCTTTGCATTTTATATTTAGACAAAGAACATGCCAAATGTCCTGAGAAGGCTACTAAATCATTTCTTAATATGGAAGGCCTGTAAAGATTTATTTCCATCAAATTTTGGTGAAATGTACCGTCTGTTCAGCTAAAGAGCTTCTGTTTCCAAACCAGGTAGAACATTTATTTTCATCAGCTTTTTGTGCCCATAGGACTTTCCCAAATCCACTATAAATCATCAGACTTGGTGTGAGGGTAACTTTCCCACACCAAGAGCCTGAGTTTTGGAGATATAAAAATTGTCCTAGCCACTGGACAGAAACTCTTGTTCAAGTGGTTGGACTAGGACCACTATTTACTTACTTTGATTTGATTTGAATTTTCATACATTAAAGAGCAAATGACTCTCTTCCTTCTTCAACTTTTTCTGTTTTTTTTTCTCTTCTCTCTCTTGATATCCTTGAGAGACTTCCTATTATAGGCTCTTTTCCCGGGGCTCTGGCTGAACATTCTTCTCTCATGTTGTTATACTGATCCATTCTCATTCACCTTTCTACTCATTGTCTCACTAGCATCAATCCTAGAATGCCTTCTTTCTACACTGCTTGGAGGCCCACTTCTCTGCCTTCAAAGCATGCCAGTTTACCTCTGCTGTGCAGATTCCCCTGTGTGGTGGTTTGTGTTGACATACATGTTCAAGTCTTCATTGAGCAGTAGTGGTTCTTTTTGAGTGGAGACTGGGAAAAGTGATTATACAAGTTAAGGCTGGCACCAGTGGCTTATGCCTGTAATCCTACCTATTCAGGAGGCTGAGATCTGAGGATTGCTGTTTGAAGCTAGTCCCAGCAGCAAAGTTCCCATGAGACTCTTATCTCCAATTGACCTCTCAAAAACTGGAAGTGGTGGTACTGTGGCTTAAAGTGGGAGAGTATCAGCCTTGAACAAAAGAGCTCAGGAACAGTGCCCAGAACCTGAGTTTAAACCACATGACCGACAAAGAAAACAAAAAACAAAAACATTAATCTATTTATTAGGTTGAACCAATAAAAAGATGTCCTTTCTGTAGATCAAAAATGGTCAAATACCTGTAGTTTCAAATGATTCAATTGAAAATTTATTTGGAATACTTTGGACCCAAAATGTTTTACACATGTAATTTTTTTCTGATTTGGAGGTATTTGTATAAATCCCACCACAGCCTTTCCTAATCCAGAAATCCAAAATATTTGGAAGTCCATATTTGGAATATCCAATTTTATAGCATTTTGGATTACAGATTTTCAGATTAGGGATGTTCAACATATATATATATATTTATCCATTTAAAGTATTAGAGCTTGCCTATAAATCAGAAAGTCTTAAAGCAGAATAATTATGCATCAGAAAGTTTATGATCTCATGAACCACTAATTTCAAGTAATAGTCTTCATAAAATTGCCATTTGGCAAAGAGATTTGAACAGTCTGCTGTCGTACATCACTGAATATTGAATAGACATGTCTTAAATTATGTTCAGGCTATAGCACCCTAACTTCAGGAAGATTAAGTTCCAGTTAGGATCACAAACATAGCAAGTGGAGTAAGGACAATGTTATCCTGATTTTACATAATACTAAAACAAAGTTTTAAAACAGCCTAGAGAGTTCAACTCAGCTCCATGTATTATGGTACCTGTGTGTGTCATAAAGGACAATGTTTCTGTAGAGATGGAACAACATTCCTGGGATAGGTTCTATCCCTGCAAGAGTCCAGTTGGATAAGATGATTTCCAATCATATATAAACTGATATTTAAAGAATTTGAAGGATCACTGGGAACACTGTGAGGTCATATTCAAGGTGAGGAAAAAAATGAGAAGTAATTCTGGAGGCAAGATATGGTGTAGAGTGCAAGGATGGATTTCAAGTACCATTTTGCAGAACGAAAATAAAGCCTTAGCAACAGGAAATATACCCCCTTATCTGCAATAATTGTGGTCCAAGACCTCTAGAAGTGCCTGAAACTATGGAAAGTACCAAATATTCTACATATACTATGCATTTTTCCTAAGTGAACTTGTTTATGGTAAAGTATCATTGATGTTAAGAACAGAAAATGATTAACAATGATAACTAGTGAAAAGAATGATTGCATTAAGTAATATAAGGGCTTCTTGAACACAAGCAATGTGATATATAATGGTTGAACTGACACCCAAGAAGGTGGATACTAAGTGACAAAGCAGCAGGAAGCATATAGAGGTGAGTCACATCATAAATCAGCCTGAGCTTTGTGTTCTAGTATTTTATACCTCACGTGGCTCTGTGCATGGCTGAAACCTTGGAAGGTGAAACCATAGATAAGTGGGGACTATCATATGTAAAATTCCTTGCTACCTGTCCTGACCACCCAGCTGGCTGGGAGGATGGGTTCATGTAAGGTTTTAGTCCATTGCAATGGAATGCTAATAATTATTGTTTAAAGCAGTTGGTTTGTTGTCAGGTGAAGATGGTAAAGTCACGATTAGAATGAGTTCGAAGACTTGTGAAAGATAGGGAATAGAGACCAATCTAAGAACATTAGTAATAGAGAGTAAAACATTTAGAAGACCAGGCATCAGCATAAGCCAAAGGACACAACCAAAATGTTTGAATATGATGAATTCAGGTCTCTAAAACACTCTCAATATGATCAGGGTAAAAGTCAGGTTGGAGTTAGTTGTTTAGCTTGGTGGGGAAAAATGGGAACGAAGAGCATAGAAACTGATCTTTACAATGAGCAAAGAGGGATAAATTGTAAACAGAGAATAAATACAGAAAAAGATTGAATTAGAATAAAATTGCTATTAATGTGCTAATAATCTGATGAAAAAATCATATGAAGAGAGAAATAAGAACTGCAAATGAGCGTAAAAGGCCAGAGGAGACAAAGTAGTGGGGATCCATTGGTAGCCATGGAGAAAGAAGGCTCAGGGACCATAAATTTCCTAGTTGCCACTGCCATGGACATCATGAACACTCCACATTCTCCTGGAGAGTTGGCAGCAAAGCAAGAACAACAATGTGTTTAATGGGGTGATAATCATGCATTCCATCCAAATGGGAAATCTAGCAGGGAGCACCACTGGAAATATGGCCAGTCAATGTACATCCCAATTCCTTCTGTTGTATCAAGGTGTTTCCTGTCTCCAGTAGCCACAAGTATGAGATGCTAGGGGATAATGAGAATTCCCTATTGGAGGCTATGGTTCCCACCCTTGTTCCCCCTATACAAAGAACATTGATATTTGATTTACTCAACTTCACTAATCAATCTCTTGGTAATAGAAATACTGCAATATCATTTTAGAGTTCCTAACTAGATATAGATAATTAAGTCTTAAGGGATCCATGTTCTAACTGATTACTGCAGAATGGACCTTCCTGCACTGCTTCCAGTCTGCAGTAAGTCACTGAACTTCATAGTTAAATCTTAATCTTCTTCTAGTATAGTCCTTCATATGGGGGAACCAAGGGCAACTGGAAGCAAGTCAAATAGCAGAGGTGCTGTTGTCTTTACCAATAAAATCCCATGGATAAAAGGAGAGCAGAATGCTACACGGTTTTACTGATTCACCTAGAGAGGGAACAGAATTTCCGTCTCTACACATGGTTGCACAGCTGTAACATAAAACAGTCACTGTTATATATCTCTGTGTGTGGCAACATCACAATTTCTAGTAGTATGACCAATATATTATTGGCAAACGTATCATTTGGTAACTTGCTTTTATCAATAGTTTTCCTTATGTTACTGAGAATTGTGTTTCTTTCTCTACTTTTAATATCAAAGAAAATATCTTTTTCAATGTTTGTTTTAGAGTATAGATTCTCTGCCCTTTCCCCATGTGTCTTGCTACTCTCCTTTACATGGCATTGCCAATTTAAGAATAAATCAGCACTGTTTTGGCCCAAAGTCACTATATTTTCAACATCTATTTCACAGAGCAAGAATGGGCAGTGAAAGTGCTATATAAAAGCTTCTGTTTTACAATAAAAAAAATACTTGAAGACAATTGACTTTTATTTAATGTCATCTTTGTGGTTGGGGAGTTTTGCAGTTATTGGTCCTAGTTTTATCATAACCATTCTTTCCTTAAAAACAGAAATCCTGATGTGGTTAGTCTTTATTTCCTCACAGAATCCAAGGACAAGAAGGACATCTCCCAAAAACTAGAGGAAACGTGATTTATTACCACAATGTTGGGAGTAAATACACAAATATATGTAACATTGTTAAAGAAGCTCTGCAAATATGTAAAAAAAAAACCTAGAGAAGCATTACCCTATAGTCCCAGTTAATACTGAAATATAGTTAATAAACTTCGATGAAAGAGCAGACATAGCAGGACATGTATGTAGTTCTGTTGAAAGACCCTTTGTTGTCTCCTAATAATTTACTATGCTTTCCATTTTTTTAAAAAGGCACATACCACACTAAAGTGGAGTGTTGTTACTTTCAAGAGACATCCCCTTGATGTTGCATACACTTAAAGCATATTTTTCATTTTGGCAAACCATAATAAGCATTTGCAAACAAGTTAATCAGCTATGTTTGAAAAATCCCATTTTCATCAAGCTAAATCCTACTCATTTGCCTCATGTCAACACCTCCAGATTGCCTTTTGTGACCTTTCAGCTCTTTTTCTGCCTAGCATCTCTTTTTGTACTAATTACACTGTCTCCGTGACTCATGTTTTCAGCATGTTTTCTTTACTTGACTTATTAGTTATAACTTAAAGCACCTGACAGGCTTTCAACAGATGATTATCATATAAAGATAGAGATAACTGAGTGGCACAGTATATAAGGGAACAAATAAAAGAGGGAGTAATTATTCATATTGCAGAAAGCGTTATTCACAAGCTTGCCACCATTGGAATTAAAATTAAATTCATCTAAATATACACTTTTCTCCATTTGGCAGCATCAAATACCTTTCAAATGAGGTAAATCAATCTATAGTTCTATGACTTGAGAATGTTCTAACCACTCAGGATAAATAGGTACTCTACACTATGTTGTGAATCATAGAAAAGGACCTGAGATCCTCACTGTGCTTTCTAACGAGCTCTATGAATTGACAGAATTGGTGTAGAATTGAGATATTTGTATATGAACTTTGTGTTAATATTAAAAAATGCTAGGTAGTGTAAGTGGCTTAGAAGGCCATGAGCACGCCACAAGGTTTCTTTTAGTTCAGTGTGTGAAAGCAAATAAAAAAAATGCATATTCCTAGCCTCTGGTTGGCAGGAGGGGGTGAGAGCAGAGGTCTCAGGAGGGCATGGGAATCTGACCTTTTAACTGGCATCCTCATTAGCTCTCTGAACGAGTTCCAAGAAGATACTTTTCAGCGGATTTAAGAGACATTCCTGTATGCCACACTTAGCAGGAAAGCAGGATCCTGAAGGTACTTGATATTTGGACAGGCGAGGAAGGAAGGAGAGGAACCTCACAATTCTGATAGTAGCTGACAGAAAAATTTCCATCCAAATAGCAGATGATTGTGATGATTGGCAAAAGACACCTTCATGACATCCCAGTATAAAGCAATTTACCTTGACAGCTCCTTTTTTGCAACATACAAGCAGGTTTTAAACTTGACTTCTTCCCCCTTTCCTCCAGCTTTCCCTTTTACCTGTTCTGTCTTGAGAGGCTTCCATACTCCCAAGTTTCCAATGATAACACATGGAAGATAGTTCTGGATCTAGTCATTGTGATATTTTAAACAATGGATAGTGAAATGCTGGAAGAATTGCACTATCTACATCATCTAGAAACCACCTGTTCCATTGTCCTTGCCAAATAAAACTTAGAAGGTTACATGGGTTTTGGGTTTTTTTTTTTTTAACAAATATGAGTTCCTTTCCTATGTGTATTGAGATTTGCTATGAGATAGGGTGCATCAAAAACATGTCTATCAACTGTCATACTGAAGGCTTGAGAGTGTGTTCTTCAAAGCAAAGCAGCCTTTGAAGGTGTGTGTTTGAAGATTCCCTGATCAGAGGAAGCATATTTGTTGACAATTTAGAGAGCTCAAAGAGACTAATTGTATAGCTGGCAATCAATTTGGTGTGACTGAAAGAAGAGTGACAATCGGTATTCAGCTTAAAAGTAAGAGAAGAGTCCTAATAGTGACAGCACAGTCACACAATAGGGAAAAGGTAGCCACAATATGGAGGGAAGCCACCCACAGCAATGCTTGCTTGCCTGACTTGAATTTTGGACTTTGTTCACCGGTTGGGATTAGTGAAGTCAGATAGGCCAGGCAGGCCATTTGTGAGTAGCGGTTTCATAGATGCCCTCAATTCTGCCCACAAAAGTTTGGAAGACCATTTCCACCAATATCTGGTTCTCTTCTCTTTGCTGTGGTACTCAAGAGACTTTAAATTTATCAGCCACCCTAACAGTTAATTTAGTCATATGAGCAGTCTGGACAATAGTCCTTAAGCTAAAGTGACAATTTTTGTAAGAGGCATAGAAAAATCTCTACCTAGTTTCTCTTTTCAAACCATGATAAGGGCCACAAGCTGAGAGGGTTGGCTGCTGAAATACTCTGAGTTACTTCATTGACAAGAAAACCACAGCATTTGTCTTTTAAAAAGAACAATTTTTGGAGTGAAATGACGCTATTAATAATTATTTTAGAAAAAATAGGTATGACCTGGACAGTCACAGCAAACCAGGACACAGAACAACCCTAACTATGGAAAAAAAGAAACTGATGAGTTGCCCAGACTGTGTCAATAAGAAATTCAGAAAGTTAGTACACACTCTCTCTCTCTATCTATCTATCTATCTATCTTACTGAGATGCTGGGACTCTTTGTTATGTCAGCATAACCTTGACTATCCTGACAGATTGCTATGTTTTCTTTCCAACCAGTTTATTGCCTGACATTGAGAGAGGGGTATTTTACCCCCTGACCTTTCAAAAGAGGCAAAGAAGTTAGATAATTTCATAAAATGTAGCTTGTTAAGCTCCTGTTATCAAGAGCCTTTTCCCTGCTCTTCTTATATAAGACTGTATAATTCACAAAGCCTTGAAGTTCTAAGTGAACTATTTTTAAAACCATATTAATAGCAAGTACCAATGTAAGCATTTCACATTTTATTTCAATTTTATAACTTCTCTCTGGATCTGCCAAGATGTACCTATTTTACAGATAAGAAAACAGAGGCTCAGCTAATAGAATCAATTTGCCCTGAGTTACATAGGGAGTAAGAAAATCTGTACTCAGATACCCCTGTTCCACCTTAAGTGACTATACTGCAGAGGTAAGAATTGAATCTGGAAAGGAATGTTACAGCAAGCTTTCCTTCCTGTGTTATAGTTTATAGTATCTACTTCCTTAATAGGAGCTATGTGAAAAAAATGGTGATGTCAACACAGGTGAAGAATGACTTGCCACAGGGTCACAGAGGCTGGTCTCGGGGCTTGGACTCAGGGCCTAGGTGCTGTCCCTGAGATTTTGTTTAATTTTATTAAGGTGATATACAGAGGGGTTACAGTTGCATATGTAAAGTAGTGAGTACATTTCTTGTGGAACTTATTTTGGATATGCTAATGCTCTACTATATGAGCTACAACTCCACTTGAAGCTTTCGGGTGATTAATTGGAGACAAGAATTTCACAGATTTTCCTACCTGGGCTAGCTTCCTCAGATATCAGCCTTCTGAGTAGCTATGTTATAGGCACATGCCACTGGCAGCCAGTAGATGTATGGATTCTTAAGTACCTCTTTGCCACAACTGCATCTTCATCTTCTACTATTCAGAAAGTTTAACACATAATTTGACCCCAAAGATGGCCAGTTGGATTTTCCTATAACTTTCCTGCACTACCCTTAAAGAAATAATAGCAGATTAATACCAGTTACTTAAGAGTATTGCTACAGATATTACCTAGTATGACTAATAGTTTGACCTTTACAAGTTTTAATGACTAAATACTCTTCAGTTTGCAAAAAGTTGGAGAAAGATGTGGAAAACAAGAACCAAAATGGTTTGACAGTGAAAATCAAGTCTAGTCCCATCTAGTCCTGTATTTACAAATTATATAGGATGAACTATTCTAAGAAATGAAATAATCAAAGCTTGAACAGACCAAAGGGAAATCTATTCAGTGAATAGTAGAGATCAGAATTATCTGACGAGGTGAAGCCAGATAAAACTGTGGAGAAAGATACAATATGTTTGAAATAGAGAACTTGATTTTGAGTTCCTAAATTACATTTCTAACTTAAAGCTTTTCTTTGTCTACTCTAGATTTTGTCTTCTTGTGCAAGGTACCATTGTTACCGTTTTTTCAGTCATGGGCCTTGAACTCAGGGCCTGGGTACTGTCCCTGTGCACTTTTCTGTTCAAGGCTTGCCCCCACCACCACCACTTTTGATTCACTAGGCCTTTTCTTGTTTTTTGAATGGTAATTGGACGTAAGACTCTCACAGGGACATTTTTGCCTGGGCTGCTTCAAACCATGTTCCTCAGCCTCCTGAGTAACTAAGATTACAGGAATGAGTCACCTGCATTGGGCTCTATTGCTAAGCCTTTTATATGAAGTAATAGGAAAAACAAGGCTCCAAATTGCTAACATTAATTTTCTAGCATAAAAAAACCTCTAATTAAAAATTAATGCATATAGCATTATTTACAATAGCTAAGATATAGAACCAACCCAGATGCCCCTCAGTAGATGAATGGATCAAGAAAATGAGGTATATATACACAATGGAATTCTATGCCTCCATCAGAAAGAATGACATTGCCCCATTTGTTAGGAAATGGAAAGACTTGGAAAAAATTATATTAAGTGAAGTAAGCCAGGCCCAAAGAAACATAGGTCCCATGGTTTCCCTTATTTGAAATAATTAGTATATGTCTGAGACAAGCAAAAAAGTTCAGGTAAGTTGATGTTAGATGAAATGAACCCCAAGATAAGGACTCAAATGGTTTTTCTTTCTTGCTATTGTTTCTAACATATTTATAAGGTGATTGTATTGTTGCTTTATATGTCCCTCCCCCATGGTATAACCCTTGTTTTCACTGATTTGATGTTGGTATAATTTGTGGAGGGGAACGGGAAAGCAACAAGTTGTTTAAATAGGGATACAGGTGGACCCATTGAAACAATGAGATGTACAAAATGCTATGTTGAAAAACAAACTTTACAACTTTGGCAGGAGGGAGTGGGTAGGGGGTGGATAGCCATGGAGATGGGAGGGCAAGGATGGTAGGGGAAAAACAAAGGAGGAGGCAATATTAGTTGATAAGAAATGTACTCATTACCTTGCTCATGTAATTGTAATCCCTCTGTACAGTATTTTCACAATAAAATACTTATTATAAATTAATGCATATATCTTCATGATATACTAAAATGTTTTTCTTCCTATCAGAAGTGGCCAATAAACATAAATACGGAGGACCAAATTGATCTGTCTGCTATCTATAACCTTCTTCCAACATTTGAATACTGAGTTGTAAAGCTCTACTCCCTAAAGAATACATTTATATTAAAATAGTCATCTTTGCAATTCAAAACCATTTTTGAACAGTATAGATTCAGGGAACATTTAGATTGCAGAATATTGAAAAAATAAAATAAGTAGAACCCAAGCTGCATTTATTCGTGGAATATTGCTATTTTGAAGAATTCTATGTTTCTTTGGGCTTGGCTTATTTCACTTAATATAATTTTTTCCAAGTCTTTCCATTTCCTAACAAGTGGGGCAATGTCATTCTTTCTGATGGAGGCATAGAATTCCATTGTGTATA